>NC_092271.1:25581035-25893535 GCF_036320965.1 Panulirus ornatus | reverse complement strand
TCTGCAAGCTGATGATGTTGACTTCTACCTAATTTACTGGTGGTAACGCACCGGTAGCTTTGACTTCCTCATAACACAATGGTGACATTGACTTTTACACGACTTCATAACATAGACATGGTATTGACTTATTCATAACGCAGGTGACGTGGCCTTCTACTCTTGTGGTGGCTTTGACTTCAGCACAACACTCAAATAACACCTTTGTGATTACCGTGTGTTTAGACACGGCTGATGTGTATGATAGGGACTTTTGTGACTGCCGCATCTGCCTCGATGACAAATGTGCATCGTGAGCATGAAGACGGAAAGTCATCTGTTTTCGTACTGAAAGATAAGTCTGTCGAAGTAGCACCTTCAAGTATGAGGTTGCACTTTAGTTTCAACGCCCAAGTCTTGACTCTCTCTCTCTCTCTCTCTCTCTCTCTCTCTCTCTCTCTCTCTCTCTCTCTCTCTCTCTCTCTCCATTTCTTTCATCCGTTTTCTTATAATTCATCCATCAGCCTAACAAAACTGATTGATCCTTCACTTTTCCCCTTCCACTCCACCCACAGCCTTAACTACCCCTTTCCTCTTTTATGACCATTCCACCCACTGCCATAACCACGCAATCCCGTACCATAACCGCTTCTCCCATTGCCATAACCAACCCTTCCCACTACGATAACCACCACCACCCACAACCACTGAACAGCCTCATGGTACTCGTTCACCCATTATAACCACCCCGTATTACCACTCAGCTACCCCACCCACCACTCCTGGCACTCCACCCGTCCACTCACTTCAACTCCACCCAGCATGGGAAACACTCAGCATGTGGCTGCTGGTATGGAAAACGCAGCTGTAAAAGCCATAAAGGCTCCCATAAACCCCATCAACAGAATCCAACAGCTGTTGTATACTGTATTTAACCCCTCCCTCTCCCCTTCCACCCTACCCGGCAACAGGTCTGTTCGGTCGGCCCGACGCGTAACATTATACGGGAAGGGCTTCTGTGTAATGACCCGTAAACTGCCTTGCAAACTACGGGCTGAGTGTTGACACATGGGCTCTATGACCGGTATGACTAGGTCGTGTATCGGCGGTAGAATGATGTTGTCCTGTCTCTCGATATAATGATTTTGCCTCGAGGATTTCAAACGTCATGATGATGGTGCGTTAGCTACGTAAACTCAAGTGCTGAGTTAAGCTTCCTAAATACTCATGATATTACTAACACGCTGGGTAGAAAGTAACGGGACTCTTGCGAGAGAAGAGCCACGCATGATATTACCCAAAGTATGTCACTTGCATCGAAGCCTACACGAAAATATTGGATTAATTAGGTTATCTCCAGGTATCCGGCGAGTATCTCAACATTACTCCCCCACTCGTGTCAGCGAGGAGCTAGGAGACAATAGATGATTCTTCCGTAGCCACGTTTGATAATAAAGGTGACAGTGTGTATTTAAAGGTCAGAAATTACGGTCATGATAATCGAATTCATGGGTATTGTGTGTGCATGAGTGTCTCTGCGAGTGTGTGTCATTTTTATGTACACAGTAAGTGAAGGTAGTTTTGTACTCATGGAGCCGCAACTTATGACAGTTTTATTTATCTTACAGCTTTTTAGGCTACTATATACTGTTAGCATTCATAGTTTCGTTACTTAGTTTATCCCATTCATCTAGTTCTCAGCTGTTGCAAAAATACGTTTTTTTTTTTTTTCAATTTTCTCGTTTTCAGGTTTTGTTCTGTTCTCCGATGTTCTATTTGTGTATTTGTTCGCGAGCCATGGGTGCCTGGAGGAGCAGGTGTTAGATGACGGATCCCAGACATGCACTGTTTATGAAGGACGCGTTGAAGGGATGTGTGGCATTGGGCAACACTGTTCGAGGGAGGACAGAATACCACTTGGTAAACAACGTACCTATTGCTTGGATGTAAAGTAATACCGTTGTTGGTATTGTGAATTGACAGTCACCAGAGCAGTCGCTAAGAGGTGGGGGGGGGGGGGGGTTAAGAGGGAAAAAAAGTGAGGAAGGTGAGAGACTGCAGTGAAGATGACAAGCAAGGTTTTGTCGGTGTGCGAGGCTAACGGGTGGGTTTGGGCGAACTGCTTTTCTGCTGCTGCTGCAGCTGCTCATATTTTGCTTGCTGCTGACCGTTGCTTCTTCTAACCTTTCACTCTGTTACCTCCGTGTGTGTCTTAGACTGTGTAGCACCGCAGGGCTTAACACTTAGGCTCGGTAGCGTCGCTGAACCGGCTCGCAGTGGTTTAAAACGTTCACGTGTTGTTGGTCATGCCCTTGTCAGTCAGTCTGTCCTTCCTGCGTCTCGTCAACGTTCTGGAAGGAAGCCGGTATACATTCAGAACCGTGAATGTTCACGGATGTACAGTCTTTTATATACGATGATTTCGTGTACGTTTATTCAAATCCTACAATATTTTTTTTCGAAAGCAACTTGACTTATGGGTGTTGAAACTTGCTTATAGCCTAACTCGTCTTTGTAGTATTTTACTCGGTAGCTAAGCAAAGCTAATATTTAATGTTCTCTAACATCGCGAAGCGCTTGGTAAAGCGGCCTGAAACACACACACACACACACACACACACACACACACAGACTTGACCGAGTAGAAACAGAAAGCTGTCTCAGGGACCCAGTGTGGACGTTCTGGTCGACTGGCCTCGCGTATAATGGGCGTAAACTTTTTCGCATTAAAATAATATGTACTGCCTTGAAAATCAGTAAAGTTTGTGCTACAGAAATGCTAAGAGTCACATAATCTGTATGGCTAAGGTATTATGAAGAGAAACAAACTGTATTTATTGTTTTTTTCTGTAATCAGATGTGGTTCTATTCTGGTACAAGGCGAGCAAGACGGGGCCTGACCGCAGGGTGTGGCCGCTTGCACCAGATCTTCACACAAGTAAACAGTATAGAAGTGGGCTGAGTTTCATTGTTATTAGTTCGTCTTCTTCATTTTGTAGGCTTTGAAACTACATAAAAAGTCATATGTAAATGCGTTTATTCGTATCATCCTCTCTAGGGTTGGTTGATACGTGCACATGAAAGAATAAAGATAGGATCGTGCTGTATATTTCTGGGTATTTACTAAATTCTGGGAAGATATCGTACCGAATTTTCCTTCTAAGGCAGAGAAGAAAAGAGATTCAGCAAATGTGATAGAACGTAAACGTGAACATTTGAATCAGAAGTAATGTTACAATAGTGAACGTGTGAATTAAAAGTGATTTTACAATAAGGATGCGATGAGTGGCGTAGCTTAAAGCAAAACAAGTGATCAAATTCATTAAATCTTTTCTAAAATGAAGAAATATGGACGAAACATTATGAGCATCTCTACGAAAGTGCGCTATGAACAGACACATTAACAAAATAACCAGGTCTTACATTGGGAAAGGTGTCCTCGGGCCGAGAGAGGCGCTGGGCAAGGGCGGGGCATTGCTGGGTTATGCAATATTGGCCAGCCACAAACTGGACACGACCAGGACCGTGGTCTGTGGGCACGCACACTTGATATCAGAACTGTAAACTGGGTCTCTACCCTTGGGCAGAGAGCTAAGGAAATCAAGTGGTGATTATAAGCTTGCATAGTGTTATGAAGCTCATAAGGCACGAAATGGGTATTAGGTTTAAAAATCTGCAGATGGGAAACAGTGAATGTTTGAAATCAGTAAAGGGCAATTTGAGATTTTTTTGTGGAATTACTGTGACAATCGAAGAGTTGCGCTTAATAGATGCAAGATGTATGTAGGATAAGGTTATTGTCATTTTAGAATGATTACAATGTTTGTGAGATTCGTTCAAGAAGAAAACAGCAAAGTCAAAGGAATGCCACGCTGTAGGTCAGAAAGTTTAAGGAGAAAAAAAGTTGACTCTTGACCTATAAAGACTTACCCGACGCCGGTACGTTCAAGGTTAGTATGGCGCACACGTGAGCTAGTTTGTCGCGTCATGAAGAAGTGTCGAATTTCTTTCTCAGGCCAAGGAAAAGGTATTGTTTTCATGGACTTGAGGATTATCTGGACGGTGTTTATTATGGGGACAAGGTGTCAGTGATAATGGTACGAAGTACATATCGTTAATCGGCCATTAATGATTTTTCCAGCGTTTCCTTGTAAGCAGGATATGTTTTGTGGCAATCATCCACTTCTCAGATTGTGTAAATAGGAAGGGAGGGACAGTGACTGTTTCTTTATACTTGGGTGGTGTATCCATACGGCAGAAGTTGCTGGGAAAAGTAGGTTGAGGTTTACTGCTCAGATTTCACCCTCGAGCGAATAATGAAACTGTGTTCACGCTAGCCACTGATATTTATGTCCTCTCTGACTATTTGCTTGCATGTACATTACAGTTTCTGTAGAGCCAGGGTGCTGCAGTTATAAGCATACAGCATAATGCTGGTCTAAAGTAAGCATCGATACGATTGGGATATTTTGAAGACCAGGTCTTGTTGTGGGTTAAGATTCCTGTACTGAGAGATTTCCACATATCGTCACTGACGGTTTCCTGGTTCGTGTTTTAGGAATCTGTTGAAGAGATGGGTGCATTTTGGCACGTAGCCATTTCCAGGGCCGCGCCTCTATCCTCCAGCACGAAAAAAAAAATATGTATACATATATATATATATATATATATATATATATATATATATATATATATATATACATATATATATATATATATATATATGTATATATATATTTGGTATTTGTTAACGATGTGGTCTCAATATGGCATCGTTTGCCTCCGGGCTGGCTGGAGGGTATTGCATGTACATATTTCCATCGGACTTATAATGAAATGAAATATTTCGATAATTGGATCGTTTATGCAACTCATGCTCAGAATCTAGCATATAGTGCAAATTCCTTACCTGTTCACTTAGGCTTTCAGTACAGTGAAAGTACCAGAGATAAAAACTTGTACACGACAGACACTACCGTGTTCTTGTTTATCACTGTATTTGGATACTTTGCTGATCATCATTCCTCCCTCGGCAAAGTGGAGATTGAAGTTGGAGTCTGATGAATTTTTGCACGCGTCCTAACAAGTGAATGTGTGGTCTTAGCGGCATCGGATGAACGGTGTAGAAAGTGCGAGTGGTGACAAGCAAGATTGTGGTGAGTGTGGGGAATGTAAAGTGGTATTCTTCACATTATTTTCCTAATTCTGAAAGTTGATTTTTCGATATATATATATATATATATATATATATATATATATATATATATATATATATATATATATATATATATATATATACTTACAAACATATAATGACACCATATTGACATAATAGCTGTTATTTGAGGAGTAATTTGTCAGTTTCACCAGAGCCACAGTGGGAAAACTACAGTGAATATATGGCTTCGACAGGGTTCCGGGTTTGGTGGGCGGAGCCTAAGAACCGGCTCCCGAGACCAGTTGCCGTGACTTTCGGTTCGTTATTAAGAAATTTTATGGAACTGAAAGAGGACTGAGAGAGAGAGAGAGAGAGAGAGAGAGAGAGAGAGAGAGAGAGAGAGAGAGAGAGAGAGAGAGAGCATTCTGCATGTTGTTTTATGAAGTCGTTGATATTAATCATAAAGCTAAATTTTGACATGAAATGTTGTAATTGAAGTTGGTAGAGGTAAGGTTGTATTTTGTACACTGAATTGTAGATTGCATAACATTAAGTATATGGAAAGAATTCTCTTTTGGTAACAGTATAGTAAGAACGGAGTAATGCAGCCTGAATTACACGGCCTCTGGCGTACATCCACTGTCGATTACTGACCAGACATTGTTCGGCCTTATTCGTGACCTTACACATACCAGTCACGTCGTGTTCGCGAGACCCTGACCTCAGCGTAGACCTGCCAACCTCCTGACCCGCGCAGTGAGCGAGAACCGTGAGTGTGACAGCCGGATTGAACCGGTCGCCAGCCTTTGGTATCAAACCGCGCCATGTTTTTGTTGCCTCCGCGCCGCTCTTTCGGGAGAGATATGGGATAGTGGCGAGCGTTGTGATGTTGCGCAGGTTTAGTGGATTAGTTAAAGCCGTCTGTTGGGTGGCATAAACCGGACCTCTTCTCAAAATATTTGCCTGTAATATTAGTTCATCCCCTGGGTTCAGGAGGGAAGGACTCCTGAGTACGACGGTTGGACAAATGGGTGTGAACGCCATGCTCAAGCGATTAAACTAAAATGCCGTTTCAAGAAGAGTTGTCGGTCCCGCCACCCGTAAACGTTTATTCACTGGGGAAAATATATGACTTTGATATGTACCATCAGGCTCAGGACATGGCAGAGAAGCGTAGCACAGAAGCGGAACAACATGAAGTAAATTTGAATATTAGAAAGGCTTGACTGTAAGAACAAGATATATGGAAAATGAAGCCATACCTGACAGGAGCCAAGCAGTCACAACAGACTGAACGATACAAAACTGCAGAATACGATTTCGATCTGTATGATGCTTCCTGCCCTCTGTTACCAGAATTTTAGAGTTTCTTCTTTTCGTCTTTTCTTCGTCCCATAACCAGTCTTCTTTTCAAAGTCAGGTCTATTAAAGGATATTTTGTCTGTGCCATAGCGTGTACTATAAATACACGGGCACATCTACATATACAGTAAAACATTGTAAATGCGTGTGGCCCGAAACTGTCCAACTCACTCCTTGTAAGTATTAGAAACATTATGGACCCCCAAGTGAAGATATTCAAAAACTCACCGGACAAGTATTTACCAACTGTACCTGACCAGTCAAGTTTTGGAGAGTACACTTAAATCTTCGGACCGCGGCCTCAAGCAGCCCTAGTGATCAGAGCAGGAGCAGTACAGCTGCTGTGTAGGAGAGCCTACAAGGGGCAGGTGCAGTGCAGTTCATTAGGTGATTGGCTACAGGGTGGGGTGCCACGCAGGGCAAGAGGACGGGAACATAAGGTGAGGTGGTAAGAACCTGAGGGGGTGGGGGTGGGGGACTGTGGATGGGCCACTAATGAGACGCGTAGCTTTAAGCTTGAATTTAGCTGCCTGGGAAAGCTAAAGAGACGAAAACCCGACTGGTACTTGATTTACAAACCATGTAGATAGAGTCTTATTGATATAAATGGTGTTAGTGTAGATAGCGGGTGAGGTGAAAGTTAGCAATACATATTTGAGGCTTGACAGCTATGCCCAGGTGTGTTCGAGGTGACCAGGTGTGTTGATGAGGTGTTCACTTGGCTGTGTCGGGGGAGGGGGGGGGGGTGTCAGCTCCTTGGGTTGGAGTAAATGGGAAGGGAAGAAGCAGACAGACTGATGGTGTGTGACGAGGTTATCAGCTGAAGGGCAAATAATAGTATCCTAGATTCCTGATCTGTATAGATGGTGGCAGTAAAGGAGAAGGTTCCATCCCACCCACCACTCCATCCGACACATCAGCAGTCAGGAAGGCAGCGGCGGAGGCAAACCTTATGTAGGCTGAGGGGAAGCAGAGCCCCCTTCTCTGTGAAGAAGACTATTCAGTGCCTGCTTAATCAACCTTCGTCCTTTATGTCGTACTCACTGTTGACCATCATTGTTAGATTATCTGTATGATCTACTGAATATAGTGGTAGTATCTACTTTGACGAAGGTGAGGGAGGTATGCGCTGAGAGAGAGAGAGAGAGAGAGAGAGAGAGAGAGAGAGAGAGAGAGAGAGAGAGAGAGAGAGAGAGAGAGAGAGAGTTATGGACTGTGGGATAAGACATGGGACTAACCAGCCTGGGTGAATCACTTCGCGACCTGTTCCCCATCGCGTGGGTTCTGAGTGACACAATTTATCATTGTGAGATCGACCAGCGGGAGGAAATGCCCTCCGTCCACCCACCACCAGGTCTTCCACAGATCCTTCCGCCTCCAACTGTGTGGTGAGAGATACGTGTAGTTGTACACCCTTTTATCTTCGTTCTCCTGTCTCAAGTTGTGTGATAAGGGTGTTTACACTCTCTTATCTGTTTTTTTTTTTTTTTCTTGAGCTGTGTGATGAGCGATGTGTGAATGCACTCATTTATCTGTTTTTGCCTCAGGTTGTCTGGCGAGAGACATGTGTTTAGATTCGTTTATCTGCTATTTAGTCCTCACTCCCGACTTCTGACATAAGCTTTGCCTTCTGGTCCCTGGGCCACTATGGGAAAGTGCTATAGGATCATCCGTTTTTTACAGAAAATTACTCTCAGTATTTCTGTTTCTTAAGCTCTGTTTGGGAAAGGGAAAACAGACCAGTCCTCTCTAGATTCCATCCTAGACATAGTATCACATAGAACGTCTGCAATATCACGTAACTAATTGATTTAGTTTGATTGTTTAATCTCAAGTTACCGCCACAGTAGACCTAACCTGGCCCAACTGTATTAAGTTAAGGCTGGTTAAGGTATGGCTTTGTTTTCTTTATGCCTTGTTATATATATATATATATATATATATATATATATATATATATATATACACTTCATGTTATTCAGCTTAAACGTGTTGCCCTTCTCTATAGACCATACTCTGAGCCTGATGGTACACATCAAAGCCATATATTTTCCCCAATAAATAAACATTCATGGATGGCAGGACCGACAATTCTTCCCGTAGCGGCATGTTAGTCAACCTTGTGACTTTTTTTTACGTTCCGGTATGTTATATTGGGCTTGATCACGTCTGATTAGAGCTTACGTTAGGCATGTTAAGCATGGGCTTTGTTTTGTTAGGTTAAGCTTTGTCAGCTTATCGTAAGGCTACGATAGCTTTCTTGCAAGTTAGATGTGTCAGTTTATGTCTCATTAAACTGAATTAGTACTCGAGTTATTTAGAACGCCTCCCTGTCCATGTGCATGGATTATATGAAATGAAAGATTAAAACCACCTCAGCATGCCATTCATAAGTGAAAAGTAAGAAAAAAAACATGTCACTGCTCCTAATGAACAGATCCATGAAGTTGCAAGTGGATATGATGCCGGCAAACAAAATCATATCCCGTTTGAATTAATTTGTGGCGAGCATTTATTTCTTGTGTAAATACTTGTTTTAGATGTCTGCTGCACATGGATTTGCTTGAGGGGAGGCTAGATACCCACTGGGTCGGAGGCATTCCTGGGAAAAGCAGTCCTTGGGAAGATGTGGCCTCGGAAACCCATGGTATTTCTGGGTCGGAGGCATTCCTGGGGAAAGCAGCCCCCGGAAAGATGTGGCCTCGGGGACCCATAATACTCATGGGTCGGAGACCCTTCTGGGAAAAGTAGACCTCGGTACGATACTCTTGAGTTGGTTGGAGTCCTTCCTGAGAAAAATTGTCTCCGCTGGGGGCCTGCCTGGAGGGTTCGCGGATCCAGAAGGCTAAGCATTGGACCCGTGTTGGTCAGTGTGTGTGCTGCCTGTCTTTGTGTGGTCCTGCCTCATTCATGCCACTTTACACTGGTCTAGGGGGAGATGACAGTGATATTAGTGTCCCCCAATCTGTGTTTTTCGAGTCAGTGTGATTCAATGTCTCTAAAAGCGTGTGACTTGAAACATGAACCTGTTTCTTATGAATCGTTTGTAGCCACGAGTTTCGTTTGCTTGTGAGGCCTCATGGTGTCAGAACACTTCCAGGAACATCACACTGTAATCAGCATTGAAAGTGACATTATAGTTTAGGTAATTTTCTCGTAGTTTTAGTAGATAATGAACCTGAATAATTCCCGGAGCTTCAGATGGAAGAAAAAAATAGTATGAAATAAATTCGTTCGCGGTGAAACTGTTTGTAATCACGTCTTCGCTAACTACGAACAGGAATCGAAACGCTTCTTAGCGTTACCCCTTTACAAGCGGAGGGTTGCCGTGTCGTTTGGTTCCAAGGAGAGGATCGCGTATAGGGAATATACGACCCGCTACACTGGCCCAGTATTGGGTCAACAATGGCCGGACTTTATTAGACGTTGTTAGCCACAATTTCCTTTTGACAGATAAATTGTTCTGGGGTTTCTTACCTTCACTTGCTTAGCACGGTCCAGTACGCTTACCAAGTCACAGGACCGGTCTGTGTGTGTGTGTGTGTTTCCGGGTAGGCCCAGCAAGCATGTCTCCTCCTGGGTCTTTGGTCTTGTGAAGAATAGCAAATTGATACAACCCAATTACTCCAATGTATTCATGACTACCGGATCCCTCCAGGAACACTTGCTATCTGACTGGTAACTGTAGCACGGATTGCCCGGCCGCCTCCCTGCCTGTCAAGTTATTATACTGATTACCGTGTGGCATTTACTGCGGCATTGGTTGGCTGGAGTGATAGATGTTATTGGTGGAGGCCGGGGGCTTGTTGCCCCCTGAGTGGAAGGATGTGGAAAAGGTCACGCCAGTGGTGTTTGTTTGATGTTCATTTTTTTTTCTAGATGCTCGTTGACTTGTTGAGCACGACGTTACCATCCTTGGGCACGATGGCTACGACCCACCAATATGACATGGCCTTTGAGCTAACTCTTTTAAGGACAAGACCAAAGGCCCGGCCATTTTACCTAGAGTCGTACTCCGTCTTGCTCAGGGAGTGGAGGACTGTGACTACCCTGTAAGCAGGACCATGTGATGTTCTTGTTGGTGGTGGTGTTGGTGGAGGCGTGCCTGTCATTAAACAACAGCTTCACCCTTCTGTTTCTCCCCAAGCTGACGTAATAGCTCTGCCAGGTACAAGATAAGCTTTGTTTTTATGGCAGTTGTCGTGATGAAGTTGTTGAAGACGGGTGGTGTCCGCACCGTTTGGAGACGTCTGTCTAGGCCGCGCTCGCTCAGCTGAAGTTTTCTTTTAATTACTTCTTACCGGGAAAAGTATCTGTAATTACCTCCCACAGATGAAAAATAAGATTTTATTACCTGACGGGGGATTTACCCTGCCGTAGGAGGTCCTCGCTGTCTTTGAGTCTCCTTAATTAAACGAACGTTAGACATGATAAACCATTTCAGCCCACCAGAGGCACTGGACGAACTTGAATGTATATAGAGTTATACGGATGAAATGTTGTATGTGAATGGTGACTTATTCTTGGCAGCCTGAGACATACAGCCCTGACAGTGTATATGCTTTCCTCTTGCATTAAGAAAACCCACTAAGACACCACGTACCTTACAGCTGTTACTAGTGCCCTACATATGACGCTAAGGTCTTCTTAGAGTAGAGATTTCTATCTGTATATTAATTATTACTTCTGTCATCACTTTGTACTCTACGGATGAGAAAGATCGAGATTGGTAAAACATGGTTTACGGATGAGAAAGATCGAGATTGGGAAAACATGATTTACGAGTGAGACAGATCTAGGTCGGTAGAGCTGTTCTTTTTATTTTGAAAGAACTGACATAACATGCATTGGAAGTTGGAGTGTAAAGAATTGTCTTAGAAATGAGGCCTGTCCATTCTTGCTCTCTGGTGGACACTGGTTTCTGTTGTGGATTTTACAATAAATTGGAGTCTCTGATACAATAGGACGTTGTAAAGAGTAGGTATTGTCTCGTTTAATTTCTTTTTATTTTTTGGTAGTGATACCTGCCGTTTTGTTTTCTTTTATGTCGTTTTCCTTCATCGTCTTTCGTCATGGCTTACCATGACTGCATTGATACATTTGATATGTTTGCGGACGTTGCTTGATTCATTAAATGAGTAATGCGCAAAGAAAATGATTCTTTTGTTCGTTTGGGTATGTCTAATCAGGATACGAAGCTGATCAAGTCTCCAGATATCTTCGGTACCTGCTCCATGAGGATGGGAGGGGTTACGGTAGTCGGGGGTGAGGTAATTTTAGTTCATCGTACAGTAATTCGTAAATGTCCGCAAGAAACCTGAAATGTGGTGTTTTCGGTTCTTCCTACACACCGGATATTGACTAGTGGATATATCTTGTGGCTACTGACCACAGAGAATCCTCATCAACACGTCTGAAACATTATTATTTCCCTTGGGTCGAAACCCACAAGTCACGTTGTTGGAAATATTTCCCTCAGGGTTGAGTTTTCCTCTTAGATTGTTCCTAGTGTTTCTTGCACTAGATGTCTTATTTGAGCTAGAAGTATATATCAGATGTTAGGATAGAAACAAGACAAGTTTGAGAGAGCTGTTTTTCCCTTCAGATGTGGGAAACGAGATTATGTCTACATATACAGGTGTAGATGAGACAGATGAGATACATATGTCTTAGTATTCGGACGTAAGAGGTGACCTATGATGAATATGATAACAGCCCTTCAGGTTCAGGTCAAAAGGGACGCACCGTCTTGCTCAAGGGGCGTATCTTCGTGTTCCACGGGTCATACCGTTGTACTTAATTGTTCTGTCATGTTCAAAGGGGTCTTACCATATTGCCTTAAACAGTTCATATTGTCTTGGTCAAAGATCACACCAGAGAGCTGAAAAGAAGGGTGGGGGGGGGGGGGGGGATGAACTAACAGTCTCAGACCCTCTAGCATTTAGCCTCATTCTTTCAACACAAGATTGCCAACCTGACCACAAGCGAGTGAAAGGCCGTTCATAGCCCCCTGAGGGCGGCAGTACTACTTGCACATGTTGTTGGAGTGAATAACAAATAGCTGGAGGTCGTTTTGCTTGGATCCATAACATACGACACTCGCGCTAAGAATGAAAATTAATTTAATTTGTATGAAGGGTTTGGTGCCCGTTATGGGACAACATATTCTCCAGCTATGGCCAAGGAAAGTCTAGCCGATGCTTCTCGTCGCTTCGTGTGTTTCATTAGAATTATGAATTCTTCGTTCGTGCCCTCCTTCTCCCTCCTTGGTAAGCTTTCTCTGGCTTTTACACATTTTTTCTTGTCCTTAGCTGGTACAGGATAGTAAAGCCTTCTGCTTCATTTTCCTGTCTCTAGGATTATACCACTTTACTTCAGCAGATGTCTTCCTCAGACCATCCTTCCCGTACACTGCTACTCTTTTCTTCCATACGTCTTTCTCTCCGCCTTAGTCCGTCCCACTCCAACCCCCTCCCCTAACCCAGTCAAGCCCAAGCCTACTCCTATCCCGCCCCACTTTCTTTGCCCCTGTGTACTTTACCTGCCCCAGCTCCACATGTACCGGTAGGGTGAAGGGAGGGCATGTGTGTGAGGTGATCGTTTAGTGCGGTGAGAGTAGAGAATGGTTTGGTATCAGTCGCGCCACGCCCTGTTGCTAGGTGTCAACAAGGCCAGGCTCCCTGTTGTTAGTCCAACTGCGAGTGGCAGTGGGTGGGGAGTTGGCGTCTGTATGGAGCCGGTCTGGCTGGGTTTAATGTTTATGCTCGTTATGTACTATGCTGGGTACTGCATATAGTGTGCTACCTACATGCTTTATCTGTTGTGCCACGTTTGCTACTCATATGTTTATATATATATATATATATATATATATATATATATATATATATATATATATATATATATATAGTGAAGACAAAGCTTCTTCGAACTCACCAGTCACGAAATTTCGTGAGCGATGGGCTAATGTTGGTAATGCACGGGCGATCCTGGTGACTGTGACGCGGCTCAGTGTGCTCATGTTACGTGAGGTGATGTACGTAACAGTAGCAAGAGCTTGAATATTGCGGCGATAGCCATCCATAACACTCCTGGAAGTTGGTCAGCGGAGCGTCGACTGGTCATCTCCAGTGTTACAAGTTTGGTGTTTGGTTAGTGATTGGTGTTGGTTTGTGTGGTACTGTGGTCGGGGCTGCACACTTGTTGTAGATCATATTCAGCTGACGATTCGCGGAGTTGACCTACCCTGTGGGTCGTCGCCTCGTACCGATGTGTGTTAAAGATTATTTACAAGAATATAGAGGTAAAGAGATCTTTTACACGCGAGATGGAGGACAGAAGAAGTCTGGCTAACCTCCATGAACACGACGGAACGACCTTTGGTTATGACGACCTTACCTTCACTCCCAAAGGTCGTGCCGAAGGTGGTCAAGAGGTTTGTGAAGAGTAAAGGAAGCCGGGGATAATACGCTTAGCATTTGTTTGGAATATACTTGGCACAGACGTTCCATTTGTTTGTAATATTTTTGTGTTTCACCAGAGGCCATTTATATGTTGGTGGTGATGACTGTGGTGGGTTAGCATCACTCCCGCTACCATGGAGAAGACCTGCTGCTTCTTGCATGCTCTGACTTCAGGGTTACGGCCTCTAGGTTTTGTCCTGTGGAACTACAGCAGCATTTGGATAAGAGTAGATGCCATACGATTATTTCTGAGGTCTTCACCCCTCACAGCTGAGTTTGGGGCCTTACCTTTAGATGGTTTCGGAGGTCCTCCAACCCCGCGGGCTAAGTGTAGAACCTTAACATACGCGAAGGTTCCAGTTGTCAGGTGAGGGGCGGTGGTGGGAGGGGTCAGGATAGAGACCTTGTCTTACAAGGCCACGCATCCTGCTCCCCACGTCGTCTGGACGCTGAGCTGGTTAAGCTTGTGTGTGTGTGTGTGTGTGTGTGTGTGTGTGTGTGTTCGTCACGTGCAGGAGGAAGGGGACTGATTGGCCCCTGTCTGGGTGCCTGGACGGAAAAGTGTCCTCCACACATCATCGATAAACAAATCCCACCTCGCACAAGTGTCGCAGGCCTTCTCAGAGGGCCAGACTGGCCCTAGTGTCAGGGTAGGAAGCGCCTGGAAGAAAGTGGGTCACCGGTGCGGGCTGACTACCTTTCACAGCATGTATGGTAGACCAGTTGGTCGCCGTCCTGCCCGGCCGACCGTCCGCCTAGGTCGTGCGGCTAGACATGGGTAGGTTGGTTCGCCCGGTGTCTAGGCGCCGCCTCCCGCTGGGTTATGTCACTACTGAGGTATGTCATGGTTGGGACCGCACCGTATGTCGCAATTTACTTAATACTAATGAAAGCGAAACCTTTGTGTTGTATTTATATAACCTGGAGGATGCGTTACAGGAACATACAGGTAAATGAGGATGTTTAACGTAAACTTTCTAGAAAACTGTCCTCACAGGCGAAAGTTTGTGACGCGCCTTGCCTCACACGCGTGTGGGACTGGAGTGTTCCCTTTCTAGCGTACTACCAGGATAAAGACCCTCCCTCCTCAACTCCCATGACCCCAGACCTAGACCATACAGCTATGGAGCATCCCCCCCTGAAGAGTCGATTGGATTGATTTTACCCTTGATGTAGAACTGAATTACACACACACACACACACACACACACACACACACACGACACGGCACGACACGACACGACACGGACGCCTCCGGGGAATATGCGACCGGCATCAGAATGTAAATTGTCGGCGCTCCGAAGAAAGAAGGAAAGTTAACCTTGCCGAGTTACGTTTCCCCCAACGAGTCGGTGGAATGCGAGTGTGTGTGTGTGTGTGTGTGTGTGTGTGTGTGTGTGTGTGTGTGTGTGTGTGTATGTGTGTGTGTGGAACTTGTCTGTGATGGTGGGGAGGTGGTGGAACACCTCGTGGTTTATTCAGTGTGAGTGGCGGTCGTAACTTGGAGGCTGGGTCCTTAAAATATTTTGAGAAGGAAAGTTAGAGATTGTCCCCTTGGGGACGGCGGTATGTGTACGACAACCCCTGGAGCACGAAAGTATGGCCCTTCAGCACGACGGTATGGCCATTGAGCATAACGGGACGACCTTTGATCACAAGGCCACGACACCCTTAAGCACGACGATAAGACCCTTGAGTATAATAGCCTAGTATTCGAACTGACCGACGAGGTTCAGACCAAAAGACCAGGCCGTCTATACTCAAGGGTCGCAGAGTCGTTCCTGGGAAGTATAAGTCTGTTGAAAACCCTTGCTGTTTTTATTCGTGTCCAATTTTGTAGTGGGAGTCTCCTGGTAACGTCGTATCTCTACACGCCAGCAGCTTACTTGCGACGGTAGGAGTCCAGTCCAGGAATCTGAAGATTACAATCATTTGCGATTTGATGAGTGAAGTTAGCGACAGAATTTTCAAGGATATCAGATTCTCCTGTATATCTAACTTCCGGTATCGCAAACATTTATGTTTCAAATCTTAAAAAAAAAAGGTAATCAGTACTTTCAAGTGCTTTGATTCTTCAAAGAAACTTGCCCAGTACGTAAATAGTCCCAGTAATTTGAGTCTCCTCAGTCGTGATGACAATTCTAGCTTCCAGAACTGCTGTGAGGGGGAGCACTTGGTCATCTACTGAGCCGAGGAGGTAGAAAGCAGGCCCTGAAATCAGTACTGCCTACGGTAACCCTTGCACCCCTGGCGCTGACCCATGCATCAGCCTCAAGGGGTTTCCTTTGGTTCACAAACCCTCACCCACACTGACCGTCTTCCTCCTTAAAAACTAACCATTATATCGTTTAATTCAGGCAAGACCATCAGGTTCCTTTCGATAGTTCAGACGGTAAAAAAGGTGAAATTACATGGATCAGTCATTGGTATATCAATTGACTGGTGCTGTCATTAACTAAATATGATGTAGCAAAGACCCCCCCCCCCCCCAGAGTTAGAGTACCGTTTTCTGTCTTGCCTTGACAAAAACATCTAATTAACCCGAGAACAAACTTTAGATTCCCTTGGACCAGACGAAAGTCTTCACGTCGCATATTACTCATACATTAATTCATCGCATTGCTCACTGATCGTGATCTAATCCGTTCAGGCTGTCTGTAATTTATATTCGATTTATCACTGAACTTAAGTCAGAGGCAAACATGTTACCTGGCCCTGTCAGAAAAACTAGGGCTTCCACTAATTGTTGTCATGCGGTCTTGAAAGTACTGTACCCCAAGTCTGAGGCACTTTGTTGGCGGGTCCTGCACTACCCAGCCCGGGGCGTAGGGGACCTGTAGCAGGAGGATCTAGGTCAGTGTGAAAAGGTCATTTGAGAACGCGTAGGGTACAGCCCTCGGGCAGCTACCGTTGGTGTCCCAGGTATTCGTTGTTGGCTGTCGTGTTGGGAGGCCCTAGTTGGGGTAGTCGTGACTTGGCAACACTGGATCTCGTATATTTTACAATATTGATAAACTTAATTATGTATTTCAGGATCCAGACAGTTTATTCCCTTTTTTTTTTATGTTGCATCGGCTTAAGAAAATGGTCAATATGGCTTTAGTTGTAACATTAGCTGTGTCCAATATGAAAGCATTACCGTATGTCCATGAAGGAGTCCGTTTAGTAAGCATGCCCTTCATTGAGGTAATAGGTAAATTATTCGGAACCTCAGACTTAAATAATGTTGTTTTCGTAAAACATTGTAATGACAACTTTTGTCTGGAAAACCGTCGTAAAAGGGAAATATTTAATTATATATATATATATATATATATATATATATATATATATATATATATATATATATATATATATATATATATTATCCCTGGGGATAGGGGAGAAAGAATACTTCCCACGTATTCCCTGCGTGTCGTAGAAGGCGACTAAAAGGGGAGGGAGCGGGAGGCTGGAAATCCTCCCCTCTCGTTTTTTTTAATTTTCCAAAAGACGGAACAGAGAATGAGGCCAGATGAGGATATTCCCTCAGAGGCCCAGTCCTCTGTTCTTAACGCTACCTTGCTAACGTGGGAAATGGCGAATAGTATGAAAGAAAGAATATATATATATATATATATATATATATATATATATATATATATATATATATATATATACATATATATTATCCCTGGGGATAGGGGAGAAAGAATACTTCCCACGTATTCCCTGCGTGTCGTAGAAGGCGACTAAAAGGGGAGGGAGCGGGTGGCTGGAAATCCTCCCCTCTCGTTTTTTTTTAATTTTCCAAAAGAAGGAACAGAGAAGGGGGCCAGGTGAGGATATTCCCTCAAAGGCCCAGTCCTCTGTTCCTAACGCTACCCTGCTAATGCGGGAAATGGCGAATAGTATGAAAGAAAGAAAGAATATATATATATATATATATATATATATATATATATATATATATATATATATATATGATCCTAAAGCGGTCACCTGGTCTGATATATACGAGGGACAACACCTTACTTCATAGTCCACGGCGAGTGAATCTGGCATTACTTTTCCCAGACTGTCTACACCTTGCATTCCACATGCATGTTATTATACATCCTCAGAGTAACGAGTTGATTGCATAGTACACCATAACTCTATTTGAGTGCGTAATACACCATGACTATTCGTAGTCGGGAATGATAAACGGAAGCGGGAAGATTCCCTCAGGTAGTAACGGGTCCCCTTTTCTTCGTAAGGGAGAAAGAACGGTGTCTGATTTTGTTTCATAATCACGAGCACGACGGTACAACCCTTGAAGATAACAGTACGATCTATGAGCACGACGGGTATGATTGCGTGATCTTTGATTAGACGCTCAAGGGTCGGGTTAATGACCAGGTCATTCATAACCGAGGGTCTTACCCGTCGTTTAAAAAAAAAAAAAAAAAATCTGCCTCACATAGGAAAACGTGATGCATTACTTCCCAGGGAGTGTTACCGCTTCCTTTTATCATGGATGATTACAAATTAGAGAGGATTAGACAATTACATCGTTACTCAAAGGAGGTATAATTGAACAGTAGGATTGGCAATTACAGACATTGCTCAATTATCAGTAATTGTTTTACTTTTACGAGTTTCCCATCATGGTGAGCAGGTTTGCTATAAGTCTTCAATTAGAGAAGTATTATTTCCAGGTACATAAGTGAAATGCGTGTCCTTTGCAAAGATGAGTATAGTACGATAGCGTATCGGCGGGACAACTGTCGTAGTTGGAATGAGTACCAAAAATGCAAGGGAGGTAATCTTGTTTACGTTTTAATATGCTGTACTCCTCACTGTTTGCCTTGAATATCTTGATATCAGAGTATAACATGGATGTCTCTGAAGCCTAATACAAATATGGGACCACAACTGGTGAAGGTATTCTAGTCAAAACTGTTGTGGATTCCCTCATTTAGATAATTCGAGAGTATCATAAAGTTGTAACCAAACAGCTTTATAAACAAGCTGGTAAACACAACGTAAGGTAGTTACTTAGAAGGCCAAAACCTGTAATCAGGAAGCAACTTAGTAGGTCTGTTTGAACCAAGTACACAAATGCAACTAGGCACCAGGAGATTGATTTTCTATCACAGTGGAATGTATCAGGTAAAATATGTGTATAAAGTAACAATATCATTAGACTACAAGGTGGTTGCTAGATTATGGCTAGGCTATAAGTGCTATTGGCCCTGTAACCTATCTGGAGATTTTGATCCTGTGCTAGGCCACGTATGGTCTGTAGCTTATCTAAAGATGGCTCTTTTGCCAATACGATGTTGATTCTGAGCAAGGCTATGGGCCAAGGTGGGCTGTCTGGAAATGTTGAACGTTAGTTAGGCTATTGAGGCTATATAGCCTATGTAGATATGATGGACCACTTTCGAACTGTAAAGTGCTTGGCCAGAGATATGAACACATACCAGAACACTGTGTTATAGGCGGAAGGAGTAGAACACAGTAGTGATAGATCCAAACAAAACCTTATTGATATGGTAATTATAAATAAAATCCGAGACTTTATCCACTTTTTGCAACTAGTACATCTGTTTATTGTACGGAAAGACTGTAAGCTTATGAAATGAACTAACTTTGTAACATCTTATGTTATACTAAACTGGCCCCTTGGGTCTGACGGAGACCATTTGTGATTTATATAATCCTTTAGCGCCACCGCCTACAATTTAAGCGCGGGAGTTCACGGTAAACCAAACGCTGATAACGGCAGAATCTAACGCGTAGACGGAGGCCAGTAAAGATGATGGACGGAAGCGTAGTAGAGGAGAGGTTGAGGGAACGGAAGGGCGGAAAGGAATAGCCGACTAGGCTGCAGAGGAGGCTTTAAAGTGGAAGAATGAGAGATGTAGAGTAGATAGTGTTGAACTAAATAATAATATGTAGAGGGAGTGAGAAAGGTGATGATCTTTAGTGAGTGTGTGGAGAAAGTGAGCGTTAGTGAACGTATTTGAGTGTGTGTAGAGAGTTAATGAACGCCAGGAAATGAGCGTGTGGTGGGAGGGTGAGGAAGCAGCTCCGTCAGGGTTGTTAAGGTTGGGTGGGGCACGGCTTAATTGGTACCACTGATGCTGCTACTGCAGTTCATAACTGTTCCTTTTCTAAGGAACAACGGCTACAGCTGCCACGTCCTCCGCTGCACACACACACACACACACACACACACACACACACACACACACACACACACACCTTAAGTACTTATTATCAATCAGATGATGTGCTTTTGTTGTAAGTTGAAACTTGTCTCCGTCAGACAGCATTTACTTAAGAGTGGCCCTTTGGATGTCGTGATTGTAGTGATTTCTTTAATGATAGGTTCGTAGTTAGGCTGTCGTGTTGCTGTGAGGGCGTGTCTGCCTCGAGAGGCTTGTGTGTATAATTACAAATTTTTTACGGTACGGAGAGGAAGTTCTATACGTGAGGGGACCCATCTCGCGTTTGTGTTCGTTGCCTTTCCTGTTTTACAAGGTAGCATCAAGAACAGACGACTTAAACCTACGAGGAAAAATCCTTGCTTGCCTTCTTCCCTTACATTCAGAAAGTGATAATACGCAAGAATAGGCCTCCACTTCCATCCCTCATGGTCGCACTCGACGTCACGCAGATTCGTGGGTAGTGGTAGCACCTCCCGGTTTCTCAAAGTTCTTGTGGTGGTTAAATATTTACTTTCATAAAAAAAAAAAAGATGTACCCACGGTGGTCGTCTAGGCGGCACATCTAGACAGACGCAGTCATATTTCAAGACTGTGTAAAATACATGGACACTGTGTAGCTGCTAGTACCGCGAATGTTTAAGTAAAACACTTACGTCCTTCCCCATAGAAGAGGGAGGTTAAGGCCAATTGTTTCGGAATTAATTTTGTTTTCCATTGTGTCAGCTGAAACTAGTCGACTGGTGGTTAATGACTTACTGATTTATTCAGAACGAAACCCCAACTTGAGTATGTGTAAGTATGCTGTAACATGAAATTGTAATCTGTAACGAGATAACGCACTTTACATGGACATCGCTTCTACATGACGCAAGGCGGATGAATACAAGAAAATTGTCCAGAGTCCTCGTACGTATAGCTTCCGCTACGGTTCGTATCAGCTGCATTCATATTAACGTCACCTTGTGACTCGTATGATGAACTATATTGCGAGAGAAACAGAAGGATTTCCTTCTTCGCTTCACCTCCCTCCCCACCGCTCTCTCCCGCTTCCATCAGGAGTCATAAAATGTTAAATAACTTTCACTTAAACCACAAATAGTTGTTAGCAAGACAAGACACTGTCATAAAGATGTGTGGGTAGGAAGAAGATTTTCTGGGGATCATTTAGGGAAAAAAGTATACATGTGGTTATGTATGCAAGAAATTGCTTGCGGTGTATGTGGTTTTGGCTTGTGTTGAGAGAGGCGGCGGGCGGGAGACGTGATCCTTACTGAGGTAGGCAGGAACAGCGATGGAGGGAAATGCAGAAGGTGAATAAAAATGGGAAGTGTGTTGAAATTCCTAGAATTCATGGTTCTCAGTCTGCTTTGGAATATAGTGCACTATTGGCTTGACCGTGTCGGAAGACTATGTAATATATATTACCGTTGGAGTCAAAAGGTGCAAAAGTCGCAAGAGAAAATGTAAGCATCCGGGTGCCATATTTGCTTAACACTTTCCTGAAGCCATTAGGAACACTTTGGGCTTTACAGTGGAGAAATTTGAATAAGGACTGGATGTGTATTTGAAAAGTGCATCAGGCTAACCAGGATGTCGTGGCTACGTAGGCCTACGGGCTGCGCTCTCCAACAGCCAGTGAACATAGAAGCAACACGACAGCTTGAATCCCAGACCCAGCTGTAAGGTTAAAAGATCTTCGTAATCATCTCCAAATATGCATTAGGTAAGATAAGGACCCAGACTCAGCTGCATGGGTATAAGACCTTCGAAACCATAGCAGGGTACCAGGCCGAGTTTGCTGATGTTAGCTTCTTGACAAACACAACACCGTAAACCTTTGAGTATGATGACACGGCCCTTGACCAGACCCTTAATGGCCCATCATACCCAACAGTCGTAACCGTCGTTCTTCCAAGGGTTTTACCGTCTTCCTCCTAGAGATTGAAGGGTAGTCTCAGCCCATCACTCTTACATGAGCCAGAGCATGAGGCCTCACGACGTAATTTCATAACCTTTCGAGTTAGCCGAGAGATGTGAAAGTCGACACAGCCTTCAGTGAGAGGTAATCCGCTGTGATTGAAATAAAAGGTAAATCCACCATTATTACGTCCTCACATACGTGGCGTTACAAAGTGTATGAACGCCAGCTTTACCAGTATGGTGATCCAGGGAAAGCTTGTGGCTGTACTTTTAGTTTCGCAGGGGTGCTTTGATAATGTTATCTGGTGGATGGTTGTATCAGTACCCGTTATCAGTTTGACTATTTCTGTTGCTGGTCGGCATGCCTCCTTGGTCAGGATGGTTAAGTACATTTTATAAAGAAATCTGGCACATCTCTTGTCTAGCCTTGATATTTCTTGTATGTCAGTTAAAAACATGCTGGTGAGTATCCCCTGCCTCAGAACCAATATTTCGTTTTCTGTGTTACGAGGCTCGATATGAACCTAAATCTTTTGCCAACAGTCCCTCTTTAACCGCTGGAGGACGTAGGTAATGTAAGGCCTTCGGGCACGATGGTCTGGCCTTTGACTTTATCCGCAAGAATCAGGTCAAAGGCTAGAGGACATCTTTCTCATCTTGATCAAAAGGTTAATTATTGTAGTTAAATCTACCGCTGACGCGCTGCCGTGACTTCGATGTGTTAATGTATTACTGAACCTCGTCTGTTGACATTGGGGTAAGCGAGGGACGGCTGAGTAAGTGCTGTCGACCCTGAACAAAGGAGATACCTAGTAGTGGATTCGAATCCTGATCGCCTCATCATCGTTCTTGCTACGACACGTCCGCTAGTGACGTTGCTCAACCTCACAGCTAGCATGGGAGAGGTTTGCAGAGTCATGCACGCGTTCAGCTTTCAGCTCGAGAGTAATTAGAAAACCTCACAGAAGCACATTGCACTTATATGTTGTGTCTGGATCCCCGAGGAACTTCTGTTAAACGCTAGTTTTGTAGTCTTTCCTTGTGTACGTTTATCACAGTATTCATCCATCATAGTGATTTGCATACCAAGGTATATTGTTTTTATTAATATCGTTAAAAGAAATAGACATTTTGCAACAGTTGTCATATACATTAATGATTTCATATGCATAGTCCTCATGACAGTCGTCACAAGGCATCACAGTCTAGGTAGGGATAGTCATCACTGGGCCTTAGAGTCAAGTAGTAGCCATCACAAGTAGTAACAGACAAGTGACAGCCTCCGCAGCATCCGACGGCAGATTCTCAGCCATCCGGGCATGAAGGGTTCATGAAGTGTTTGCTTTACGCTCCGCTGACGCAAAGCAACGTTGTGAGTGTCCAGGGAGATGTTGGGAGAGGAGAGAGTAGATATAGAGAGGGGCGGAGATAGGCAGTGACAGTAAAGCACGAAGGTGAGATCCTACTAGCCTTTCCGACCATCATTGGCCCGAGGATCGCCACTCACGGTCAGTTTTCCTATTTCGATATTTTCGATCCCTTTTAATCAGAGAATAAGATTACGATATTGTAACGTGATTTTTTCCTTTGTAAGTAAAAATGCCATACGCATATCCATCGTACTCCAACCTATCCTTAAACTCGGTTGGATGTGTTCCGATATCGTAACGTTTAACAGTTGATTTTTTTTCTAACCTACATTCACTATAACATTAATTAACCAGAAGAAAGTTTCAATATCGTAACATAAACTGCTTCGCCAGCGAAACTAGAATGTAGTTTCGATGTCGAAACTTTAGCATTTTAACTCTACTTTCATTTTTCAAGTTTAGCTTTAATATTAAGATATTAATTTTTATTGAGAATCTGTAAAGTTTATAAGGTAGGATTATATATATATATATATATATATATATATATATATATATATATATATATATATATATATATATATATATAACCTGTATCTTTTCTGAGCTGAAGTGGTTACCCGTAAAGACAAGGGCTCTGTGCAATAGGAGGTTGAAAATAACTGGCTGCTTTTGTGTTCCCATTATCTAGATCACGTAATACTCGGCAAGCCTCTGCTTCATTTGCTTACCATTTACCATGTAACCGTTGGCACTATGGGGCGAGCATTCGTGATTTTTTCCCCTCATGACACCGCTAACCTTTGAAACACTTTGATTTATTGTCTTTCGTAATAGCTGTTACATAACGCTTCTTAAAAATAGCAAGTTTTGCGCTTCCTTCAAAACTAAGTTGATTTTTCCTCTGCCCCTCGGACTTTATCTCTTTAACATTGAAGTTCTGCATGTTGCCGGAGAGGACTTTTGTCCCTGACTGTGTCCATCAACATCAATAGAGTTAATAGTAACCTTTAATCAACAGACCACTGCACATTCACCGTCAAGTGGCAAATGAAAGCAGTTGTTACCTCCGTTTTTCCTTTATATGCCTACAGTCAAGAATCACTTTCATTTAAGTGTCGAACGTCAAAACGATTTCCGTGAGAGGGAATCCATTACGAAAATGAGAGGGTTAAAAAAGGAGTCAGTGTGCGTGCGTCACCGTGCGCGTGACGTCATTCAGAATTAAATACCCTTCACGTAGCTCATTTGATGGAGCACTTATCGGTTGGCTTTCACTGATACCCGGTGTTTTGCCATTAATTGAGGATGAAAGTGTCAAAGATAGATATCAAATAATTTGCTAGTTTATTGAAATAATGTAAATGTCACTGTACCCTTGGTGTATCTTCCAAGACTTGTGGAGAAATATTTTAAATTACTCCGCAGTAATTTTAAATTATTGATATTCGGTGTGATATTGTTCAAGGTAGATTGTTTAAAGAACCTATTAGAAAAAAACTTTCCTTTAGTTTACGGTACAATTCCAGTAAGCTGGAATGTATTTAGATTCATCTGGCCAGTACCACTTAGTGAAAGTATTGATGAAGCTGCGTTGTATTGCACTGTTTGTAGTAGGGGCATAGTGTGATATGTTTTGTGTGGTACTGTATAGAGGTGGAGTTTATTTGATAGAACATTGTATTTAGGAAAGGTAAGATGTTCGTAGATTAGTATATCGTGAAGGTAAAGGGTGGAGTGTGTTATATGAAGCTTTGTAAGTAGAGAAGGTGTGGTATGAGGTCCCTGATGTGAAGCGTCGCATGCAGTGAAGGTGTAGGGTTGGGGTGTAACATGGGTGTGGTTGACTGGAAAGTGTAACGGAGTACCCAGTAAGGTTAGCCACACGCCACCGCCGCCGGCTTCTACCGCACACCAGCATACGTAAAAAAGAAAAAAAAAAATGCAACTCGCGAATAACCTGCATCCCCCGCACGCACACTGGCTTTACTATGTAGTCCACCTATCTATGTAATTCTGAGTCCGTCTCACCTACTCACCTACTCCTGCTGCCCACCTGTCATGAAAGCTTCCTAAGTTAGAGGCAGTCATAACGGAGTTAAAGAGCTTCAAAGGTAGGACTTTTAAGTTCCAGCCAGGCAAAGACGAGCCAGTTGGGAGGCGGGCGACGGAGGTGGCACGTCTTGCGTCAGGTCTGCCTTGTGTTGTTGTTGTTGATATTTGTTCACCGGGTCACTTGTCTCACAACCACCACTGTTTAAGTATCTAATTAGACAAGACCGTCACCACACGAACTGCGGCCATAAGACCAGAGTTCGGTCAAGGGGAGGACGGAACGTGCACTGAATGGGTATCAGATTTACCATGAGTTTATCATGAATAATTTTGGGAGTTGAAGGCACATAATCAGTGCCTTCAACTCCAAAATTATTCATGATTGGTTATGTTGATGCAATGTTGTGTGATGTATCTTAATGCTCCTCGTGCATTGCCCTTGGACTGTATTCCCAGTTCATGACGGTATTCCCCGCCAAGCACTTAACATAGACGTGATTATGTTACTTAAGAGACTTAACATAGACGTGATTATGTGTTACTTAAGAGAGCATCAGCATGTGATTTCAAAAAGTAAGCTTACGCTCACGTTATTAGGGAATGCTGTTTGCAATTGGTGAATTCATTCGCGATAGAGCGGTAATCCAGGTTTTTGCTTTGTGCTGTGATATGTTCACAGCCAGTGCAAGCCTCAGTTGATGTGATACGGAGCCATGCTAGATAGGCTTGTATACTTGGGTGTTGGCAGCACTTTGTAAACAGATGTTTCTCATAATTACGTGACTTGCATTGGAAATCCATTGCCTCTGAGAGATTTGTTATAAACAGAAGCACGTACTGTGTTTACAATGGTATTTTTCAAGATAACTCTCTGGCCGATTCTTTATTTTTCCTTCCTCCCTGTCTCTTTTATCACTTCATCAGTCCTTCTCTTCTCCCTTTTTCTCTCTTTTGGTGCAAGCTTGCCTAAAAGTAAAAAATATCATGAGCTTGATTTGTTACTCATAAAACAAATGTAAATATTCTCGTTTGCTTCCGACGCGTGAACCTGTCCTTAATTGAATGAGATGAACGTCGGATCGCAGCGTAATCTTTAATTACTTGGTTTACACGGTTAAAAACATTCTATGCAAACAAAGCATGTTCGAGGAATTACCAGGGGCGGTGTTAGTAAAGGTGATACTTTAGGAGTCAGGTAATCCCATCTTTCATTTCCCGGGATGTGTGTACGAGAAAGCGAAGCCTACCAAAACGCTACCATGACTAGTGTGTGGGAGATACTCTGCCTACACTTGCACACTTGCCATCTTCCCCGGTAGGATCTGCCGCTCTGTGAACGTGTCATCATGATTTCATTGTGTGGTAATGTTCCTTCTCCGTGCTTACATACTGTGGCTCAGGTATTTCCGCATGTTTCCGGTTTTACTGATTAGTTGCATATACTAGTTTTGTGTACTGAGAATGAGGGGTTAGGATCCTATGATATGGGAGTATGAGAACAATATGTTTCATAGGAGGATCCTAGGACATGGAAATATGAGAATGATAGGTTTCATAGTAAGTGTAATGTATATATCAGATCTGTTAAGCCTTGGTAAATAAAATAAAAAAGAATGGGTCCAATGTATGGAAAGAAGTCATTAGAAAATGCTGAGATGTTGGTAGCTTACTTTCGTAGTTGTTTATTAATATTATTTATCTATTTTTTTCAAACTGCTAGATTGTCCTACTCTGCAATATTGGTTCACTTTCCCTCTTCTGTAGGTATTACTTTATTTCCCCCAAGAGCTGGCTGCTTGTGTGTATATCAGCAACTTAAGGGTGGGTCATTATGATACCTGCTACTTTCCCTACACGTCGAAGCTATGGAACTCTACCTTCTCATATTTTTCCCAGTAACTATGACCTGGCATATATATATATATATATATATATATATATATATATATATATATATATATATATATACACACACAGGAGTGTGAAAGGCTTGCAAGGAATAGAGTGAATTGGAACGATTTGGTATAACGGGATCGACGTGGTCAAAGGATTGAACTAGGGCATGGGGTAAACCATGGAAAGGTCTGTGGGGTCTGGATGTGGAAAGGGAGGTGTGGTTTCAGTGCATTACACATGACAGCTAGAGACTGAGTGTGAACGAATGTAGCCTTTTTTGTCTTTTCCTGGCGCTTCCTCGCTGGAGGTTTGGGGGGGGGGGGGGTGCTATTTCATGTGTAATGGGGTGGCGACGAGATGGATGAAGGCAGCATGTATGAATATGTACATGTGTATATATGTATATATCTGTGTATGTATATGTATGTATACGTTGAAATGTATATGTATATGTGCGTGTATGTGCATTTATGTATATTGAGGGAATATCCTCATTGAGGGAATATCCTCACCTGGCCCCCTTCTCTGTTCTTTCTTTTGGAAAATTAAAAAAAAATGAGAGGGGAGGATTTCCAGCTCCCCGCTCCCTCCCCTTTTAGTCGCCTTCTACAACACGCAGGGAATACGTGGGAAGTATTCTTTCTCCCCTATCCCCAGGGATAATATATATATATATATATATATATATATATATATATATATATATATATATATATATATATATATATATATATATGTGTGTGTGTGTGTGTGTGTAGTTGGTTCTAATTCACTGATGTGTCCAACAGATGCAAGGATCTACGGTATGACACAGACCTGCCATCAGCCTCCGTCATCATCATCTTCACCAATGAAGCTCTCAGTCCATTACTCAGGACTATATGGTCGGTCATCACCCGCTCCCCAGCACGTCAACTCAAGGAGATCGTCCTCGTCGATGACTTCTCAGACAGAGGTCAGTGCATCTTTTTCCTCGTATTAGGAGAGGGGTAATCGTTGGATGGGAGCAGTGGTGGTAAAGTGTGTTAAGGAAGAGAAACAGAATAATTACTAATTTCTTGGTGCCAGTTTGTGAATATGAGAAGGAAGCTGTACACACATTAGGGCCTCCATCTCATTCCCTCAAGTACTTTAAGAGGAAACATCAATTTACCAGAGATTTCATACTGGTAGTGGGTAACAAGATCACTGTACTGTAGCTGAAGGAATTAAGCTGAGCTTCTGAAACAGAATAGTTGTCATAGATTTATCCACAGAAGGGGAGAGAAAGGAAGATAAAAGTACAACACTATGATTCCTAAATAGTTTAGTGTTGTTAATGAGGTATTCTTTGAAAAAGGGACTTCCAGATTGACAAATGATTACATAAAAAAAAGATATGAGAATGCTTGGAAAGTATTTGGATAATATTTCCAAGTTGCCTTTGAAGTGAATGGACACTGGGAACAAACTAGGTGAAGAGAGTGAATGCAAGAGGGCACTGAAAGGGTAGAAATATTGTTTAATAGAAAAGATGGGAAAAGGGATGGGGTCCCATTGATGCATGTATAATCTGTGTGATCCATGCACAAACAATTAGTCACACCTTTCCTATAAGTCTAGAATTTTGAATAGTGTTTGGAATGATATTAAAAAAGTGCAGCAATAGTTACTTGTTCTGCACCTATGCATGTACTGAACTACGGTAACTTTCCTGTACATTTTATATGCTTGATTTTTTTTTTTTTTTTTTGTCATGTCTCCAAATATATGCAATAGAATGGTAAGTAACATTTGTTTTATACCAGAATATGACATCAAATTTTTAAAAGAAAAGGAAAAAGCACAGTATTCAGACAGAATTAACAGCATTGACCGGTTTAGTTTAGGATGTAATACTTTATAGCAGTTATATATCTTTGCTCTGTTGTTTTCATGTTGAAACAGTTGAACACTTTTGCAATTATGTTTATGTTCACAAAAATAAGTTCGATCCTTATTTATAACATTGCACATCTAAATTCAAACATATGTTACTGTCTCTGTAGCAGTCATCATTTATGTATTCACAGGTCTTATCTGATGACATATTTTTCTTTGTGTTTATACTCAGTACTGAACTGATTTTGAATAACTAAATTTTATGAGTTACTGTTAATTAATGCATTAACTATTGTGACCATGAATTTGACATATAATTGCATTAGATTATATGATATGTTTTTCTTAATGTTGATAATTTTTACTGAATGATAAAACTTGCATCTGATGACATATGATTTTCTTATTAATATTTATTATTGAACTGATTCAGAATAATTGAAAAACTAAATGCATAACTTTGTTTTTTACTATGGAATGGTAAACATATGAAATCAGGATTTAACATTTAAGTGCATGGTAAAACATGAACATTAGGTATTTTTCTATATAGTAACTGGAATTAGGATAAACAGACTGAAAATGTGAGGTTATGTGGTGTGAGGAAGGACTGTGTTAAGGTATGTGAGTGATGCACAGAGACTGGATGTACCTGATCCACCTCATGAAATTGGGAATGGAGCAGTGATGATTGATAGTAACAAATATTTTTATCCACAGGAATATAGCAATGGCACTTCAGATAATAGTAAAGATTAAACCAACATACTGATGCTTGGATAACTTTACAGGTGAACTTGGAGAAAAACTGGACCTGTATTTGAAGTACCGACTCCCACCCTTGGTGAAGCTTGTGAGACTAAAGGAGCGACATGGGCTTATTAGAGCTAGGTTGGCTGGAGCCCGGGCAGCTAAAGGAGATGTGCTCATCTTCCTTGACTCTCACTGCGAAGCCAATGAAAGATGGTATGTAATGAAAGTGCTTTAAAAACAGGGTAGATGAATACATACTCATACACACACACACACACACACACACACACACACACACACACACACACAGGTAGAAGGTGGCAAAAATATTCCGACAAGGGAAATGCTACCACCAGATTTATCAAGAGGGTTATTGGTGGCAGTGGAGTAAGCCAACACTACAGTGGCAAGTTCCTAGCCCAACTTGCTGTCTTTTTCTACATCACATATGCATAGATTGTTGGCTTTTGGCCCACAAACACACAGTCTCTCCATTCTTTGCAGTACATAGAAAAATATGTATCTGACAATTTTTTATTCTTGACTTTAATTATCCTCTGATGAATGCTACACACTGACCCTGCCTGATAATACAGTACTGGCATAGGTAATTAAAGTTCAAGAAACAGGGCTCTACAAGTATAAAACTGACTTCATGCTGTACAAATAGTTAAATGCACCCAAAAAGCAGTGTGGTATTCTTGCTTCTAACTCTGAAATATTTTCATGGGCTTCTGTAGTAGAGTGGTTAGCACTGCAATCCACCAGTATGATAGGCATGTGTATTTATCATTTCCTTGCCACTGGAAGTTACACAGCCTTAAGAGTTGTAGGAGATCTGTAAAAAGGACAAGAGTATCTCTGGGACCTTTTCAAGAAAGGGGTCTTAGGGCAGTTATTAATAAGAATAAATATATATGTGCAGTGTATGTGAAATAATCATGATTAGTGCATTCAGTTGCCCATACCTTTTTTTTAATATGAATGTAAACAGGGTCAGTAAAATCTCAGGTCTCACTCTTTAGAAATAGCATGTCACCTGACTTTCTTAGACACACTGATCTTTTATTTACTTATATGTACAAATGGCAAGAGAACCTCGTGATTTTAGGGCCGTACCTGAAACTTTAAATTTCTTTCATACTGACTTTGCAGTTTTTCATGACCTTTCAGTGGAAGTGTTCTCTGGGTATTTACACTTGGCAAAATAAACTACAATCCAGTTGTCATAAGATGTTTCTTTGCAGTTGTAAGAAATCAAAAGATACTTTTTACTTTCATTACATTTGAAGAGAACATTCCATTGGATGAAATTTCCATAGCATATGTTGTCTGATAAATGTTTTATTTTCAAAGAGAATACTTTTTTACCATATGGAAATTATTTCTGCTGTAGAAATTGAAAATGGAGTTTCATTTTATCAACTTTTCTTTTCCAGTATGATAAATATCAGTGTTTCTCATGGGAATTTCTGAGCATCTACATAACTTCAAGTGTATGAATGTGTCCGTTAACCTAATACCTTGCAAATATGACAAAGTGTGAAAGAAATATAATTTCCAGGATGGAACCATTGCTTCAGAGAATAAAGGAGAGTCGAACAGCTGTACTTGTTCCCATCATTGATGTTATTGATGACAAGACACTTGAATACTACCATGGCAATGGACGCTATTTCCAGGTATTGTGGCCTATATGGACAACTGTTCTGAAAATATGAATCGACTTTTGTTGACCAAAATATGTGTGAGTTGCTTGAAGATTTAAAATTATCATATATACAGTGTATAATTGTGTGTATGAGTGGATGGGCCATTCTTCATCTGTTTCTTCGTGCTGCCTTGTTGCCAGGAATGGATGAAGGCAAGCAAATATGAATATGTACAAGTGTATATATGTATATGTCTTTGTATGTGTATGTATAGGTATGTATATATGTATGTATATGTGCGTGTATGGGCATTTAGGTATATATATATATGTGTATATGAGTGGATGGGCCATTCTTCGTCTGTTTCCTGGTGCTACCTCGCTGACACGGGAAACAGCGATCAATCCTGATAATAATGATAATATATGAAGGACTAAGGTATCTTAATGATGCTTATCTTTTTTTTTCTAAATTCAGTCTCCAATGATGAACCTAAGTATTCACCAAGGTCAGGCCTTGAGTGAAAAGTGGAAAAAGGGCAAAAGTATGTTTACATTTGTTTAGAAAACTGGGTTGTAGAATCGTGGAGCTATTAAAGGATATATGAAAGCTTTGAAGAGTCTTGGATTGAGAAATAGGTAGAAACTTGGTTTTTAAAGATGTATATGCTATATTCAATCATATTATATGTCTTAGAGAACTGTGTGAAGCTGAATTAACAGTAAATTGAACAGAGTGAAAGAAGTGGAGAATGCAGTCAGATTATCACCACATGAGTACTTTGGGTTATTTGTTGAAGACAAAAATGGATGTTTATAAAAAAGAAGTAAAAGGGTAAGACACAGCCCTGAGGAACATTATTCATAGGGAAAGAAGGGGAGTTTGAGCCATCAAAAGTTGAAGAAATGGACTAACCAAAGAGAAAGCTGATATATAAAAGAAGGTATGGGAGCAAAAAACCAAAAGGTGGAAGTTTGGAAATTAGACACTAGTGGCACACCGTTACAGTGCTCTTGAAATGTTAAGGGATATGAAACAGCATTCTCAAAATTCTCTTAGGAAGGATGACCAAACATAAGTGACATAGGAAAGGATACTTGTAATGGGTCATGCCACACAACAACAATTACTGCCCTCTATTACCATATCCTGCATGTACTTCAAACTAATGCACACTTTCTATTGATCTATTGTCTTGCTCTGTTATATATCGAAGTAGGTTATACTTTAAGAATGGTTTTACTTGTTTGTTATAATTTTACCATCATTTCTATTTATTCATATTATTTCATTAATTGTTATGATTATATTTTATTTTCATTCGTTTTTTACCTTGTCTAATATCCCTCTGATATCAATTCTCTCAATCCATTAATGTGAGGGTGTACTTGTTCAGATGGTCAAGGCTGTTCCAACATAAATTAATTTCTAGTTAGTTTGGTCAAGACTTAAATGTCTGCTGGTACTTGTTATGCTGTTGAATTAAATTGTAGAGAGGAAGTTTAGAATTGGACTGCTATTGGTATCTGTTCCTCATTGAGTTAATTTCTGTCTCATAAATTATTAGGTTTACCACATATTTCAATTATATTTACCCTGAAAATTATTTTATGAAATACACTGTTTCTTTTGATGCATTGAGTTCTCTGTTCTGTCTAATAGGCATGTTTAACAATGAGTAAATCATGATTGGTTTTATGAAGCTAGTTTAGGTTGAAGTTAATTGAACTTCCTTTCAAATTATCATTTACATCACATCAAACTTGATATTTGAAAGTTAAGCCCCCTCTTTTTCTTGAGAGTTAAGCCTTTCTTTTTCATGTTAGGTTGGTGGATTTACATGGAGTGGACATTTCACATGGATAGAGATCAGTGAGGATGAGCAGAGGAGAAGAGGCAATCCTGTAGGCCCCACACGGTAAGTACAGTTTGAATTGATGAGATGACTTAGTCTGACTCTCAGACCACAGTTTTGAAATATGAATATAAAGAATCTCCCTGTTAGCACTATTATATTTTCCAAAAATTGACTAATACATGAGATTAGTTAATCTTACTACAGTTTCCCCATCAAAGAACAAAAATTTGCTTTTTGTTCTCTAACTGAATTTCCCAAGCTTGAACCGAGTCTAGATATACATTTTTCACATGTTGTTAGCCTTTTAATAGTAGTTATGCGTTAACCAGATCCCCGACAATGGCAGGCGGGTTGTTCGCCATTGAGCGTAACTACTTCTGGGAGGTTGGCAGCTATGATGATGGCATGGATGTTTGGGGTGGAGAAAACTTGGAGATGTCTTTCAGGGTAAGAACTAAAGCCTGGTGCTATTACTAGATTTCTGGATATACCAGCCAAGAATATGTCATCAAATAGCCATCTTATTAGAGCACTAAGCAAATGAGAAAGAATTTTGATTAATTTATGTCTCACTGGATAGAAGCTATTTATTTAAAAAACCGAAATTTGAATGCAGACCTTTGAGTAGAGTTGTCATATACAAATGGAAGATTTACTTTTATTACTTTTGCAATATGATATTTATCAAGAATGTTATCCAGAACCTCAGAACAGCTTATTCTTAGGATGATAGAATTTAACTGTACAGTAAACTTAATCAGTAGTAGTCATCTCTTTGATGGAAGGAAGTAATGCTTACTAATTTTTTTTTCTTTTCCTATATATTATGAGATTTTCCTTTTCCTGACATTTATTTTGTTTTCCCATGAGGTTTGGATGTGTGGCGGCACATTGGAGACCATTCCATGCTCACGTGTTGGACATATTTTCCGCTCCTTCCACCCATACACTTTCCCAGGTAACAAGGACACCCATGGACTAAACACAGCACGCCTGGCAGAAACCTGGATGGATGATTATAAACGACTATTTTACCTCTACAGACCTGAATTACAGGTAAACTAGAGAAACATTCTCAAGGTGTCTTAAATTTCACCGGATCTAGTGATAAAACTTGTCTCAGAATGCTTGCTTACTCATAGGAAGTACATTGATGGGTGATAGTGACTTTTCAGAATTTTCTACATTTAAGACACCATTTTTCCCTTATCAGACTATTGTTAGCATTGAAGTAAGTTATTCACTGTACCAAATGATAGACAAGTAAGCCTTGGTCATCAGTGAAATGCTATATTAAAAGAAACTTAGGCTCTTATATGTTAATGGTTCTTTGGCCATATTCTCTCTCATAGTACTTGGTAGTCTATCAAACATTCTGCTGATTTCATTCTATCCTTTGAATGCTACTGTTCTCCATTTCTCCCTCTGGTTGTTTCCCCATATGTAATTTTCCTTGCCTCCTTGATTTTACTCTTACCTTTACAAATGCAATATTTGCTTAATTATCCATTATCTTACGTATTCTTAATTTTTCTAGTGACACTTCATGATTGTATTCTTCACATTATGATCAAACTACTTGCAAAATGCTTATGCATTTGTGAGGAGGAATGTTGTTTAGCCTTTGACTCTATTAGTATAGAAGAAGAATTGTATTATCAAGTATCACCTATACTTAAGTGCAGCATAAGATCCATACAAATAAAAAAGAAGAGATAAAGACGACATGTACATTTCTAAAGGAAACTTAGGTAATATTGATGTAAACTTCAGGTTAATTAGATAATACAAAAATGTACGTCTTTATTTTTTTTTTTTTTTTTTTTTGAAATGTCTGCTCTCTCTGCTCAGCAACTAAGAAAATTAATTTTCATTTCTAAGCTTCGTCTGTCATGGTGTATGGGTCAGGTATGGTATACTTAAAAAGTTTACAGTGTGAATATAATTTATTTTCTTTCAGCATGCAGACTGGGGAGATGTGAGTGAAAGGAAGGAACTTAGAAACCGACTCCAGTGTAAGAGCTTCAAGTGGTACCTGGACAATATATATCCTCAAAAATTCATCCTTGATGAAGATGCTGTAGCATATGGAAGAGTGAGTCACTTAATGGCAGGTCTCTGCCATACTGTATTGCTGTATAGTAGTCTCATTGCCTCAGATTTTATTTAGGAAAAACATTAGTTAGAAGAACATTTTATAAACCTTTTAGTTAGAACATTTTATAAACCTTTTAACCAAAAGTGGTGTCCTCAAACTCAGTTCCCACTGTATACATTGTACCAGATACTCTAACGCTTTCACTTCGGCAAGTATATGCCTCAGCATCCACATCTTGTGCCCTGGATTGTTGGAAATACAAATGAAAATATTTCTCGTAATTTGATATTCGCATATTTAAGCTTTTCTTGGTCTTACAGTTTTTTATTTCCCGTTTTCCCTATTCACAAACATTTTCTCTATTATAGAGAAATAGTAAATCCTGTACTAACATCACCATCACGGCAAGTATGTTGAGATGCTTGCTACTGCAAGCTTGTAAATATAGTAAATTATATTGTCTTGCTGGTTTTCATCTTTTATAGATTTTGCATACATTTGTTCATTAATGATTAGTTTATATCATATACACCAAACAGTAAATCTCACATTATCATAACCATTACAGCTAGTTTGTTGAGACATGTTTTACCACAAGGATATAGGGGTTTTAAATGAATGCCTTAGAATATTCTGTACACAACATCACCATTACAATGCAAATCTGTTGATCACTACAATTAATATTTATAAACAAATGGACCATATGGGAGTACGAAGCATTCAGAGGAAACCATGGAATATTCTATGGGGACTCGCACAGTCACATTCATATCCTTAGGCTTTGCTGGGACTGCTGCACCATATTTACATAATTACATGTTGTGATTCAAGTGTTGCATGCACACCTATACTCACAGAACTCTGTAAACCTATATTTTACTTCCCAAAAGACTTTGGAGTTTATCCATATGGGGTAATGAGACACTGTTGTATTAGAAATATTTCATAATTTCCTTATTCATTTTACAGTAGGATTTATTTCTGTTGCTTAGTATATTTAGCACATTGGCTATGAAAAATTGCACATTTATATTTTCAGCCACTAAGAATGTATTTAAAAACTTGCATAATTGATTTGACAGTTCATTTGATGCTTGATTGAATTTTTTCAGATATCTGATTGTCCTTATGATTTTAATTCACCAATAATGACAAATATCATTCTCTAGCTTGATAAGATTTATTGAAAAATATATTTTAGTATTTTGTTAATAACGATTATAATGATAGTAATGCTCATTTATCTTATTATGGCATATATTTTCAAAACTGTGGTTTATTTTTGGTTTATGGATGTACTCTTTTTCCCAAGATATCTGATGTCCTTTTTTCTTCTTCTTCTGTATTATCATAAAGGAATGAATATGTATAATGAGAATGTGTCATAAAGGGGAATATATTTGGCTTCTTTACAAAATCACGAAGACTTTGTGGTGGAGGGAATCCATTGCCTGCCTTTCAGATATTAGAAATATGTATTTTATAGATTGTATTTTATAACAGATTTTTATCTAGTATATACATAGAAACCTGTAGGTTGTGGGAAACAGGTGATGGTTCAGGTAATTTTCAAGTACATATCAAGTAGAGTAGTTCTTATGGAAAAAACAAGCATACAGTTAATTAATACCTAAACTAACGATGCCTTCAGTATATGTTACATCTTTTTTTCTTCTCTTAGACATTCAAACTAAAGTAGATTAAAAAACAAGGAAATTTGCCTTTACGTTTCACATTGTGAATATCATCAGAGCAACTATTATAAGAAAACCATGTCAGATTAGAGAACAGGGAAAGTATTTAGGTAACACGAAGCTAAATTCTTATATAAAGCATTTAGAAAACATTCTGCATGCTATGCCCTGGTTTTTGGGTCCTGTTTCATAAATTGGTGGCTTAATTATGCAGTGTATATGAGTTTACAACAGAGTGGATGCATCATACATGATTTTCCTCTTGAATTTTGTACGGTATTTATTGTGTAATATGCAGGAAATGCATAAATATGAAGGGGATATTTAAGGGGTGTTCATTGAAGGATTAATTGTTGAAAAGTGTAACTGTATGGAGCAGAAAGATTGGGTAAGAATAATTGTGCTTGGCTTATTGTTAGGATGGGGATGTAGGAAAATATCTCTGGCTGCTGCTTCCCACAGTTTCTGTATGGATACCAGCCAAGCAAGAACTGACCATTATGATACCTTTTTTTTCCCTAAAACAGCTAAGCTTTGAAATTCTCTTTCTCCTTTTGTCTTTCTTCTTCCTATAAACCTTCTACCTTGAGTTAGGTTTACAAATATTTTTAGGACCCAGATTAATTTCTACAGTTTTTTCTTTTTTCCTGTCACCCAGATGGCCTTTGATTGTTGCTTGTTTTGCTCAGGTCATACTGGTCACAAATGAAAAGATATGACATTTGAAAGTAGTAGGTAATTAAGTATATGATGAAATTATGGTTGTTAGGGGTTATTCTACATCACAGGTTATTACAACCAACATGTGAACAATCCTATTTGCAAAAAATATAATTGCATCATATATTCAAGTCTTTAACCAATGAATTATAAAAAATAATCTTTTTAAAAGAAATGAGAGGTAACAAATTAATTTAAAACATTGTCGTTGCTTTAGGTGACTACAGTAGAGTCAAGTCCTTTGAACCAAAATATAGGATATACTTTATATTTGTCTTTTCCTCTTATGTTAGCATAAGATGCCCTTTTTGTGCTCACTCTCTCTGGCAGTGGACTTTGAAATTAATGCTTTTTTCAAGTCTATATAATACCCCAGAATTATTGTAAATCCCAGTTGAAAGACATGCTTTCTATTTCTTCCTATTATTATTATTATTATTATTATTAGTATTGATAGTAGTATCAGTTTTATTATTACTGGTTTGTTCATACTTGTTTGCTGTTACCCACATGAGCTAGGTAATCTTAGGACCCCTTTTATGGGGCTTTAGCAGCTTTAAGGATGTGTGTCATGTTGGATTAGGGTAAGGTAGGCTCTAAGGGCGAGATCTTCAGTTACACTACTCACTTCAGTGTGCTGATGTTATTTTCTCTTTGAGGATGACTTATAACTCATTGTTACCACTTGCAGGTGGAGTCCACTAACACCTGTCAGGGTTATTTGCACATCACTGTTGTCAGGGATTTGGCAGTAACAAAATATAAAAAGCCAAAATACATACAAAAATATCATTAGTTGTAAATTCTAATAACACACATTGTTACAGTAAATTTTAAAAATTCTAAATTTTATTGGTCTTTCAAACTATTCGCCATTTCCCGCGTTAGCAAGGTAGCGTTAAGAACAGAGGACTGGGCCTCTGAGGGAATATCCTCACCTGGCCCCCTTCTCTGTTCCTTCTTTTGGAAAATTAAAAAAAAACGAGAGGGGATGATTTCCAGCCCCCCGCTCCCTCCCCTTTTAGTCGCCTTCTACGACACGCAGGGAATACGTGGGAAGTATTCTTTCTCCCCTATCCCCAGGGATAAGATTTTATGGGTACGTTCCATTATATTGTAAACAAAATGACCAAAAACGTAAACATTATATACAACAACATTTACACAAATATATTCTTGGTTGTAATTGAGTACTGCACTAAGAATAGCAAATGAGATACTCCTTGATCCCATATCCTTGAGCTTGTTATAGTTCAGCAGTCATGTTTTATGTACTTACTATGTATTTACAATGGTATTAGGGCTCCACTTGAAGAGTAGGTGCTCTGTAGTAATTACCTGTGTCTGTTTGTACATCGCATTCTTTTCTTTTCTGTACCTTGTGAACCACGTAGGGGATTAAGATTGTTATTTATACATATGTCACACACCACCAAGTGTTGTGTTTTGACTCTCCCCTGGGTTGTACAGATGGAATGGGATGATACTTTAAACAAATGTTGTTACCAACAAATGATATGTTATGACTCAACTTCATGACAACAGCTGTGGTCATAGGATTTTTCGGGTTTGCTTCATAACTGTTGAGCCAGCACAGGGATTAGGATGATAATTTGTACATGAATTACCAATCAGCGAAGGATAAGTCATGATCCATTTCCAATGAAAATATCTTTTAAGGTCAGAGTCACATTTTTGCTACATAACACTTACCAGTTGAGGAACTGCAGTGATACAAATAAGCACATTCATTTCTGAGTGTTTTTATGCCTCAGAAATTTAGACTCCAGGCATCTCCATTTCTTACAACTTGCAGCTCCTTTTCAAATATTGCAGGTAGGTTGCCATTTTTAATTTCATTGAATAAGGTCCAGGTATTATGTGTCAGTGGAACATTATATTCATTTTGTTTACAAAAATATAATGTGCAACCTTTGTAGGACTGTACATTGAAAGTAGTGATAGGGTGCTTAGTGATGACACCTGTCTAGTTTTTCTTCAAATCTTATCCATTTTTGTGCAGAAACTGGCTTTGTCAGTGTTAATTGCAGTTGTCATAGAGCAAGTCACCATGCTGAGGGGTTTCCAAATTCTTTTGCTGGATTATACTATTATTTCTTTGCATTACTAATTCATCCATTTGAACAACTAAGTGATAGATAAATGTTGAACATAACAGTTACATCTTAAAAAGGCCAACAAGAAAAGTAATGTGTGTGAAGATTTATTTATAGAATTACAAGTAATCATAATCACAAAATTAGGATATGGCAAACATGCTGATGAAAGAATATAATCTGGTCAGGTATTGAGTGTTGTAATAATGAGAACATTCACTGCAAGACAAAACAATGACAATGAAGGTGTTCAATACTTACACAAAAAGCAAACTTGAATATTGCTCTTGTATGGTCACCAAGATTAAGAGAAATTAACAAGGTAGGATTCAGGAGCACCTCTGAAGTAAAATTAAGGGTTTGAATGATTTGAATTACAATAAGAGGTTAAAAGAACTCAGACTTTGCAGCTTAGAGGGAAGATGTACGTTAAAATTTGCATGGCAAGAAATTAAGGGTAATGGAAACAATTTAAAGCACTCCAGCAAAGAAAAAGTAATCAAGTGTGCAGTAATACTTTGTAACATAGTAAGAAGATCCTGAAAAACTTTACAAGAGTCCACTGAGAAAATAGAGAGGGGACTAAGTGTATTGCCAAGTGAAAAAAGAAAACTGCATGGGACATGCACAGAAACTGTCAAAAGAAGCCTCAGTAATTGGTTAAAAATAATTCCAGACATGCCTGGGAATTATATAATGTACTTGGCTGCAGAGAAAAATGGCTTTATTCATCCAAGATATGTAACAGACTTTATACCCTAGCTTTGCCAAATAGCAAAATTTCATCGTAGGTACTTGATGCAGTACTCTCTCTCTCTCTCTCTCTATATATATATATATTTTTTTTTCTATTCGCCATTTCCCACATTAGCGAGGTAGCGTTGAGAACAGAGGACTGGGCCTTTGAGGGAATATCCTCACCTGGCTCCCTTCTCTGTTACTTCTTTAGGAAAATTTGAAAAAAAACGAGAGGGGAGGATTTCCAGCCCCTCTGCGCCTTCCCCTTTTAGTCGCCTTCTATGACATGCAGGGAAAGAATACTTTTTACAGATTTTCATGTTTAGGATGTAGAAGTCATCCCTTTCCCCACCTATCCAATTTCTTCCTCAGTGAAGTTTACTAATAGGCTGGTAGACTTTCAGAGTAAAATACTCATTTAGAGGCAGAATTAGCTTTTTTTTTTTTGAAGATCATTGCTAAAGTGAGCATACTAAGGGCATGTACAATGCTAACATGTGTAACTCTTTAAAATTGAAATTTCCATCAGATATTGAAGACAAATTGTGCTGTTACAGTTAAAATAAACCACAGCATAGTTATTGATAAAGAAAGTATTCTAACAGCTCAAACTCTCACTCAAGCTAACCATTCTCCTGTCGTAATCACTACATTGATCAACAGGGTAATGATGTAGATTTTCTTCATGAAAATCAGAAAATTTATTACAAGACATTATCATGTGCTATGTAAAGGAACCACAGTTAATTTGGTGAGTGATGCCAGTTGAGAAGTTATTTATTTAAGCGAGTTTTGAATCGAATGAAGACATAGCACTGATAAATGCATTTTATGTTGCAGCTGTGTGATCTTGTCTGCACATATCAAATAAATAATGTACATTATGGTACCTTTATTTTTCATTTCATAGACTTACAGTAATAGTTGTGTATTAACGATTGTGCAAGTACAATAAAGGAGATTTTTATTTTTAAGTGGAGGTTCCAGTCATGGATAAAAGTCCCTAAGTGAAACATAAAGAGGACTGTGAAAGGAAAAAAGAAGAGGCAAGGGAGTGTATTTTACTATTTTTGTTGGAAGTGAAAAACCTGTCTAAAATGTTGCCGGGTCATAAGTACTGGGAAAGACATAAGAGGGTTGAGAGTTCCATGTAGTATAGTATAGAATTAAATTTTTCATATTCTACAAAAAATTTTATTTTAACTGGTTGAGATTTTTTAGACACAGAAAAGTCAGAGAATTTCTTAGCAAAAGAACACTACATTCACTCGGCTTAAAAACTCAAGAAATGACATGACGAACTGACAGCATAACTGACTTCACGGAACTGTAATCACAAATATTGATGTAAGCTTTTTCATGAAATTGTTTGTATAGGCAAAAAGATTTACTGTTTTAAGAAGTTATGAAGTACTGTAAATAAAAATATTTAACATTTATTATTAATGTATGACATACTACCAACCAGTAAGTGAATACAGTTCTGGCTTTTAACATGCATGTATCTTTTTACCTTCTGTATTGTTGTGCAACTAACATAATGTGGTTGAACAGCAACTGTGTGATCACAATGTATGGTTGACCACATATTTATGCTCAATTGCACATGTTATCTGTAGATGAGAGTTGTCCAGTTTATTGTGATTGATTGTTTCATCATGCACTGTTGCATTCACCTTGAATTTGTTTGCGCACCTTGTACTAACTTCCTTTTCTGTGTATTGTACTTTTAACCTCATTTATAAGGGACTTCATTTAATTTGATCTTGAGTTTCCATTATATTATTTATCTGTATGTGCTTATAATGAGAGAATAATAAGGATTATGCAAAATCAGTGAAGCTATATTCTCTGTAATTTCTTATTGTATCAGGACTGAATTAAGCTTTGAAAAATTTCAGAAGTTTTATGGCATTTTGATGCTATGACAGTATACCTCGATTATGCTTTTCTAATTAGATATTTAAAACTCTACAGAAAATATAATGTTTAGTTATATTTTTTTTTTATTATTTGCTTTGTTGCTGTCTCCCACGTTAGCGAGGTAGTGCAAGGAAACAGACGAAAGAATGGCCCAACCCACCCACACACACATGTATATACATACATGTCCACACACAGCACATATACATACCTATACATCTCAAAGTATACATATATATACACACACAGATATATACATATATACACGTACATAATTCATACTGTCTGCCCTTTATTCATTCCCATCACCACCCCACCACACATGAAATGACAACCCCCTCTTCCCGCATGTGCGCGAGGTAGCACTAGGAAAAGACAACAAAGGCTACATTAGTTCACACTTAGTCTCTAGCTGTCATGTATATACACACAGACGTATATACACGTACATATTCAATAGTCATTCTTGCTTGCCTTTATCTATTCCTGTCACTACCCCACCCCACAGGAAACAGCATCACTACCCTTTGCTTTTGTGAGGTAGTGTCAGAAAACAGACAAAAAAGGCCACATTCGTTCATGCTCAGTCTCTAGCTGCCTTGTGCAATGCACCGAAACCACTGCTCCCTTTCCACATCCAGGTCCCACAAAACTTTCCATGGTTTACCCCAGATGCTTCACATGCCCTGGTTCAATCCAATGACAGCATGTCGACCCTGGTATACCACATTGTTCCAATTCACTCTATTTCTTGCACGCCTTACACCCTCCTGTATGTTTACATATATATATATATATATATATATATATATATATATATATATATATATATACGTGTATATGAGTGGATGGGCCATTCTTCGCTGTTTCCTTGCACTACCTCGCTGACACGGGAAATAGCAATTACGTATAAAACTATATATATATATATATATATATATATATATATATATATATATATATATATATATATATATATATATATATATATATCTGAGCAGTTCAGGGTAGAAGTCATTGGGTCCCTTAATAGAATAATGAAGGGTAGAGATGTAAGTATGGAAGTGAAGAGAGGATTAAGGGACAGCATAGTCCTCTCAACCCTGACCTATGCTGCCGAAACATGGGCATGGAATGCATCACAGTCAAGAATTCAGGCTGTGGAAATGAGCTATTTGAGAAGAGCATATGGTGTGACTAGATGGAATGAAGAAAGAAATGAAGGTGTTTATGAGAGACGTGGTATGGCAGGGAATGAAATGGAGTGGTAGAATGGGTGAAATGTAAGACTTTGAGGTGTTTTGGGTATGTGGAAAGAATGCAAGACTGGGAGTTTACAAAGAGGGTGTATGCTAGTACAACTAAAGGGGTTGGTGTGAGAGGGAGACCACCTGTGACTAGGGCATATGAGGTGGAGGAATACTGGAGGGAGAGAAATGATGGAAGAATGCGTGGAATGATGTATGTGAGGGAGGCATGTGGACAGGGATAAGTGGAGACTTTTGCTGTGGCCACTCCTTGATGGGAGTTTCTGGAGGGAATAGGCATCAGAGATATAGATAGATAGATATATGTCTGAGCTGAGTAAAAAACAAATTAATTGTTCTTAGAATTAATTTTGTATAAAAGTAATTCTTGTCATCTTTTCCATATTCTTCTCTAATCTATTAGAAGCTTACTTTGTATAGTATGGCTATTAATTATGTTATGTTTGTAGCTGTGTTTAAGTAAGTTAGATGCATGCAATTATCCCTTGTTTGTCCTTGTTTGATCTTGCTGTTTTATTCTTGTGACCTGACACAACCCACAACAATGACAAATTTTGACTTTTGACCTGCAATGACCCAACACAGGTACAAAACATTGGAATGAATATGTGTCTTGACACTCTTGAACGTGAAGATCTGGACAACAGCGATTACAACCTCGGCTTGTACTTTTGCCAACATGCCCCACTTCGGAATGAGGTAAGATATTTATGGTTATATGATGATCTATAAAGATCACAAAATAAAGCCTTACTGTATGTAAATATAAATAATTCTTTTATAATATTAAAGCAGGGAAGTTTAGATTTTTGGGAAAGGTAATGTTTAATTGTAGGAACTTAATTGGGAGAAGGTTAGTTCACAAACTCAATAATGGTCTACTGTATCACTTTCTAAGTGATATTCAATTACTTTCAGTGGTAAAACACGAAGCCTGTGCTAGTTATTTCAAGAACGTATACATAATAACTAAGTGAAGAGCTATTATGTACTCAGACGTAACTTAAACTGTAGGAAGTGATAGTAGATACATTGAGTACTATAAATCTGAAATCTTTTTAACATTAATAAGTGGATATTACTCATGGAGAAGAGAGAGGGAAATAATTATGGAAAATAAAATTACTTAAAGAGAAGGTTGTTGCAGAATAAAGACCAACAGTTTAGTATTTCCTAAATGGAAAATTTAAGATGATATTGATGTACATACTTTAAAATATGAAAGAGACACGAGAAGATTGAAACATGAGTGACTAGAAAAGCTGAGGGTGAGAAACTTTTATGTTTAGCTTATTACCAGACATTAGCTTCAGTTCACTGCCTTTACTAATCATACTGAATTTCAGTCACCTTTTGTTAGACTACTCTTATTTTAGTCCTTAACCAAGGCTTGGAAAAAGAGATGTACTGCAAATCCAAATTTGCAACCTTACATACACAAAGACTTTACTTTCTGTTTGCAAGCTACATTGAATTAATTTCAAAATTTTATCAAGCATGGTGAAATCATTTTTATTTCAAATTCTCAACTCTTTTACAGAGAATGTCAAGTCTTGCATCTTATCTTCATCCATAAGGAAATCTTGATCAATAATTTTTATATCACTTGCTCTGCAAAATTATTTGCAGCTCTGAGACATATGGATAGAATCACATATGGATGGAATGAGTGAGAAAAGGTTAAAAAAGAGGATATATGTCTCAGAAGTGGAGGAGACAAGAATGGGGAGACCAGAGACCAAATTGGAAATGGTTTTAAGCAATGGAGGCCTGAACATGCTTGAGAGTGAAAGGAGTGCATGGGATAGAGTGAATTTGAACAATTTTGTATACAGGGTCGATGCGCTGTCAAGATACTGAACTGAAATATGTGGAGCATCTGGGGTAAATCATGGAAAGGTCTGTGGGGCCTGGTTGTGGATAGGGAGGCATGGTTTCAATGCATTACATATTACAGCTAGAGAATGGATGCGAGCAAATGTGCCCTTTCTTTGTCTGTTCCTGGTGCTATCTCACTGACTGGAAATGGTGATCAACTATGAAAATATATTATTTTATTATATACTATACTAGATCACCGTTTCCCAAGTCAGAGAGGTAGTGCCAGGATACATATGAAGAATGGCCCATCTACTCATATACACATAAACACCCATACATACAAATGTACATATTCATACTTGCCTGCCTTCATGAATATATATATATATATATATATATATATATATATATATATATATATATATATATATATATATATATATATATATATATTATCCTGGGGATAGGGGAGAAAGAATACTTCCCACGTATTCCCTGCGTGTCGTAGAAGGCGACTAAAAGGGGAGGGAGCGGGTGGCTGGAAATCCTCCCCTCTCGTTTTTTTTTTAATTTTCCAAAAGAAGGAACAGAGAAGGGGGTCAGGTGAGAATATTCCCTCTAAGGCCCAGTCCTCTGTTCTTAACGCTACCTCGCTAATGCGGGAAATGGCGAATAGTATGAAAGAAAGATATATATATATATATATATATATATATATATATATATATATATATATATATATATATATATATATATTATCCCTGGGGATAGGGGATTAAGAATACTTCCCACGTATTCCCTGCGTGTCGTAGAAGGCGACTAAAAGGGGAGGGAGCGGGAGGCTGGAAATCCTCCCCTCTCGTTTTTTTTTTTAAATTTTCCAAAAGAAGGAACTGAGGGGGCCAGGTGAGGATATTCCACAAAGGCCTAGTCCTCTGTTCTTAATGCTAATGCGGGAAATGGCGAATAGTTTAAAAGAAAAGAAAGAATATATATATATATATTATATTTTTTTTTTTTTTGTCGCTGTCTCCCGCGTTTGCGAGGTAGCGCAAGGAAACAGACGAAAGAAATGGCCCAACCCACCCCCATACACATGTATATACATACGTCCACACATGCAAATATACATACCTACACAGCTTTCCATGGTTTACCCCAGACGCTTCACATGCCCTGATTCAATCCACTGACAGCACGTCAACCCCGGTATACCACATCGATCCAATTCACTCTAATCCTTGCCTTCTTTTCACCCTCCTGCATGTTCAGGCCCCGATCACACAAAATCTTTTTCACTCCATCTTTCCACCTCCAATTTGGTCTCCCACTTCTCGTTCCCTCCACCTCCGATACATATATCCTCTTGGTCAATCTTTCCTCACTCATTCTCTCCATATATATATATATATATATATATATATATATATATTTATTATACATAATCGGTTTCCCATGTCAGTGAGGTAGCGCCAGGAAACAGACAAAGAATGTCCCATCCACTCATATACACATATATATACCTAAACGCCCACATATACATGCATACACATATCAACATATACATACACATACACAGACATTACATACACATGTACATATTCATACTTGCTTGCCTTCACCCATTTCTGTCGCCCCACAGGAAAACAACATTTCTATCCCCTGCTTCAACAGGGCAGCGCCGGGAATATGAGGGAACGAGGAGAAGTGGGAGACCAAATTGGAGGTGGAAGGATGGAGTGAAAAAGATTTTGAGCAATCAGGGCCTGAACATGCAGAAGGGTGAAAGGCGTGCAAGGAATATAGTGAATTGGAATGATGTGGTATAACAGGGTCGACGTTTTGTCTATGGATTGAACCAGGGCATGTGAAGTGTCTGGGGTAAACCATGGAAAGTTTTGTGGGGCCTGGATTTGGAAAGGGAGCTGTGGTTTTGGTGCATTATACATGACAGCTAGAGACTGAGTGTGAACGAATGTGGCCTTTGTTGTCTTTTCCTAGCGCTACCTCTCACACATGCAGGGGGAGGGGGTTTTCATATCATGTGTGGCAGGGTGGCAACGGGAATGAATAAGGGCAGACAGTATGAATTATGCACATGTGTATGTATGTATATGTCTGTGTGTATATATATGTATACATTGAGATGTATAGGTATGTATATGTGCATGTGTGGACATGTATGTATACACATGTGTATATAGGTGGGTTGGGCCTTTCTTTCATCTGTTTCCTTGTGCTACCTCGCTAACTTGGGAGACAGCGACAAAGTATAAGATAGAAAAAAAAAAATATATATATATATGTGTGTGTGTCTGTGTATGTATATGTATATATACGTTGAAATGTATAGGTATGTATATGTGCGTGTATGTGGGTGGGTTGGTCTATTCTTTCGTCTGTTTCCTTGCACTGCATTACTAACGCGGGAGACAATGACAAAGTATAATACACAATATATATATTTTTTTTTTCATTTTTACACTTAGTCGCTGTCTCCCATGTCAGGAAGTGGAAAGTCACCTTCACACGGTTGTATCATTATCAGTGGAGGAAAAGAAATGCAATCTTGTTGAGGAACTTCTCACACCAAAACAGTCCATCATTTCCATGCTACTGATTGCAATACAGCCTTGAAGCAGCAGGAGCCCTGTAAAAGGAGTCATAGGGTCTTATTATTAAATTGATTAAATATTTTTTAAACTCTTGCAAAGAATTATACTTCAGTTTGTAACAAATATGACATCTGAAAAATTAATAGTACTTACAATGTGTCTTTGATGGAAGTCATCTGATAAAAGAAATTTTATACAGATATGAGACAGTTAGATGATAAGGCTGGTTTGTCTTGCCTGACTGTGGAATCATTAATACTTAAAAGAAAAAGTATTATGGAAAGGATGTTTTCTATAAGATTTATTTCTCTCCTATTGATATCTTTATCTCTTTGGGTACATTCCTTGTGAAGTCATCCTCTGTAACCAAAACTTTCTCATGCTTATTAAGCTACAGTGACTTATTTCTCACTCCTCAGTTTTATGTATTTTGTTTTTTTCCAATGTGCTGACTAGTTAACCATCATTATAAAACACTTGTCATTAAGAGGTCTTTTACCCTTGCTATGTATTGTACATGATGAAAGCAAATTATTTTTCATACAATATATAAAAAAGTAGGATTATTCTCAGTATTTTAGATGCTGCCTTGAGGTATTTTTTCACTTAAATGCATTTCTTGAGTAATAACAGAAGATTCTGCATGTCACAACCAGCTTGATATCAGTGTGAGAATAACAATTACAATATTTTATTGAGGAAGAAAAGTGTAACTTGATCACTTTATTATAATAATAGCATTAAGACTTCTAGTAAGAGACTTTGGATTGTGTGAATCCACATATATTGATAAAGGGAAATTTCCAATGAGAGAACTACTATAATGCAATAAGAAAGTTAATAGAAGATTACATTATCAAAAAAAAGCCATTTACTCAGTTTACTGATTTCAAACCAGTTAGAGACGCCATTGCAATCTTAGTTACTTTATACATTCACATTACATTACTTGCTATTTAAATTTTGTTTACATTCTGAAGGACTCCCATACATTATAATTAATGAACATTTAGGATTCTTCAGTTGAGTTTTTTCACCCTAACTACTCCCTTTCCTTCTGTATCATGAAGCTCCCTTCTTTTTCGTCTTCCTAATCACATTACTTGGATCTATTTTAGCAATTTTTATAGATTAACTCCCTCCATATATTTTAACCCTCTCATTTCTCCAACTGTAGTGTATTAAAAATGCCATTCATAATACCATGTCTTACATAAATTTGCATGTATATGCTGAAGCGGACCTTGTGACTTAATATTTGGTGTAAAAAAAAAATCATCATCTTCAAATTGTTTCAAGACTATAATTGCAGGATTAAAAATAAACAATCAATTAAATGGCATTGCCACTAATTAAATCGAGGGTTTGATTTTAGCCTAATTATGTCTTAGCAATACCTGGTTCTCTGTTGCAAGCATAAAACTTTCACATGCAGAGCATACTTTTACAATATTAGTGAACTGTACTGTAATATAATACCTTCATAAAGCACCTAAAGGTCCAAAGAGAGTATATAAATGTAAATACTTTATGTACTGAGGCAGATAATTACAGAAATTATGCAAGCAGGGATATCACCCTTGATGCCTCACCTCTTCCATTCACATTACAACCAATATCAGCCAATATTTGCCCATCAGTATTATATGATGTATGGCAAGGAAGAAGATATACATCAGGTTTTGTATAAATTTATGTAATATTAAGAACAAGTTTTGTTAGTGGACCCTTTTCCTTAAGTTGGAAAATATAAAGAAATTATCATAATTTGCATAAAATTAAAGTAAATACATTTACCTGCCTGTAATAATGTAATGAATTGGTATTTTGAAATGAACGTAGTTAACAAAACAGATATATATAAACCAATACTTGATAAGAAAAAATGGACATTTAAGTAGATCCATAGTTCCTATGTAGGGGCAATTTTCTGTATGTCAAACTAAGAATTAAATAATATATTTTGAAGCTTGTATGTGTGTACATAGGCCAGATACTCATAAGTACATGTGTTTGTTGGTCAGATGTTTGTTAGTCAGTAACTTTTAAGAACTTACTTCATAAGAGTTAGTATTGTGAATATTTCATCTACCACGCTGCTATACACTTAACCTCTACCAATAATTTTTTAATATGTATCCTTCACTTAGATATACAGTTCTTGCATGCATCCAGTGGTTAACTTTTGTACAGGCTCATGCATAATTCATAAAGGCATATACTTACATATCACTTTTCCTCCCTCCCCCAGCATCTCTCAGTTATTTTTAGTCTTAATGCCATGTCATATTTCTCAGTTTGTGTTACCTTCATTGTTCCAAAATCAGTCTGCCTGAAACACTTACCTTCATTTTTCAAGCCTTTCTCTTCTAAACCTCTAATGTTCTGTAACTTCATTGTCATTGTCTCCCATGGCTTGAATAGCAAATAGATGTTTGCTGTTTGAATACCCACTCTTCATCTTCCCTCTTCTACATGGCGCTTCCTTGTTTCATCTGGCAATGTCTTTTCACATTTTGTCTGATCAAGTCTCTGCATCCTGCTTATATTGTGGTAAAACTAGATTAGTTATCATTGTTAGTGGTGGTAATGACTTTCATAAAGAAGGGATTACAGGTTAGAAGTGGATAAATTGGGTAAATCACATTATTAAAAATATATTTTTATGAAGAGTTATTGATAATAAAATGAAAGATGCAAGTGCTGAGGTGGTAAGGGAGTATGGGAACTGAACATGACAAAGATTGCAGATAGTATGTGAATGGGGGATGGGAGTGTAGGTTAACAGAATGATTTGGTTAAAGTAATGGATTATGAGAAAATGGTTGTTCATATGAAGGAGCTTGAAATGCAAGTGTACTATTTTCTTAAAGAAGATCTGCAAAGGAAATCCTTTAGTATTTAAGGAATAGAATGTAAAACATACTGTAGATAGATTGATAAAATGTGTAAAACTAATACTTCTACTCACACCATAAACAGAAAATGAGTAACTAAACAACTGAAAATCGCCAAAATAAATATTATTAGTACGAGTGACAAGTGACATTATTCTCATTATGCATGTTAATTTCAGTTTAGCACCTATGGGTAACTCTCATTCTTTTAACTATGTTTTTCTTCCTTCTGCTCTCTAACAAAACTATGAACTTCATGGGAATCACTTTATGGTAACTTTGAACCTTCACATATTTCCTTGTCTTTCTCTTGTAGCTTCGTAACAATGCAACAAAACCAGACATTTGTTTTGATAATCTACAAAGGAATGAGAAGAGTCCGTATGACATGGGCCTCTACAACTGCCACACATTCATGGCATCTAGTCAGGTAAAGGATATGTTTTGTATGTTAATATTTATGAATTTTGAGAATGTAGTACAAGAAATATACAGCCATATTTTGAGGAATTTTTTTAAAGTGAATTTTTCTTCCAACAAGTGATACTTTAGATGTTTAGTATGCCAACAGTGCATCAGTTTTCAGGAAATTTTTAAAATCTTTCAAAATTTTCACTTTCCAAATTTTATATTCTGGAAATATATATAATCTATAAATGTATATGATATATAGATAATGGAGCACATATTGCTAGGAATGATTGCATAGTGAAATGTGTATATATTATGCCATTTGGGGGATGCATTGCGTGCCTGGTAATGTTGCAGCCTGAACATTTATCTATTTGATAATCTCACCATGCATGTAAGTAGGGTGCTACTATATATATATATATATATATATATATATATATATACACACACACTCAGACATATACATATATACACATGTACATAATTTATACTGTCTGCCCTTATTCATTCCCGTCACCACCCCACCACACATGAAATGACAACCCCCTCCCCCCAAATGTGCGCAAGGTAGCGCTAGGAAAAGACAACAAAGGCCACATTCATTCACACTCAGTCTCTAGCTGTCATGTATAATGCACCAAAACCACAGCTCCCTTTCCACATCCAGGCCCCACAAAACTTTCCATGGTTTACCCCAGATGCTTCACATGCCCTGGTTCAATCCATTGACAGCACATCGACCCCAGTATACCACATCGTTCCAATTCACTCTATTCCTTGCACGCCTTTCACCCTCCTGCATGTTCAGGCCATGATTGCTCAAAATCTTTTTCACTCCATCTTTCCACCTCCAATTTGGTCTCCCACTTCTCCTCGTTCCCTCCACCTTTGACACATATATCCTCTTTGTCAATCTTTCCTCACTCATTCTCTCCATGTGACCAAACCATTTCAAAACACCCTCTTCTGCTCTCTCAACCACACTCTTTTTATTACTACACATCTCTCTTTCCCTTTCATTACTTACTCGATCAAACCACCTCACACCACATATTGTCCTCAAACATCTCATTTCCAGCACATCCACCCTCCTCTGTACAACTCTATCTATAGCCCATGCCTCGCAACCATATATATATATATATATATATATATATATATATATTTTTTTTGCTTTGTCGCTGTCTCCCGCGTTTGCGAGGTAGCGCAAGGAAACAGACGAAAGAAATGGCCCAACCCACCCCCATACACATGTATATACATACGTCCACACACGCAAATATACATACCTACACAGCTTTCCATGGTTTACCCCAGACGCTTCGCATGCCCTGATTCAATCCACTGACAGCACGTCAACCCCGGTATACCACATCGATCTAATTCACTCTATTCCTTGCCCTCCTTTCACCCTCCTGCATGTTCAGGCCCCGATCACACAAAATCTTTTTCACTCCATCTTTCCACCTCCAATTTGGTCTCCCACTTCTCCTCGTTCCCTCCACCTCCGACACATATATCCTCTTGGTCAATCTTTCCTCACTCATTCTCTCCATGTACCCAAACCATTTCAAAACACCCTCTTCTGCTCTCTCAACCACGCTCTTTTTATTTCCACACATCTCTCTTACCCTTACATTACCTACTCGATCAAACCACCTCACACCACACATTGTCCTCAAACATCTCATTTCCAGCACATCCATCCTCCTGCGCACAACTCTATCCATAGCCCACGCCTCGCAACCATACAACATTGTTGGAACCACTATTCCTTCAAACATACCCATTTTTGCTTTCCGAGATAATGTTCTCGACTTCCACACATTCTTCAAGGCTCCCAGAATTTTCGCCCCATCCCCCATCCTATGATCCACTTCCGCTTCCATGGTTCCATCCGCTGCCAGATCCACTCCCAGATATCTAAAACACTTTACTTCCTCCAGTTTTTCTCCATTCAAACTTACCTCCCAATTGACTTGACCCTCAACCCTACTGTACCTGATAACCTTGCTCTTATTCACATTTATTCTTAACTTTCTTCTTTCACACACTTTACCAAACTCAGTCACCAGCTTCTGCAGTTTCTCACATGAATCAGCCACCAGCGCTGTATCATCAGCGAACAACAACTGACTCACTTCCCAAGCTCTCTCATCCCCAACAGACTTCATACTTGCCCCTCTTTCCAAAACTCTTGCATTTACCTCCCTAACAACCCCATCCATAAACAAATTAAACAACCATGGAGACATCACACACCCCTGCCGCAAACCTACATTCACTGAGAACCAATCACTTTCCTCTCTTCCTACACGTACACATGCCTTACATCCTCGATAAAAACTTTTCACTGCTTCTAACAACTTGCCTCCCACACCATATATTCTTAATACCTTCCACAGAGCATCTCTATCAGCTCTATCATATGCCTTCTCCAGATCCATAAATGCTACATACAAATCCATTTGCTTTTCTAAGTATTTATAATATATATATATATATATATATATATATATATATATATATATATATATATAGAGTAACACCTTCTTACATTACCAGGCATGCAATGCAAGCCCCTAATGGCATAATATGTACACATTTCACTATGTAATCATTCCCAGTAATATGTGCTCTATTATTTATATCTTATATACATCATTGAAATCTATATACATTACATAAATAATTTCTTTGCTGCCTGGGAAGTGCAAAAATGATGTGCTTTATCCGAGTTGAAAAAATATGGGCAGTGTGGAAATGTTGTCTGAATTAACAGTAGTTACTTCGTGACTCACTACTCTGCTGTTCACCACACCCCAAGATTTTCAGATGCCTTAGATCATATGCTGCACATTTGCAGTCAACATATGGAGGTGTCCCACATCGTGTATACGTATAAAGCACATCAGCAGTCAGTGGGATGATTGGAAATATGGGGTTCTTTAATGACATATTGACAGTAGTGTTATTATGAGTGATCAGTTTTGGTCTGACTGGTAAAAATGATCCGTCTCTGATACTGGCCATTTATATTTGTAAGTGCTTCATTGTTGAGAGATACATATATGAATATATTCTTGTGTATTTGTTGTAATTTTCATTGATCAAGTGTCTTTCATGCAGCTTTTTTGAATACAGTTCTGCAAGCAGAATTAGTTTTTGAGTACATGATGTTACTTTCTTTGTCTTGATGTACCTTAGCTCACCACAGCAGGAGAGAATATCATATTACATGGAATACTGTAGAAAATGCATAGTGATTCATGTTTAATGTAATTAGTTGTAGTTTAAATCATCATGGTGTGTTCATGAATTCCACTAGTGCTACTGGCTACCTGTTTTCTTCCCTAAAATGTTGCTGAATCATTGAGAACTGTGCAAGCTATCTTTTTATCAGTAGTTGGAGGAAATCAAATAAAACAGCATTTTCACCAAGACATAATTAAAAAAAAGTCAGGATTTGTCAAACACATATTTTTTACTAAACAACTAATATAAAAATACTCTTGTAGTTCATGTCTTTGTCCAAAACTGGAGAACTTCGTCGAGAGGAAGTATGTGCTGAAGTGCCAACCTTCTTTATACGATCAACTGAGAAAGTTCGAATGACTCGCTGCCATGGCCAACGTGGAAACCAGGAGTGGTTACTAACACAGGTGAGTACCACATTACAAAGATATGAAAGTAATACAGTAACATAATTCGTATCTCATTCATCCAGTCAACTTTGTTTGTATATTCAGCTGTTTGAACTACAATTAAATCTTCCTGGATTTTAATTTGAAAATTATCAAAGAAGTAGGCATAGCCTCTATTTACTTGCTATGAAAGGAATATGGCTATTTTTGGGAAAGGTTAATGTGAAATATACAGTTAAATAAATCAAGCATGAAGCATTGAAATTTTTTTCAGTTGAGGAAAACATTTTGCATAAATGAGAAATAAGGTGTGCATTTGAGAGATGGATACTTACAAGCTCAAGCAATGTAATACAAAGGAATTCAAACAATAATAGACTATTGGGTCCCTCTGTAGCTGTTTGTGATAGTAAGTGATCAGTAGATAAGAGTGGTAAAAGTACAAAGGTATATAAATGTTTAACAGAAAAATCTGTGCATAAATATTGATAATGAAAGTTATAATAATAATAACAATGATGATGATGATGATAATATTAACATTGACACTAATAATAATAAAAGTATAGACAAAAATGTGTAGTTACAAACTATGTGTAGCCATGCCCCATGATTCAGTGAACTCTAAAAGGAGAGAATATAACAGTCCACACCATTGTAAATGAGACATAGAGAAGAAACAGGATTATATCCAAATAGTAAGTGGAGATCTTTCCCCCAAAGACATTAAAGGAGAATAGAAAGAATACCAGGCAGTGGAGAAAGCCGTATAGAAATGTTAAGGAGCGTGTAAGGGTTTAGAAAAGGCATTTAGTAAAGTTAAATGATTGTGGACTGCAAAAAAATTCGAACTCACTGGTTTAGATGGAAGGTTGTTGAATGCTAATGAGTTCATAATGTAAGAAATGCTTGTCTGAAAATTCATGTAGTATTAGTGAATACTGAGTGTGAATGAATGTGGCCTTTGTTGTCTTTTCCTAGCGCTACCTTGCACACGAGAGGGAAGGGTTTTTTATTTCATGTGTGGCGAGGTGGCGATGGGAATGAATAAAGGCAGACAGTATGAATTATGTACATGTGTATATATGTATGTCTGTGTGTGTATATATATGTTGAGATGTATAGGTATGTATATTTGCATGTGTGGACGTGTATGTATATACATGTGTATGTGGGTGCGTTGGGCCATTCTTTTGTCTGTTTCCTTGCGCTACCTTGCTAACGCAGGAGACAGCGACAAAGCAAAATAATGATAAAAAAAAATAGTGAATAGTCTTAAATAAGTAGAAGTATTATAGGTACAAGGTAGTATTGCTAAAGGTACAAGGAGAAGAGGCAAATTACAAAAGGAAGACACCTGAGAAAATTTTTTGATATGCAATGAAGGCATTTTGTTTATTAAGTCTGATGTAAACTTTAAGTTTAAGGTGATGAATGAAATTAATGTGCTAATTAACTCATTAAGAAGGACTGCAAGTGTTGCTTACTTAGTTCACTGTAGCACACTTGACAGAAGTTGAGAATGTGTGTAGAAGTGAAAGATTGTGTTCATTTCATCCATATCACGTAACTGGGAGATGGAATAGTCTTTATAATTTGGTCCAAATGGCAAGCCTCCTGGAATCCTTTAAGGAGTGTGCCTCTGAGCTAGCTTTGATCCTTCCTTACCTATGTCATCTATCTGTATCTCTGATGCCTGTTCCAAATGGAACTCCCTCAATGAAGTGGCCATGGCAATATTCTCCTTAACTAGTGAACTTTAGTGCCGCTTCTCAGCCTTTAGAGTCTCTCCCTTAACAGGCCACTGGCAGAGGGTAACTCTAGCACTGTTTCCAGAGGCTCCTACCAGCTACTACTACTTAAAGCTCCTCCCTACTACTTGTACATAAGTGTTTCAACCTACTATTTCTATCTACTGCCCTTGTCACTTTATCAAAAGGCAGGGCTAGCACATAGTGCTTACCACAGGAAAATCTGGAGTTACGAAGAATGAGCTGTGTGATTTAAGTCTTGTCAGGTGTTACGTATGACAAGAAAAGATTGCATAATTGTGGGCTGAATGCCAGTAGTCTATGTATGGATGAGGCAGAGAGAAAGACAGCTACCTGAGTCAGAGAAGTGCAACTTGACAAAATGCAGCCTTAAGAGTGAATTTAAGCTGTAAAGTTAAAATGCCTGGTAGGAAAAGGAAACATATCATACATTACTTTGAGGGAAAAGAACAGGCCACTAACACGTGGGAGGAGCCCATACCCACAGTGAAAAGGCTTTTGTTCAAAGGTGCACACCCATGATTGTAACTGAGTCAATATCCTGTTCATCTAGCCTATAAGAATATCTGATTTTGATTAAGTAATAGGCAAGTTCGTCTTAGCAGACTAATTCTCTAAAAACACTGCCAGTCAGGCATAACCCAGTTGATGGAATATGAAATATTTACATAGATTTCATGATTGGAATACAGTGCTCATAAAGTTTTTAAATACAGTTAATAACAACATCTTTGATAGAATGTTTTAAGTTGGTTTTGAGAAAAATGTGTACAGATGCTCCTGGATTTATGATGGTTTGACGTATGATTTTTCAACTTTATGATGGTGTGATATTCAACACTTTATTATAGAATAGGCTTCGTGTTAGATGAATGTTTAAGGTGTACTAGGCTAAGCTATGATGTTCAGTAGGTTAGATGTACAGTATTAAATGTATTGAACGTATTTTCGACCTACAATATTTTCAACTTATGATGACTTTATCGGAACATAACCCTATCGTACGTCTAGGAGCATCTGTATATAAATGTTTTGATATTTATTAATTTCACTTGCATCCTTTTCAATCTACTGATGAAGCTAAATATTGTTTTCAGACTGGTCATGTTGTCCACAAAGCCACAAATAAATGCCTTGACAGAGGTGACAAGCAGTCCATGGATGATGTGTTTGTAACAGATTGTGCCAATTCTCGGACTCAACAATGGTGGTTTGACCACTATGTTTTATCTTACTGAACTTAAGCTAATTTTTTCATCATGAATATAATAATTACATCTGCATGAAATTTGCTTCTAGCAGTTCCGATGCATTGAATATAAGCATGATTTCATGAAGAGTATATTCTTGCAGAAATAAGTGAATCCTGAAAATCACATCATTTGGTACAATTTACGAGTAACTCCAATAAGGCAGCTAGTTGTATCTTGATTTAGTGAATTGTTAAAGGGTTATACATCACGAGTTCCTGTTTTGGTGATGTGGCTTTACCCACACATTTTATAGATGCAGGCTGGCAATCTGAAAATGTTTGTCTTGATATCCCATTCATAAGAGTGGAATGGCTATGGTGTTTTAATAATTTTTGTGCCTGGTAAATACTTAGTGTTGGGAACTACATGAACCTAAAAATTTTCTTTATAACATCTATTCACTGAAAATACATACAGAATGTACAGTACATACTTCATTACAGAAACTTAAGGATTAATATTTTAATCACTGAGATTGTGCGTGAAACACAGTTTATCATAAATTGTACTTATAGAATATTGATAAATTTCCAATTGTGCAACATGTTAAAGAAACTTATGAACTAAATGAATTTCTTGATAATTTAAGTTCTGAAAGCATTATTTCCTGAGCTGTTTATAAAACATATATAAATGTTAAATTTCTTTGTATTTTGTGCTGTCTTATGTTACCTAGTAAGTATGAGTATAAAACTATGTGGATATATCTGAATAACACCTATTTTGTGTTGTTTTATCAATGGTAGTATTTATTTTGCTCTACATCTGACCATTTCTTTTTTAAAGAAATATATGTATATGTATATCTATGTGTATGATACAGTAAAGGATTTAAGGGTTTGATATATATATATATATATATATATATATATATATATATATATATATATATATATATATATATATATTCTTAACGCTACCTTGCTAACGCGGGAAATGGCAAATAGTATGAAAGATATATATATATGCACTTACTTTGTGCCCTAGGAATCCTTTCTATCCTTACGAGGCTCCTGCAGCACTCAAGAAGCTGGAAGCATGTGATTTATCATTTATATTTGTTGAGGTTAGTTGATCTGTGAGTCAAGGTTACTTTATTGTGAAGCAGGGATTAGCTTTTTTACTTCTACTAGGTGTTTGGTGGTTAGTTATATAGTAGTTTTGGGTGGGAGATTTCAAGTGCTGTTGCTTAGAATTGAGTGCTGAGCATGTTAAGGTAGGACTGTATTACAAGGATCTTTGTTTCATTGTGAAGGTATTGTGTGTTTGTGGTTGCTAGACAGAAGAATATATTATTTATTTATTTATTTATTTATTATACTTTGTCGCTGTCTCCCGCGTCAGCAAGGTAGCACAAGGAAACAGTTGAAAATGGCCCAACCCACCCACATACACATGTTCACACACGCACATATACATACCTATACATTTTAACGTAAACATATATATATACATGCACAGACATATACATATATACACGTGTATATAATTCATACTTGCTGCCTTTATTCATTCCCGTTGCCACGCATGAAATGACATTTCCCACATCAACAAGGTAGCATAAAGAACAGAGGACTGAGCCTTAGAGGGAATATCCTCACTTGGGCCCCTTCTCTGTTCCTTCTGTTGGAAAATTAAAAATGGGAGGGGAGGATTTCCAGCCCCCAGCTCCCTCCCCTTTTAGTTGCCTTCTACAACATGCAGGGAATACATGGGAAGTATACTTTCTCCCCTATCCCCAAGGAGCTGTGGTTCGGTGCATTACATATGACAGCTAGAGACTGAGTGTGAACGAATGTGGCCTTATTTTTTTTTTTTTTTTTTTGGTCTGTTTTCCTGGCGCTACCTCGCTGAAGCAGGGGTAGCGATGCTGTTTCCTGTGGGGCCAGGAATGGATGAAGGCAAGCAAATATGAATATGTACATGTGTATATGTCTGTGTATGTATACATATGCATATGTTGATATGTATATGTGTGTGTGTGGGCATTTATGTATTTATATTTTTATATAAGTGGAGGGGCCATTCTTCATCTGTTTCCTGGCATTATCTCGCTGACGCAGGAAATTGCGATCAAGCATAATAAAAAGAATAATAAAATATATATGTGTGTGTGTTTGTGCATGTGTATAGGTGTTACTGGAGACTGCCTATTTGCAATACACCGCTAGTGAAATGTTACCTTCAGTAACGCTGTTGATGAAAGGGAGTACAGTTTTATCGAGGGGCTTCTCTCTACACAGGAATCCATTGTTTCCCAGCTTATAACCATAGCACGTCCTTGAAGCTGCAGGAGTCCCATATATAATTATATTAATAGTGATCCAACTAATAAAATAAACGTGTAATTTTCCTGAAGCTGAGCAATTTTATAGACACTAGGAGAGGATGATCAAGACCCATATTTACAGTAATATATATGTTGCTGATACCTTAGGATGCACTGTAACATCTCAGATCTGGCAATCTTGGTGCTGAGCATTTACTGGATTTAGGAATTTTCCAGATTTTGGGTCAAGTGGTATGCCAAGTGGACGTGATTGCACACTGAATGAATAAATGTTTTCAATCCCAAAATGTATATTTAGATGAAGGTAATGACAGGTGATCACCTACTTCAAGTGCTACAGGTAGCATCTAGCCCAACTGAAGATGTCATCTTGCTGTAATGAAGGTGATGCTTCAGGAGAGGAAAAAGGCATACCCCACATTTCATCCATCATAGGGATTAGTACTAATGTGCTTGAAGGATCATCAAAACTCAGGCTTAGGAGCACTAGGCAAAGTGCTTAGGCTTGGTGAAGGGGTCAATGTTTTAATACCAAGGCATATATATGGCTTTTATGACCTCTTTGACAGGTTTTGCAGTGCAACTTGCTTCATGTAATTAGATCTTTGATTAGCTTTTCATCAATATAGACAATGGTTAGTTAAAATAATGGAGGTTTCACTGAAAACCAATACCCTAACAAGTGCCAGATTTTGGAATGCCAGATTTGAGATGTTAAAGAGTACGTACTTATGCTGTTACTAGATCTGCTTTGGTTCAGGTAAAGCACACACTGCAGTAGGATACACCAAAAAACTAGTATGACAAGAGGCAATTATTTTGGATTGTAATCAAGGAATAAGTTTGGATACTATTTTTAATATTTCCATGTGTGTGTGTAATATTTTTTGTCTATATTTTCTGTGTTTGTGCATTATATCAAAACAGAATAATGCAAACCGATGGTTAAAACTTCATCAATTGTGAAAATAATATAAAAGAAGTTGATTAAGCCATTTTCAGACTATGCTATGTTAAACTGAATGTATTCACAAGTGAATTAATACAATATTCTTTCAAACACAGAAGTCTTCAAATTAACTTAAAGGGTTGCTGGTAAGATCCAATCAATGAAAGAAAAGAGTTCTCTATTGAGCAGTGAAGCAAAAGTGTGGTAGATATTCAAAGAAAAACAATATGCTTTTCATTCTCTCTCTATCTCTTCCTCCTTAAAACCACAAAAACTCATGAGCTTTGAAGTGGCTTTGCTTATGTCTGCCCTTTACAAGGGCATTGCCTAGAATTCAGTAAGAGGATTATAGCAACCTTCTGGATCCTTAGCTGCATCCATCTATATAAGATTATACATCTTGTTGACAGCTCTGAAGATAACATAGTAATAAATGTAAAGCTATGAAGCCTAAGTGATGCTACTAGTCACAGAAAATTTTTCTAGATTAAGAAAAATCAATCAGAAAATACATTGTTATTAAAGCATCATAGAAAGATATTTAATAATTGCATTTGATAAGACTACACATATGAGTGATAGTTACTCTAACAGGAGCAGTTTTTCAAATGCTCTCTGGTCATCTAAGTTCAATATAACGTTTTGTAGAATAATGACCTGCTCAAAGTTCAATATTTTCTTTTTCAGTTGTTAATTTACAATGGGTTTTTTCATTTCTAAATTAAGTTTTAAGAGAAAAACTTATAATTAATTCTGAAAAGCCCTTTTTAGCTCAACAACAGGACAGGATTGTGTACCTCAGACACTTGAATATATCCTTAATTTGACTGTCTATAATTTCAGGATTGCTGTAAATATTGTGACTGTCTTTGAATTTTGTAGTTTTATAGTAGCATAATAAAGCAATTATCAGTGAGACTACTGTAATATCACGGGTGTTCTGTGCACATAATAGTTGGCTTTAGACATATTACTGTTTCATGTTAAGAAACTGTACTTGTTGCTGAGTAGTTTCATACTGTATACATTGATAAAATTATATAGTTGCTACTGAACTTTTTATAAGGTTTTGCACTTTTGTTCTGAAATAGCACCAAGACAGTATTATGGGTGCCTTTAGGCTACCTCTTTCTGATGTTATAATATTTATGACATCTTAATCATTCCATCCAAAATGTATAGTATATGTCCCCCACTTTTTTTTTTTATCTTCATTCCTTACAGTTACCACAGCTGCACCTATTCTTACTCCTCCTGAAATAAAGATATTTATGATATATTTCTATTATGATCTTGCATATTTGATGTTGATTTTCACAAATTCTTCTTCAGGAAACATATCACTTATTATGTAACATAATTTTGTATGTGAACTCAGTATTCCACCATACACCATTATTTATAAGCACAGTTTGATTACTACCAAGCATTACTCTCAAGCATTCATCCTCTTCATTCTCCTCATTATCTAAATTAATGAAAATCTCCCATACCCAACAGAAGAGTGAAAGTCCTTGTCACCTTTCTGTAACTCTTAATCTCCTCAGCTCTTTCTCACCATAGTCTTCTGAATGGAATGGCAAATATGTGAGTAAAGACTTTGCCTGAGGTTCAGTGTAACTGTAACTTAGCAAATACAAAAATACTTTAATGCTCACAACTGACATGACATGAAGTTTTCAATTCAGATGTGTTTATTACAACATTTAAGGCGAAAAAGATTAAATGTTTACTTTTATAAATCCTGTAAGCTGAGTTTTAACAACTAGCCAGCCATATTTATCTGTCATTTAGTAACATTATGTTTAGTTAGTATGAAATGAAAGCAGGGAAGCACCTTTTAAGAAGCCCTTATTACAGAAAGTAAGAGTTGCCTGCAATCCGTAGAGGTATAGATCATTCTGGTATTTATATAATCTCATCCATGAGAAGGTTGATGAAATATAGGACTGATTTGAAAGGAATATTTAACCATTCAAGGTCAACTAAATGAATAAGGGAACGAACAATTTGGTGTCCTAAATTCACTAAATTTACACAGTAAAACGGTACACTTTGTTTTCAGCACACTAGCTACTTGTAACATTATATATATATATATATATATATATATATATATATATATATATATATATATATATATATATATATTATTTATATTTCTATTTATTTTGCTTTGTCGCTGTCTCCTGCGTTTGCAAGGTAACACAAGGAAACAGACGAAAGAAATGGCCCAACCCACCCCCATGCACATGTATGTACATACATGTCCACACACGCAAATATACATGCCCATACATCTCAATGTACACATATATATACACACAGAGACACCTACATATATACACATGCACACAATTCACACTGTCTGCCTTTATTCATTCCCATCGCCACCTTGCCACACATGGAATAACATCTCCCTCCCCCCTCATGTGTGCAAGGTAGCGCTAGGAAAAGACAACAAAGGCCCCATATATATATATATATATATATATATATATATATATATATATATATATATATATATATATATATTTTTTTTTTTTTTTGCCGCTGTCTCCCGCGTTTGCAAGGTAGCGCAAGGAAACAGACGAAAGAAATGGCCCAACCCACCCCCATACACATGTATATACATATGTCCACACACGCAAATATACATACCTACACAGCTTTCCATGGTTTACTCCAGACGCTTCACATGCACTGATTCAATCCACTGACAGCACGTCAACCCCGGTATACCACATCGATCCAATTCACTCTATTCCTTGCCCTCCTTTCACCCTCCTACATGTTCAGGCACCGATCACACAAAATCTTTTTCACTCCATCTTTCCACCTCCAATTTGGTCTCCCACTTCTCCTCGTTCCCTCCACCTCCGACACATATATACTCTTGGTCAATCTTTCCTCACTCATTCTCTCCATGTGCCCAAACCATTTCAAAACACCCTCTTCTGCTCTCTCAAGCACGCTCCTTTTATTTCCACACATCTCTCTTACCCTTACGTTACTTACTCGATCAAACCACCTCACACCACACACTGTCCTCAAACATCTCATTTCCAGCACATCCACCCTCCTGCGCACAACTCTATCCATAGCCCACGCCTCGCAACCATACAACATTGTTGGAACCACTATTCCTTCAAACATACCCATTTTTGCTTTCCAAGATAATGTTCTCGACTTCCACACATTCTTCAAGGCTCCCAGGATTTTCGCCCCCTCCCCCATCCTATGATCCACTTCCGCTTCCATGGTTCCATCCGCTGCCAGATCCACTCCCAGATATCTAAAACACTTTACTTCCTCCAGTTTTTCTCCATTCAAACTTACCTCCCAATTGACTTGACCCTCAACCCTACTGTACCTAATTACCTTGCTCTTATTCACATTTACTCTTAACTTTCTTCTTTCACACACTTTACCAAACTCAGTCACCAGCTTCTGCAGTTTCTCACATTAATCAGCCACCAGCGCTGTATCATCAGCGAACAACAACCGACTCACTTCCCAAGCTTTCTCATCCACAACAGACTTCATACTTGCCCCTCTTCCATATATATGGATTGAACCAGGGCATGTGAAGCGTCTGGGGTAAACCATGGAAAGTTTTGTGGGGCCTGGATGTGGATAGGGAGCTGTGGTTTCGGTGCATTATACATGACAGCTAGAGACTGAGTGTGAACGAATGTTGCTTTTGTTGTCTTTTCCTAGCACTACCTCATGCACATGCGGGGTGAGGGGATTTTCATTTCATGTGTGGCGGGGTCGCGACAGGAATGAATAAGGGCAGATAGTATGAATTATGTACATGTGTATATATGTATATGTCTTTGGGTGTATATATATGTATACGTTGAGATGTATAGGTATGTAAATGTGCGTGTGTGGACGTGTATGTGGGTGGGTTGGGCCATTCTTTCGTCTGTTTCCTTGTGCTACCTCACAAACACGGGAGACAGCGACAAAGTATAATGAATAAAAAAATGTAAATATATATATATATATATATATATATATATATATATATATATATATAATATATATGAAATGTGTATATGCATGTATAAAAAGAATGCATTAGCAATATTTCATAAATGCACATTTTGGCATACATATTTAAAATGTGGTGATGTTGAGGTTATTAAAGAGCAGAACGGTTCCTGGGACCATGTTTGCATTTTGTCATTTTGGATATTCCTGTTATGGTCTCAAGTAACATATGAATAAAATTCCCCACCAAAAAGAAATAAATCACTTAGTTATTAATTAAAGAAAGTGACTTTAATCAGTTTTTGTAAGTTCAGATGATCAATCTAGAGTTTATTGAAGACTAACTTCAGTATTCATGGTACTTAAAAGCTCAATTTTTTCTCCGCAGTAGTCTATAGTCACATGATTTTATTCCATACAACAGGATCGTCAGCTCCAAAGCTAGACTTGGGATGTGACTCAGGCTTTAAGATATTAGAACTTTGATTTTGAGTTTATGTATATCTAGGTCTCTCTTAAGATGATATTTAAAATATGATGATGTGTATGTAATATAGTACCAGGTCAAGAAGTATAAATCTGCTGCAGTTATGTCTTATGATTGTTATGCTTCTCAATAACAGCTTTAAAATGTGATACTTCACAGTTAATTCTGTCTCAGTATTTATTTATAGAAAAGGTCTAGGACCAAGTTCATGGTATCATTTCATTTGTTAAATGAGAAAGGCTTCATATCTAAGTTTGCAGTGAAAACATTGTCAATATTTGTGCATGGTCTGCATCAGAATAAATGCAACAGAGAAACTATTAGTGGCTATAATAAGATCAAATTAACTGGAATTTGTGCTCAGATATCCTGACCATATAATTGTGATAACTGATTATCCCATATTTTTGCACCATGTTGAGTGCAGTGAATGATGATGTGATTAAAGGTTATTTTTCATAATGCTGCTTTTTATCTCGCCTTTTTATTCAGCTATCATTTTATATTGAGAGAATGAATGAAAAAAGGTCGACAAAGGATATGTGTGTCAAAACTGGAGGGAGCAAGAAGACCAGGGAGACCAAATTGGAAATGGAGGGATGGAGTAATCATTATTTTAAGTGATTGGTGCACAAACATGGAGGAGGGTGAACTGCATGCACAGCATAAAGTGAACTGGAACCATGTGATACACAGGAGGACTGTCAATAGGCTGAACCAGGATATGTGAAGTTTCTGGGGTAAACCATGGGGCGTAGTTGTGAATAGGTGAAATGTGGTTTTAGTGCATTACACAAGAAGGCTAGAGAATATATGAGTGGTTGCACCCTCTCTTCTGTCCCTGGCATTACCTTGTTCATGCAGGAAATGGTGATCAAGTATAATGAGTAAGATGTGAAAACTGTACAAAGAAATAATGAATGTAAGGCTCCATAAATTTCTGAATGCAAGATATTGGGAATCTATTGTCACTGTCTCCCGCATTAGCGAGGTAGCATAAGGAAAGAGACGAAAGAATGGCCCAACCCACCCACATACACATGTATACATATACACACCCACACACACACACATATATACATACCTATAAATTTCAACGTATACAAACATATTTTTCATACTATTCGCCATTTCCCGCACTAGCGAGGTAGCGTTAAGAACAGAGGACTGGGCCTTTGAGGGAATATCCTCACCTGGCCCCCTTCTCTGTTCCTTCTTTTGGAAAATTAAAAAAAAAAAAAGAGAGAGAGAGAGAGGGGAGGATTTCCAGCACCCCGCTCCCTTCCCTTTTAGTCGCCTTCTACAACACGCAGGGAATACGAGCGAAGTATTCATATTGATGCACCATGTGGCAGAAATGGGTTTAGAGTGAGGGAAATGGAAAAAGCAAACACTACTTTGTTTCATTATGATGATGGAATGTGTCACTCTATCTGTATGTTATATCTAGTGACATGTTACTGCAGGAGATATGATCATGAGTGTTAGAAGTTGCAATATTCTAATTAGTACTACCTAGCTCAGAATTTGAAAATTCCATTTTCACAAAAACCTTAATTTTGGATTGCTTCAGACGATGTATTTTCAGAAGATTTGCAGTACTAAAGGTGGGATAATGGTATGTCCATCTGTCGGTTATCACACCCCATCTAACCATCCCATGCATTTTAATGTAGGCGAGGTCATGAAGGACCAAATTTGGCATCAAGGGACAAGAGCAGCTAGAGACAAATGGGTCTTTGGATTCACTGAATATTATTAGCATCACCTCCAAAGCTTTACCTCTTTAGCATGCCAGAAATTTACTCTTGATATTACTTTCAAAATATACTCGATATATTGGAAGCAAGCAGTGTATTTATATACAGTTTAAGGCCAATGAATTTAGAGAACACAAAAGCAATATACTATACCCAATACATTCAATTACTCAAACTTATGGCAACGAATTTTCATATTCAATAAAAAAGTGAGGAAATCTGCAATATAGAATCTGCAGATAATTATAACTATAAAAGGTCTGGGCTATGAAAACCCAAGAGAACAATAATGGAAACAAGTCTTATGGCCTATCATAAAATCCTTAAAAATGTTTTACGTGTTATAGAATATGTTGTTACTAATTCAAAGTATTACATATTTCATACACAGACCAGAACATCTAATGAGCAAATATTTCTACAAAGAAACAATACATAACTAAGTCATGCAATCAATTTCCCCATTTTCTTAAATGCGAGTCTCAACATACCTACAGAAAACCTAACTTTACCATGTTGGAAAATAGGGGTAACTACAACATCATTGATTTCAATAAAACCCTTATCCATTTGGCGATGTGAAGAAGACAATTCCAGATAAACATTCCTACTTATTTTCTTCTCACTGCCCTTCATCTTGCTGATCGCTACATATATAAGCAAAAGAATTTTCTGTGATACAGCTACGTGTAAGAGTTTCAGCATCATTTTTGCTGAGGTTTTCCTGAAGAGAAAGAACCATTCGATTTGGGGACCCATACAGTGACCCTAATACGGAAACACGAACTTCCTTACTTCTAAAAGCATTTCTTACTTTTCTCGTTGAAGCATTCAGTTGATCCCTCACTTAAGGCCACTCTCTAGTTTATACCCCTTCAATGCACAAAATGCTTTGATTACATCCTATTCCCAAATTATTCCTCTTGCATTTTCATCTGAGACATCACTAGCCCTAACCAATTCTCTCTTTACATTTATCCATATATTTTGTGGTCCTCTCCCCCTTGTACCTTCTACTGTACTCCAATATACGTTCTATAACAGAACATCCACCACACATTCTACTTGACCACACAATGAGTTTGTAGAGAGCCTCTAACCTAGCATATAGAGTAACTGAACTAATCAATCTTCCTTACATATTACAGGAAACTCTCACCTTACACAAGGGAAAAAAAAAACTTATCCTATGTACAACCTTGGAAACATCCATTTCCAGTAAAGCTTTTGAAAAATCTAGTCTGTCGCGAACTCTGGAGTAAGGAGATACATTCTTTTATCAAGCGCTTTTATAACGGATTCAATACTAAATATCATGTATATCTAAATATCATGTATATCTAGTAAACAGACGTAGCATTTGCAGCTTTTCTGACGAATGTACGTAAAGGACGGCAATAATTTTCACAATTCCGGCATCAACTGCTATCAAAAGTGACTCATATTAGTGGTGTATATATGTAGGATGTTGGATTTAATGGATTTCAACAGCTAAAGGTCAAAGCCAGAATCCGTACCACATGAACAACAAAGTACAAAAAAAAATAAGTGGTTGTGAGAGGCAAGTTTTTACGTCGAAGTAAAGGATGGCGGGTCGTAATAGGAAGACGAAAAAGACGAGAGAGGAGTTATCTCTAAGCGGGAAGAGTACAGGATTTGTATAAGTAATATGAATTCCAACAGTGAGGAACGATAAGTGTATGATATAGGCAGGCAAAGAGACCTGGCAGAACAACGAGGCTGTTGAGGTGCCACTGGGGACGTCAGTTGAGCCGTACAAGGTCAACATTGCTGTTCCTCCACCCGGCACGGATGCCCACCCACCAGCCCAGCCACACACCCCAGACGCTGCTCGTTCATTGGTCGCTCCCTGATCGGCCCACAAAATGAACCAATGAGAGGAGATTTACTCCTCGGTGTATCACAGTGCTAATTATACAGCTTGTATCATCGAGGACATATGTTCAATTAATATTCCAAGAGGTTGTTGATACATTTTTTCCTAATATGACGCTTCAGTGTGTCGTGTCAATGTCGTGGCTAGAATTCCCTACAAATCAATAATGATTTGAATCTTCATTTAAGTCAAGCACACCTTCATATCTTCGATAACAATCTTTCACCAAATACGACGACATAAAGCTGGCCTCTAAGATTCCACGACATCTATGATGATAATTATATAGCCCTAATATGCATATGACTCAGACGTGGGCAGCAAGTCAAGAAGCTATCGTCGGTGTCAGCACTTAGTGGTCCGGGACAAACGCCTAACAACAGGCTCACTCAACTTGTCCCTTCCCATCATTCTGAGATGTCTGTCGTCAGGGGCAAGGCAGTCCCACTGCTGCTAATGCGAGCATGGGCACTAGGACCATTAAAGGATCAAGTCAAATATCAGACCATCAAATCCAAGGGTCACTGTTTAGGGAACTGGTCCCTACTTGATCTATCGATATCAAATGCCTGAAAAATTTTCAAAGTCGAGAGATGAGAAGATGCGAATGGCCGTTTGTCGGCATCCTGCACATCCCGGTTCTCACACCAAACAAATACACATAAATGTGAGCATATACTATAGAGATACACAGCCAACCTGTGCTAATAATGGCATGCCTGAGAATAGACTGCCATTGAAATGAGCCAGTGCCAGGTGATTCTTTGCAGACACGGGCAACCGAGTTGCCAACCGAGTCAGCATGACCACATGGGTTTGAATCCCAGGCGCGGCAGTCGGCCCACAACCAATCCAGGCTGGATGTGGGTTCGGGGTTAGTCGCTAAGTGGGATACTGACTTAGCTCAACTTGTGTGTACGAGTGTATTTATGCACAGATAAGATCAGAGACATGGTGCATACATACAAGGTTAAGAGAGACGGGACAACACGAGCGTAAAACTATACCCGTAACATACATAGCGCAAATTTCTACATGCAGCTGCTCCATTGACTCCTGTGTTACAAAACTGCTAAGTTAAGTATACTGAATACTAAGTGATATCTTTTACCCTGCAAATAACTAGGTAGCAAACTACTGTGTAACAAAAACGTGCGAAGGAAATTCGACTCGGAAGTAAGCATGTATGGTATAATGCACATCAGCTTATACAGGGAGTAAAAATAATTAGAACAGAATTCCTCGGTGGAAGCCTCCTGATTCAGTCAGGTGTGGCCTGCGGTGTGGAGTAGTGGAAGTGGACGCTATCCCAAAGGCACGCCAGGCGGCCGTGGCAGCTAGTGGTGCGACAGGGACCGGCTAGACGTCATCGCCACAGCCGCCTGTCACACTGGTTTGGCTTGCCTCTTTCTTCACCCATGCTACAACTCCTGCTGACGTAACTCTCCCCCCTCCTCCTCCCCCTCTCCCTCCACCTGCTGATGACGCAACTCGTCCCCCTGTTGCTAATGCTGTTGGAACTATGGGAAAAAAAAAGATCGTTTAAGAAAAAAAATCTACACAATAAACAGCTTCTTAAACAAGCCCGCTACTACCCACCAACCAAGACAGTTTACCCTGGAAATCGCCGGGTCCAGGAACACTGTCAACCTCCCATGAACCCTGCTATTTGAAAGATGACACGTTTTGAAGCTGAGGCCTCTTCCTCCTCTCTGGTAGAGGAGTACTGAAGAAATGAGACGAGAAAGAAGAAACATATGAAGAGGGGAATTACTCTTAAAAGCAGGAAATGGCACAAGATAACAGGAAGCAATATGCTATGTTAACTTCTAGAGCACGATCATACGACACATGAACACGACATTACGATCCTAACCCCTAAATTTCACGTGAAGAGCTAGGCCCATCATACCCACAGACGTAACGTCGTGTTCAATCCTCGTATCGTTGTGCTCAAAGGGATGTATCGTCGTGCGAAGCCTAGCCACACACACACACACACACACACACACACACACTTCCATCACTATGCAACGGCTGGCCGGATCTTCCGATCAGATGTAAACAAGAGGCCTAGCGATGTAACGCGCCTCATGAAAACTTCATTATCGCGCGTTAGGCGACATGTTCTTCGTGCAAGATGCTGGGGGAGGTGATGGGGCACTGTTGAGAACTCTCCACCAAACCTCTGCCAGTCTTCAAAACATCAGCAACCCGTCACTCCAGTTATGGGTAACAATGGGACAGAAGAACGAGGAAGAAATTATGAGAGAAATGGGAAGATAAAGAAATAAATGGTAACATTTACAAAGGAAGAATGGTAAACGGTACGCGAGAGAGAGAGAGAGAGAGAGAGAGAGAGAGAGAGAGAGAGAGAGAGAGAGAGAGAGAGAGAGAGAGAGAGAGAGAGAATGAAATCAAAAGGAACTGGAGAAAAGAGAAAGACTGTAGCTTTCAAGAATTCAATAGAAAAAAAAAATATATGAGGAATAAGAGCATGGATGGCGAGAAGAGGAATCACAAACACTAGAACGAAACCATGACTCAGAACAAGAATTTAGGAAAACTGAAAACATGAACACCAGAGGAGAACTAAGAGTCCTGTTGTACAGGAAGGAAAATAATGTCTTCCCCGACGGAGAGTTGGTTCCTTTGACGGTCAGCCGACCGTGGGAAACAGGTCACAGAAACCTCTGGTCCTTGGGGCGCGTGTCGCTCACCACTTCGTCCCAGAGAATGCCAAATTGGGGATGTGAGGGACGCTCTCTTGGAAGAAGTATAGCAAAACATGAAAAAAAAATATATGTCTCTGCTTCCAATATCGACGAAATAAATGTATTATGTAACACGTTCGAGGCTTGATATCTCAACTAATCACCGATAGTGAAAATTATATACACCCAATTCTTGTTTTGCATAATTATCAATATCAACTAGAAAGGGATTTTAAACAGTTGAAATTTTGTAAAAAAAAAAAAATAACAATAAAGAAAAAGAGGCGAGGGGATTTCACAGAGTAAATACCTTAAGTCTTTTAAGGCCACGAGAATATTTTCTTTTATTAAGAATGATATAAAAATGAAGATTTTTGCTAACTTTGATACTGACCTACAATACTATTCGATGTTGATTCTGTGACATTTATCAATCCATGAAATTACTACAAAGGTTAAACAATATGACTAATATAAAACAAAATTATCAAGAAATCATCTAAACTCTAATAACAAATTGGCCAAAAACATCTTGCATTTCTTTTGGGAGGGGTCTGAAAACCTTTCACCACTTGAGACCTACGTGTTAGACCGTCGCCACTGGAGCCCTCAAGTGTAAGCTATCCATCATCTGGATGCAATAGGCTCCTCCCCTTCTTGGCCTATGGACTGAAAAGATCAAGTTCACTGAAGAAACAATCGATGCTTCCCCCCTTTGTGTCCGCTCGAGTGATTGAAACTTCTGCCCCCATACAACCCTACAATGGGAGGCTTGCATCCCATTCAAGGAGCGAGCTCAGTAACTTGTAATCATTTATTTCCAATTACCTATCATCTATACGGTACGGGATAGGAATTTTACACTCGTGGGGGCGCCCCCTGTGTGTAATATATGTGCAAGGCTATCGACCTTTTTTATAATTATCTTAATACAAGGATACTATAAATGGTGTCTTTCTTTCGAAATCAAGAAACGGCTTCAGACCGGATGGGCAAAAGGCGCGAGGGGTTCCTCCCCCTTACATCATCAGATAACACCAGGAGACCTGCAGCCACCCTGCCTCTTGGTCACGGTCAGGTGGCGACCCTTAAGATAAAGGGTATGATAGCAGATGACACCCCTGGCGAGGCACAGAAGGTGGCGGCCACCCTTGGCAGGATAGAAGGTATGGTGACAGGCTGTGACATGGTTGATAAAACAGCGGAAGTTGTGATGATAGGTGACACCTTTGGTGAGGCAGCGGAAGCAGCTGCACTTGGCACGATAGCGGGTATGATAGCAGTTGACACAGTTGGAGACAGCAAAAATTGTGACCCTTGTCAAAACAGCGGGTAAGATAACAGGCAACTTCGTTGGTGAGGCAGTGAATGTGACGACCCTTGGCATGATAGCGGGTAAGATGATAACAGCTCGAACACTGGCAAGGCAGTGAATGTTACGACTCTTGGCACGACAGCGGGTACGACAGCAGTTGAAACAACAGGGGTGACCCCTGGCACAATACTGGTCATGATAACAGGTAACATCGCTGGTGAAGCAGAGAAGAGACGACCCTAGGCAAGATAGCAGGTATTGTAGAAGATGACACCGCTAATGAGGCAGCGAAGATGGCGACCCTACAACAGTTGGTAAAGGAGTATCTGGCAAAGGAGAAAGTCTAGATAATGGAGTGAAAGGAACGGTGAAGTTGGTGGCGGTGGTAGTGGCGGGAGTGGTGGTGGTGATGGTAGTGGTGGAGGGTAGTAGTGCAGCACCTGCAGTAATCAATGGCTAACCTGAGCAGCCAGGGCTGGGGATGGAGGCTGCCCCCATCGCTCCCCACGCCCTCCTCCGGTACTTAAACTCGAAGTCTTTCAATTATTTACCCACCTGGAGGTTGCGTTCAGTTTAGCAAATATCTTTACAGCTATATCATGGCCAAGTCATGCTGATCTGCCTCAGCCCCTCAAGCACGAAGATACGACCCAGGAGCGGCTCTTGGATATGATGGCCTGACTTTTGAACTGACCCTTAAGGGATAGGGCATACCTAACGGTCGCACCGTCTGCTCAAGAGTCGTCCCGGTGTGCTTAAGAGTCGTACCGTCGGTTCAAGAGTTGTTGTTCCAGCCTGTTTAAGGTTCGTACCGTCGTGCTCAGAGGGCCAAACCGTCGCTCTCATGAGAGTTTAGCCACTCCATCGACAATCTCAACAATTATCCTAAAATACTCACTTCCTACGATAGACAGACATCCGAAGAATGATTTGAGAGCTTGGGATGGGTGATGCTCTCTTACCTAGCAGCTAGCACATCTGTATGCCTTCTCCACCATCAACAACATCACCATTTACCATTACTACTGTACACATCATCTGAGCACTTCACTGATAAATTCCGACTACTCGTCTCCCCATTGTTATTAAAGGCATATCAACTAGTTAATACTAACATTAACTGAAAACAGAGGCGAAGAAAGCCTAGGAAAGATAGGATGACGCTCCATCACATTTTCTGTTCGACCCTAGAGAAATCTACCGTGGTTATGCATGCCCACCTTCAGCAATAAAATTTTGTGTTTTTATGGTACAAAGTTAAAAACTGCAAATTCGTGGACATAACCTCGAGGTTTTTACCACCCAGACTCGCCATAACAGCTGTAGATGGTTATACGAGATCTCAAAAAAGTCGCAGTCTCTTTTTAAGAAACCCATGGTCTCCCCGCTCTTTATAGTCTGAGGGTCTTCGCTTTACTTACCCTATTTGACGTGGCAGTTTTAATGACTTACGGAACGATAGGGAAAATATGTTGGTGCAGTTATATCATCCTATGTTCGCTATGGAGAAGAGTGAATAAGTAACTGGTGTGTGTGTGTGTGTGTGTGTGTGTGTGTGTGTGTTTGTGGGGGGGGGGGGGGGGGACAGTTACAGTTATTTCGTATGGATACCCAGCCATCCACTACATACGCACCCAATCAATTTCCCATGAATTTACCCTTACTCATCAATCCTCTTACCGTCCTACCCAAATTCTCTTTCCTCTGTCAAGTGTCAATCCTTACACCCACGCAGCTGTCTTTTCTTTCTTCCTTACCCAAAAGTAGGCTGCTAACATTCAGTCCACAAAACATGCACTCTCTCTCTCTCTCTCTCTCTCTCTCTCTCTCTCTCTCTCTCTCTCTCTCTCTCTCTCTCTCTCTCTCAATACATGACACTTGTTATCCCATAACTCATACAACTCAATCTTCGTTACTCTAGAGTTTCATGTGGTGAGCGTTATGCTCTACCCTGCCTTATTTAAGTAAGTACTCTATGCAATCAATGTACTACCAAGAGAAATAGTAAATGCACATGGGACATCTACATACATATTTAAATGAAAACGATATACAGACGAAAAGTTCCAGACGAACCCAAGAATGATAATTCAAGAAATGTACGGTGAGCACTACGTGCTTGTGCCACATCTTAGCAAATTCTCTTTGTATATACTCGCAGGTTCGTACTCTGCGGTGAGCGCCGAGTTAGCCCTGTCCGAATGGGAATCTCGTAGGGAGAGGAATTTTCTCCCTCCTTTCCTACCAACTTGAATAAAAAAAGAAAAAAAAATCGCCGACATGAGAGCTAACAAAGAAAAGACTCAAGTGAGAACTCGACTCATCTCGCTTCAATACACTCTCAAACACACGTCCGTGACAATGAGGACCTGTGGTGGCAATAATCATCTTCCTCACCACAGTACGACGTGGCAGCAGCAAGAACTCACTTCAGGGTGAGGCAGCCGAGCTCTGCTCCTAAAATGCCACCTCCACGAGCCTCATCTTTCCAGGAAGGATAAATGGACTCTTTATCTTCCCATTTTCGTTCTATAAATGGATAATGATTGGTTGGGTTACCGTGACTACGTGTACTGTGTGATGCAATGCTTTCGAAATGATCAGCCTAGCCAACACATCGGATTCAATGTTTCAAGGCAGCTGCGGCTACGCTACTTGCTCTTGACTTTACCGACTTAATATCAGACCGACATCCGCTCGTCTTCCGTTCTTATTACAGACATTAAACTGGGTCTTAAATAAGTACTGCTATTTTTCCATTAAAACAACCTAAACAGTTAAGCACTCATTTCACTGGCTTGCGTGAAGGGCTGGCATTGAAGTGAACGTTCCCTGCCGGCTTCGATTTTTCTCTTGACATTACACTGGGACTTTAAAAATTCATTTCACTCTCTGCACAGAACCAGTGCTTGAATTATATGTTCCCTGGTTCATCTGGATTCACCGAGCGGACTCCTGAGCTCTTTGAAACTACAACTGGGTCACGCGTGGGTCTACCGGTGGCAGGAATTAATTTAAAACTGCAAGAGAGCACCACCAGATTTGTGAAGGATCATAATACCTATCTTAAAACATTATTATAATACAAAATGGCAAGTAAATGTATCTTAAGCATACAGAGCTTGCTTATAAGGACTATCTTATGAAGCAAAGGCTTTCCCTAAATACTGGGGAGAGAAACGACTTTTGCAAATGATAATCTGATTAAACTGCCAGGGAGAAGGGAGTGTGTTCACTGCGTTCGCCTCCCAACTTTTCAGATATTCATATGCACGGTAATAAACAACAAATCAATGTATCATACACATAAATCAACGTAAATGCAATTCAGTTGATCTGTAAATGCAATTACGGGAAGCACATCGTGTCATTAACATTAATCCGCTTAATATTTTTAATATAAACGTTAGGCACTTGATAGTAGTGTGGCGGTTACCACTCTGGGAAGCTGACACCTCTGTCAGCCTAGTGTCAGAAGGATCTTGGTGGGGGCTGTGGGTTCCCTGCGTGGGTTGACGTCAGCAAGCGAGTGTGCGCGTGACTGGGGGGTAATGGGGTACGAGTGTCTAGCCTCGCTCAACTTCCAACATAACCTCTATATAGCCTCCCGATTGAGTAGCATTAGCTACTGCTTTCTACACAGACTTTTCGATTATGATTATTCTCATCATCAGATCTGAAAGTACGTAAAATAAAGCATAGGTCAGGGCAAGAAGAGCTCGATTAGAGAAACTGATGCATTCTTCACCGGGTCCTAACGGCTGCAGATGCTTGCGTCATTACCACTAGCAAAAAACTACCACTAAACGTTAAAACAGTGTAGTTATATGCATAAAGGCGATAGTCACGCGTCTCTCAGATATGCTAGAGATACAACTGTGCCTAGAATGAGTATGTACGTTCGTTTTGTCACGAACCCAAATATCTGCGTAAAGGTCAATCTTCAATTCTCAACTTGACCCCCGACGGAGTTTGGAAAGACTTCAGCACAACAGCACGACTTTTAAGGAAGGATTGCGTACCGTTTGACCTCGCATGGAGGGTAAAGTCGTTAATTTCAACAACACAAATGAAAACTTAGGAAAAGTAATGTACTTAGATTACTAACCTATGCGAGATTTTGCAACGATTACGACAAACATTAATCCAGCACCAAACGCATGTTTAGCTAATGACTTCACAATTCGTGAGTTTGGTAAGTTTTTGATTGTTTTGTCATATATATATAATATATATATATATATATATATATATATATATATATATATATATATATATATATATATATATATATATATTAGAGTAAATGTTCTTGTAAATCTTGACTTGTCTTCCAAGATAAATGGGGTTACTCGCCTTTAGCTAAGTTCACTGATCTTTTATTCTACGCTTTAAATTTAAGCTTACTTGCCCTCTACGGTTTAGGTTTGTTACCTCTTAGGTTTGATGACCTTTTAAGTTCTAGCTTTACCAGCCTTAAGGTTCAATTGCCTTTAAACTTTTAAGTTCACAAACTTTTAGTTTTAGTCTACTGGCCTTTGGGTACTAGTCTCTAGATGAACAGGCCGTTAAACAAGCAATATTCACATTCATTTTTACAAAACTGATGAGATAGATAAACATTTATTCGAATCCGTTAGCTGAATTCGAGAGTACCGCCGACGTTGTGGCCAATAATCTCCAGGATTAAATGAAGCTCTTGAAATATCGAGGTTATCACGACAAAGCAAGGAGTCTATTAACAAGGTAATGATCATGGCATAAGTTGAAGAGGGGAAGGGAGGGGTTATAACGGGGGTGTCGTCCCGATAACGAGAAGGGTCTTGTAAAGCGGAGGCGGAAGCTCCCGCCTGAAACGCAAGTGCTCCCTGGAGAGGTGGGATGAGTCAGCAGGAGGGAGAGAGCTACGTGGGGTAAGTCATGCAGCCTGAGTCAGAGGCAAGGAGTCAACACCAGCGCCCTGAGTCACTTGGAGGGACTATGGATGACTCAGAGGGAAGGTCTGCTCAGCAAGTAATAGGCTGATTCAGAGGGAGAACTGGATTGCCAAGTCAGCAAGGATCAACGAGTGTGGGCGATGTAGCGAGCGAGGTTTTGGCATGTTTCATCGTTTTCTTGTCCTCCTTTGCAAGTCTATAATCTCAGTGCTATCATTTTCTTTTACTAGTTACATATCATCTTGACTGCCGTAAGATTAATCGAACAATAGTTTTCAACTGTTAAGAACACATAACACTTAATAGTGGGTCATTATCATTTATATATTACTCATTCTGCGCTCACTATAACTGGGCTGCATTTAGACCAAGATGCATCCTAGCTTGAACTTCCCGGGTGCATGAACCCGAGTGGCCTTTTTTTTTTTTTTTACTATCAGCTCCTTACACCTGAAAAAAAAGAAGAAACTTACTCTCCATACCGCAACCCAAGCCTCAAATCTAACATGACCTGAACTTAACAGTCTAACCTACCCATCTACCCTTCCCTAACGTACATCAAACACACTCACCTACCTCAAACCTTACCTAACCTAAACTCAACCACCTTAACAAAACTAAACCTTCGCAGTGAAAAATAAATTGATAAATCCCTGGCCCAGTTGCTAACAGTGGCGATCGAAAGAAATTTCTCTGAACTTAGGAGCTCCAGAGGACCTTGGTAGGCCATCTTCCAAAATCTGAATTCGACCTCGCTAGCCTCCTCTAGCACAGGTACTCTACCTCTTATCCATCTACCTTCCATCTATCTACCCACCAATCTTAATACTATCATTAATACAACAGTTTCATTTTCCCCGTGGACTCATAGGAATATATATATATATATATATATATATATATATATATATATATATATATATATATATATATATATATATATATATACCCACATTTGCTTCATATATTCATCTTCCTCTGATACAGATAAACTGACACTGGGTGATGACTTTGCATCTCTCTAGGTAACCCTTACCCCAAAGGGAGGAAAGTCATGATCTAGGAAGGATTAGCACGTACAACCTCCCTGAGGTCACACACAGCTTTTCTTAACCCGTTTACCTCCTTACACATCAACGGATCTTAAGAATCTGTTACACAATACACAAACACATACAAAAAATGAAGTGTACAGGTGTTCCCCATTGTAAGCCGTGACGTGTGTGGAGAAGCATTCTCTGACTCGCTTGGTTATGCTTACGTCAGTGAACTTAAAAAAAAAAAAAGATCAACTACCTGCGCATTACTGAAGGCCACAGACCGCAAGGTACCAAGCCAGCATGGGTCATGGAACTGCACGGGTGTGACGATTTAGTGCGTAATACAGTGTTTGGCTCTGGAAACACGGCGCAACCCAGCAGCGCGATGATAAGACCCTTGGCTTATGAAGAGCAGGCCTTTGACCCTCTGACCCCTACGTGTAGGAGCACCATTCTTTCTCTTTTCCTCCCTTAGATATCCCCATTTTTCTTTTTCTGTCCATCCTTCTCACAAGAGCTTGAAAAACACATAAAAAAAATCTTTTATCGAACACCCTGCAAGAGGAAACATCTATGGCTGAAAGTCTACATAAACCATTAAATAGATAATGAAATATAATCAAAAGACTAAGTTACAGAAAGTGTCTTGGGACGTTGATATGTAAAGATTCTATATTCTGTCTCTGAAAAGCGTCTGAATAGGCGACTAACTAAATATTTCATGTTCCGAATCACGCAGTTCCCAGAAAACAAATTCAATAATAATAACAATAATAATGATAATAACAATAATTTAACTTGTCTGTAACAATTCATGGTTTAATGACCAATCAATAAGTTCAACGTCCATGGAACATCGGATGAAAAATCTTTAACATTTGTAAAATAAATAAATAAATAAATAATAAATATTTCACGTCTAGAAAATCTCTTCCAGGTGTTTCTTCAAAGACCTCCATCTCTCCAACCCTCTGGTCTCTACTGCTCCAGTGCGCACAGTGAACCCTAATCATCCAGAAAATCGTCAGGTGGTCAAAAATGTTGAAAGGTCAGGCAGGAACTGCTGGGTCGGCGGCAGAAGTTCGACCAGTGGCCCCACCCACCGCCGATCATTGCTGCTGGATTGCAGGCTAATTTCTCCCCCTAGAATTACGCGCTGCTATTTCTTTACATCAACCCTAATTTTGTTCATTAAACCTAAAACAGCAAAATGAAGGTTCACATTAACCTATGATAAAAGCATTAAGCAATGTCGGTCACAGATTGAATTAAAACATAACCAGTGATATATAGATGTGAATATATATATATATATATATATATATATATATATATATATATATATATATATATATATATATATATATATTCCGGATGGAAGGGTGGATACTCCTTTCAATTATATTGCTGGCGCAGGGGAGTGTTGCCGATTATCTCTCAAAATAATTTTCTTGCGAACGATCTATCTATCGGAGGAAGACGACCACCACCGATCGATGCAGAAAAGCAAAGGAACATTTGCAGAGATCAAAAGCAAAAACCTCCTCCTTCCAGTTATTTTTGCATTTCAAATGTTGGTATTGCTCATTAACCCCCCCCCCCATTTCAAATAGTAGTAGTAGTAGTAGTAGTAGTAGTAGTAGTAGTAGTAGTAGCAGTAGTAGTAGTAGCAGCAGCACCAGCAGCAGTAGTAGTAGTAGTAGTAGTAGTAGTAGTAGTAGTAGTAGTAGTAGTAGTAATAATAATAATAATAATAATAATAATAATAATAATAATAATAATAAACAACTTCACGAACAGCATCGACAATTGATGATCCTCCACGCACAAGCCGAGTTCCGTCACTTCCCCAAACATGCCAACGGATTCCCAAACCTAATTTGTGGTTGGGCGATCTAGCCTGGCGTTAACGGCCTTAACGACCCTGGCAGTTGGTAGACCTAAAGCCCAAACAAACAACCAACCAACCCAACCATATCTTTTCCAAGGGCCACATTATCATACTGAACACCTGAAGGAGGTTTTGAGATAATTATCGAATGGTCGTTAAACCCTGACCTCGACGGCTTTAACGACATTTAGCAGGCGATTACTTCTGTGAAACCTAAACAGCCAATCAAGCTATCCTGAGGGTCTCCTAGCCACTCTGACGATATCCCCATTAATCTCCAATTCTTCCAAACGTCCTTGCCGTCTCGAAGCACATCAGGTCCCCCTGAGAATTGGGTAATTGAGTTAGTAACATTAAAAAAAGGAGGGGGGGAGGGTCCTTGAGGAATGTTACTAAGTCAACTAACATATATAAACCATTCCGTCAAGTGGTGTATGTGCGTAAACAAAAAATAGGCCAGGTGGTGCTTAGGAACAAACACGTCAGGTTGGTATAGGTAAACAAACGTTACCTGATACATGTAAACAAACACATCACTTGGTATATGTGAAGTCAGCTGAAACTTATAAACAAACACGTTAAATGGTACATGTAAACAAGCACGTCGGCTGGCACACGTTAAACAATCACGTCAGCTGGTACACGTAAACAAGCACGTCGGCTGGTACATATAAACAATAGGGGGTCAGCTGTAGCACGGCAACAAACACACGTGGGCGATACGACCTTCAGGAGACGAGGGGTTGCGCCTCACCTTGACCTTTACGGCTCACGCACTACACTCCATCCCACCACTCTTACTGCCTCTTCCCTCTCACCTCCCACTCTCACTCACTATAACATCATTCCTCCCCCGAACCACCACACTTTCCCCTCTGCAACAACACGCCTCTCTCTCACCATGCCGTCGCTCACTGCCGGGCACTGCTCTCCGGTGACACTGCCCCTCCTGTAAATCTGATGCTACACTCTGTCCTCTTATCACACACGCCCTCAATCACTGCTATATCACTCGTCCCCTTTCCCTCAGTCCTCCTGCAATCCCACCCTTTCAAATCGCTGCGACTTAATGCTTTCTCCTCTCACCACGTCGTCCCTCATCCCTTGCTGCACTCAACTCACCGCCTGCCGCTCCATACGTAATTTCTGCATCTTTCTAGATCGCTTCTCCTACAGTAGTCCCATCGATACACTCAAAAAGGATTTACGGTCGTATAGTATCTCACATCCGTCAACAGTACTACAACGGAGGAGGCACAGGAAATATTCGACAGTAAGGCTTTGCAGGAGTTGCCCTTACAAGTGCTTCAGTGCCCTCGTATTTAGTGATACACAGTAGGCACTATTTATGGAACCAACCTCGCGCACTAAATGGAAGACGACAGCTGTCGAACGACAGAAATTTATACGTATTAATTCTGTAAGTTTAATCACGGTCAAAAAAATATAAATTTATACGAATTAATTTTGTAATTTTAATCAAGTTGTCAAAAAAGTAGAGTAAATTACTTTTAATCATGATAAAAAAAAATGTTTCTCTAGCATTTTATGTCCAATAACTTGTCATAACCTCCTCCTAGCAAAAATTTCGCGATATCGCTTACTCTCAGTTGTGAGAGGAATACAATACTTAATCACTGGAATTCTGCCAAAGTACACATCTCTGTAATATTCCCGCTATCTGAACACTTCTGAATATATATATATATATATATATATATATATATATATATATATATATATATATATATATATATATATATATATGTTTACCAAATGGCGTCCTAGCTTCTCTCTTGTGGCTCCCCTGATGATGTGATTATTACACGAAAGTGCACTTGGGAACTTATCGTGTATCATTTTCCCAGTGGACTCATAGGAATATATATATATATATATATATATATATATATATATATATATATATATATATATATATATATATATAACGTGGAAAAAATCTACTTTAAAATAACTATCAAATAAGGAAGTTATCTTTTTTCTCTAAATCTGCAACTCACGGAGTTATTTCTTTATTTCATTATGAGCATACAAACAATTGTTTAGACAATTAATTTCTTATGTTGGGTTACGTCATTCCCAAAGCCTGATGGTCTGGCCTCTGAGGATCGATGATGGCGGCGCGCGTGCCCGCGCCTCGTTCTGCGGCTACCTTCCTCGCTCCCTCACTCCTTCCCTCTTTTATTCCCTCTCCCTCCCTCGCTAAACTCTGCCCACGCCACACACCTGGCCAGGGACTGCAAAGTCTTTAAAGCTAACCCTCAGGTGGGCCGACTCCACGGTATTAATAGACCAGCAGGAAATCAACCAAGCGGGGGAGTCCGGCCAGACATGACACGATGTATGATACCGCAGCGAAAATTTTATCAATAACTTACGTAAAAATAATGATGAGGGAAGGAATAGTTGAATAATGATGAAATGACACGAAGGTACACACACACACACACACACACACACACACACACACACACATCCACACACACACACCAATTTGCGAATTTTGTCTTATAAAATCGTTGCTTTAAAGAGAAAGTTTCATCTCATACAAACCCAAACTAATGGTCAAGGTTGATAATGACGTTACAATTCCTTTCCTCAAGCCTATCAGTCACTACTTTCTTAAACATGCACACACACACACACACACACACACACACACACACACACACACACATAAGGTCGTTATAAATACTGGTATTAAGAATCCACTGTGCAAGATTTTTGGCTTGAATAACTGACAATCGATAACGATTAAATGGAGTTAAATATATGCATTGATCACCCTCCCCGCGGTAGGAAAATTACCATCACGCACATATCATAAATACCCTTACATACAGACACCATACCTGGACAACCATTAAACCCTTTCGTGCCTTCACATACACCATAGCTCTACACGCATTCATTACACCTATGTACCTACACATTATACCTTAACACGCACTCATATCACTATACCTTCACACACCATACCTATTCTTCGTATCTCTATACTTTCACACATACACATTACCTTGATACGCACTCATCACACCTCAACACGCAATCATCCTGAGTAAAATGGAGTTATCTTATACACACACAGAGCACCCAAACTCAAGAGAACACCGCTGAAAACACAGAGCTCCTTCCGTCACCCACGACCTCTGGCCACCACTTGGTTGGGTGCTTGGCTCTGAGCACGACACATGTACGGTACACACACGCACTCTCCGCCGCTCCTGGCTCGATTCCATTGGAGACACGTGGAGGGGGGAGGGGGGGGTTGTGTTGGCGGGTTATTCCAAGTCATGATAGAAACGTTCACCCTTGAATCATGAGCGACTGTTGACGTATATGTATCACATGATTATCGTTTGTGGTCACTATTTATAAGTTATGGAGAGAGTTTTACACTCGTGTTGCCTTGTCTCTTAACCTTGTCTATATATGTACAATATCTATACTCTGGATGCACACACACACACACACACACACACACACACACACACACACACACTAAGCCAGGCCATCAATCGGCCTGCTCTAAGGGGAGAATGAAGAGCTGGGTTGGCTTTGGGCCGACTGCCACGCTCAGGATTCGATCCAGGGCGGGCCCGAGTGGAATTCATGGTCAGCAAGGCCACAGAAGCTGGTACGCTTATGGTGGGGAATTACCCATTCCTACTGCACGGAGAGGAAGTTTTACACTAGTGAGGCTCCATCTCTTAAACACTCTCTATTATATAACTTCTTACATTCCTGTATAATGCCTGGATAAACCATGTTTTCAGTCATTTCATTCCATTCATATATCACTTTTATACATTTTTTTTCAAAGGTTTCTTGTTCAATTTTATGTTGTCTGGTTCTTGTATCCCTACATCTCTCTAAGAACTGTTCACCGTCAACTGTTCAACGGCAAATCATAAGCACCAAGCCTTTCCCTGTGGTTCATATCTCCTCATTATGATGCTAATATTTTTGTTGCTCTCGTGTGAACCTTCTCAATTAGCTCTGTGCTTCTTTGGGATGACCGAACCTGAGAAGCCTATTCTAGCTATGGCCTTCAGTAGTACGCGAACAGCTTGCTGAATATTTCCTTATCCATGAGTCCGACTGCTATTCTAATACTTGCCGGCAGATAGTCAGTCTTCTTTTATTATTTTCCTAAAGTGGAACTCTGTCGACAAGTCAGGGGACAATGTCGGGTCCCAACCCTTTATAAAACAGATTCCTGCAGCTTCCTACCTGCCAGATGATGAGGATCAGATGCCTCTTTCACTGTGAGCCATCCTCAATACTTGACATTTGCTCGGGCTGTACTTCGTCAGGCGTGTATCAAGAGAAAATTCTGGAGTCTGTCAAGGTCCCCTTGCGAAGCGATGCAATCCTCCACGCTGTTCCCCTCTCTCAAGACCTTTGCATCAACTTTTTAAACTGCAAACTGTCCGTATCTACATTTTCATCACTTAGCTAATTCTATCCATCCACATCTCTCATGCTAAAGAAAAAAAAAACTTCTTTCGTCTTTTTTTTATCAAGTTTCTAGCTTAACTCCTTGCTAAGACAAGTTCTTCTGTCTAGGTATCTTAAAGCGAACTGTTCACTGTCCACACAAGCAAACTGATTGAGAAACTTAAAAGCTGGAATCAAAGCTTCTCTCTCTCTCTCTCTCTCTCTCTCTCTCTCTCTCTCTCTCTCTCTCTCTCTCTCTCTCTCTCTCCCCCACCTGCGCGTGTGTGAGTCAATTACTTCTACCATCTATTACACCTTTTACCCCTTTGAGGAAAAACGTGCGACCCTTGACCTTTGCCTTGCGAGGCCAATCCATTACACCCAAGGATCATCACATCAACGTGCTCAAGAGGTTAAGCACCAGCCTGAATGCTCACACGCAGTGTACATCAAACAATTCGTACAATGAGAAAATTAGCATCCTATCAAGGGAGGACGGGTTAGCTGCCTCCGCTGGGGTGGATGAGTGTGTATATACACACATTTGTAGTAAAGACATGATACATATATGCAAGCTTAGGAGACAGAAAGACATAAGTGTAAAATTCTCTTCCCGTAGCGCTTGCAAACACACACACACACACAAACACACACACACACACACACACACACACACACACACAGGTAGCCTAACCAACGCCTCGCCCACGGAATATACCATACACAACTTAGGTTACTTAAGACACGACCACGGAGGACACCTGGCCACAACCCCTTATTCTTGGCACCACAAACTCCAAGGCAGGAAGGAGCTACGCTCAACGGCCCGCATCTCCTGCTGGGGTCACAGTAAGACCCACCCACTGGGGGAAAGAGACGCTCCTACAGTCATTTTTTTTCCTTAGTTCCCCGACCAAAACGTTCGCAACGACTCTCTAAGTACGACGGTGCGCATGACCCTTGGGTAAGATGGTCTGGTCTCTGACGACCTAGTAAGACCAGTCCGTCATACCCAAAAGTATTCATTTGCTCTTCGTATATGAAAAATAATGAAAGCACTTCTTAAAATAATGTCTAAGTTTTATTGCACCATAAATGCATACGATCTCTTGGCCAGCTAGGAGGGAGTCTTCTGAAATTCTGAACCTACGTTCTGAGCACTTTTATCTGGTTCTGACCATTTCAGTTTCCAGCCAACACTTTATAACCCACTCTGACAGTCGGACTTTCGCATCCCTCCGAGAAAGTTTTTCAATTCTGTCCACGATGGACTTTCCTCTCAGCCCAGTGAGGGACACTTCCAAGGACGCCTTTTCTACGTAAATGTTTTTCGTTTTTACAGCTTGAGGAAGTAAGCTGAGGGGTCACTTGGTGTCAAGTTTGGTAGGTATAACGGTAGTAAGACAGGGCAGGGTAGGTCTTCGGGATACCATTTTTTTTTTTTTTTTTTTGACAAGAGCTTTACCTCACTGAGCACGACAGCACGAATCATATACATGATGGCTTGGTCTATGACCTGACTTAAAGGTGAGGCTTAGAAGTCCAGGGTTGAAACGTCGTGCTCGAGTGTGTGTGTGTGTGTGTGTGTGTGTGTGTGTGTGTGTTACCTATAATCCAACGCAGTCTCCAATCTCCTCTGCCAGCTCAAGCATGGGTACGAACGTCTTCCTCTGTTCGAGACAAGGTTTAACAGGAATGACGGACGCGGATTCTCAGAATACTTAGCAGACTTCGTGAGTCCTTGACTTGGCTGCGAGGGCGACAATCTCCCGTCAAGCTGCCAAAGTTGATTCTTCGAGGGGAGGGATGTGGATGGGGGGAGGGACGGTGTCTTCGTCACGTCGGGGTCTTCGAGGATTGTGTGTGTGTGTGTGTGTGTGTGTGTGGGGGGGGGGGGGGGAGGAGGAGGAGGTTGCGTGGCTCATCACGTGCGGGTGTTCGCGGAGGGACTTTGTTCCCATCACCGTCTGTCACTTCACTCCGGTACCTGACACGTGTGGACCCATCCATCCCGTCCCACCACCACCACAACCATCAGACAATCACAACCAGCCCACCGCCAAGACTATCGTATCACCAGTACCACCCCACTACCAGGATCTACCCCACTACCAGAACCAACCCATTACCAGAACCAACCCACTACCAGAACCAACAAATTACCGCAGCCTACCTGCCAGCAACCTATTTGACTGCCGTCCCTCCAGCAATAACGATGAAATCAATGGAGGTGTTCCCCCGGGATGGACCACTGCTCGTCGCACCGGACACCCCACCAGCACTGCACGGCCTAACCTACACAGCCCAGCCCAGCCTAGCCTAGCAAAGCCCAGCAACCACACACAACCAACCACACCCCTCCTCCACTTCCAATCAGTTTTGAGTATGAGTCTGAACCTCGCTGTTTCGAATCTACGAAAATCTGATTTCTGAATCTTGTTGTTTGGAGTTATTCTCACAATTCTGTCTGAACCGCGCTGTTGGAAGCTTGGAAACCGCTATTTCGAGACAGAACCTCGACGTTTTAATTCGGATTCTGAACTTTCGCTTTCCTCAGAGGGAGGTTCAGAGAGGATACTTTTCTAGTATTGGCTGAGCTAGGCAGAGACTTTTGAAAATCGTAGTATGTAATACAAACTTCCAGTAAATAAAGTCATTTGTTACGATCATTTATCGCAGAATGTAGATCATCTGAGCTTTATCATAAATCATATTACCAAAAAGACTAATTCTGAAGACTCTTAATAAAAATACATTGGCTGAAGGGATTCTATTAATCTTTTACGTCCTCCATTCTGAATATAAAAAAAAGCTTGACTCTGAATGAATATTGCATAAATCATGGTGAATTTCAATTTCGGTTACTCTTTGAGCGAAGGGTAAAGAGCTTTTCCGCTTTTTGATGTGATGTGGAATTATGCCACTGTTAGGGCCCAGTTTAATGAACATTGTTTTGAGGTACATATGATCCTGAATAAAATGTTGCTGTAAAACATGTCAAGGAAGTTGGCACAAGCATTGGAATAATGCCGTGTTACTCTGACAGTGTGTGTGTGTGTGTGTGTGTGTGTGTGTGTGTGTGTAAGAAATGACAAACATCTTTCTTTTACAAGCCAGAACGAAAGTGTGTCAGTAATACCAAAGTATACCAAACATTTAATCAAACATTAATGATTTCATGAAAAAAAAAAAAAAATGTAAGCATACCGTTAGTCTATAAGCCTGCGTGATGTCTTTTCTCGAGCGCACACCTATATACACAAGAGATACATGCACCGAAAATGCGCTTCTGCACACACACACACACACACACACACGACCTGTGCCAAGGAGGGCATTCCAAAGAAATTTCAGTGACATGAACCACATGGACCTAATGAATCTAACACACACACACACACACACACACACACACACACACACACATTTCGCTACCGTGAACTTACGCTGGCAAGTTATGACAAGTAATTATGGCAAGGAAAACTTTTATGAACTCCCAGTTTCCACTTGTAATGCTGCGAGATTTCTGAATGGAAACGTGGAAGGGTTGCCTACAATGATATTTGAACGGCATGGTAAAAAAAAAAATCAGTAAAGGCAAGATATGGTATGGCAAAATGTTCACAAAGTGCAACTGCAGGACACACAAGACCCTTTTGGTAATGGCAGAATCCGCCATCACAAACGGTTATCTACCATAATTATCCACCAACAAATGACACCGACAAATTACTCTCCAAATACTACCAAAAACTACACTGATTCTAATGACAACAGAAATTTCATCTCCGCCATCAATCACAGGGGACAAATTACTCACGCACACCAGGGGCGTTTGCCAGCTGCCTGAGCCTAGTTCCCATATCAGTCAGTCCTTCCCAAGCGTGGATACAGCGGCGACGTCATGACGGTCGACGGCTACGATTATTCGCTCGTGTCAGATGACGTTAGACATGGTCATCATATGGCTGGAAAAAAAAACAAGGTGTTAACTGATATATATATATATATATATATATATATATATATATATATATATATATATATATATATATATATACGCACACACACATACACACGACTATCAATATGCAAACGGTGTAATTGGAGACTGTGTGCACATTTTTCTTTCAACAAATTAATCTGGCATGAAGTAAAATTCATGACTTACAAACTGCTTTACGTCCAAAGAAGATGATGAGGTACTTCATACTACAATTGTTCCCTTATGCAAATAAGTTACATGACAATTCTCCCTGTGACTTCGAACAGCGACATGTGAGTACGATCCTTTAAAGCGAAGCCAGCGGGGCGTCAGAACATTTGTATGGAACTGGTGGACACTTTGATAGCAATATAGTTAGTTTTACACACTTTTTTTTCTATATGCGTCTAATCATATACAGATATGTGATTAGAATGGGATAATTCCCCAGGATTTGATAGGTCCCGACATAGATTGTTTGCACATTTCAAGAGATGCTCTGATAAGGATTATAAATCATTATATACACATTAGCAAAATTGAAAAGGAACCATGTTGGACATCACACAAAGCACAAATAATCAAGGATGTTACACTCTATATATTTCTGTATCTTTACTGCACAGGCATATATACATGCGTGTAATTAATGAACTGTAAATCTATAAAGTATAAACAACAAAGGAACGTTTTTGTGAAGAAATTATTTCCGTGTTTCCAATGTCATGTGGAGTCCGTGGTTTCCTGTTTCCACGCCTGCATGTCTCAACGCGCACATTGGGCTAAGCTAGGCTGCTAGGTTTGAAAATGGGTTAGAACTCCTGTACTTTGAACTGCCCCTTGACAAGGCAGCCTCCGTTAAGAGGAAGCTAAAGAATGGTAAATACTGACGCTATATTAGTCCTTTATTGTCATATTTATGATAAATACAATCCAAGAATATACTTGTTAACGCGTGTTGCCGTGGGAATGGAACAAATTGTAAGGATCTAGCCGCGCTGTCGTAATTTCCTGGGTGTCAAACGTCAAAGTAAAAAAAAATAAGAAAGGGTTTTGAATCGTTTACTGAAACAGGATCAATAGGGTCGAACACTACGTATCTGGGTTAGGCCATCATCAATTACTATCAGGCTATTCACCGTTAACGAAGTCATTAAACGAGACTTCGGAACAACATCGAACTCAGGCTCTTTAAAGTTTGATATCGCCTGAAACTTCATTCCCAGTAGGACCAAAATCTCACTACCAAAACTCTGAATAACGCTTTGAATAAGTTCTTATGCCTTGCCTCACATAGACTATTGATGCACCATTTACGTTGCCATCATACTCGTCCTATTCAAAACACGATGAATGAAATCCCTGTCGGGTCTATAACGCTGGTTCCAGTTCACGGGGCTCAATTACTCGCCCATTCAGACCAGCACATCAACCGGGACCCAACACCTCCCTGCATCACACACCACTGGATATTCGCCTGGAAAATGATCACCAGCGAATTGTAGTTTTGATGGGGATGATATGATTTCCCCGTTTTCTGTGTGATATAAACAATGATATTCTTTTAAACCCTTGGAAAACCCTTCATGTATATTCAAAAACACATGGTACAATCCGTGATACTAAAAGAACGAATATATACAGGTCGAGTTTGGGATTACCATGTCTCCATTTGAATCTCATTCTTATGTTTAGCCTGTGTCTTACTTGGGTACAAAGAAGTGCAGTGAAAATGAGGCTATAGTGATAATGAGGTAATGAAGATGAGGTTACAGTGAAGCTGTGGGTGTAGTGACTTGACCTGAGCCATAAGGTTCAAGTCAAAGGAGAATAGTGTCACGGGTGGCTTGAAGATGAGGATGTAGGAAGACTGACTTGACCCGAAGGACTCAGGTTAAAAGCATGGGGTGTCGAGGGTGTATAGTGAAAATGTAGTTCACTGACGATAACTGTACTGTATGATGGAGATGGCAGGTTAGTGAAGATGAGGGTGTAGATAGCCTTTAGCCTGACCCGAAGTTTGGGTTAACGCAATCCGCAGACAGTCGAAGATGCTATTTTTGTTAAGAACTGTTTGACCCATGGCACCTACTCTAGCTGAAATGTCAACAAATATCTAATCATAAAAAGAAAAGTCGATCTAAATAAGGAAAATCTTAGTCGTGCTTCTGTCACAGAAATGACTTCAATACCTGCTTGTTCTCTGCTCCATTAAGGACTGAAGGGCAAGGAATGTTGTGACACCCAGAGACTATCAACGGCCAAGTGTCATTAATCAATGCCATACGTCAAAGTCAACGGACGCTGAAAAGCAACCGAGGCCTGTGGGTAGGAAAGGTTTCAACGTACATCTGGCAATACTGCATCTACATCCGTTGCTATCGCCTTAAAGACACTAGTTACATCATGTAATTTTGAAACAAATTTCTACGGTGTGTCGTACTTACAATTCTAAACAATCACCTATGTGTGCCTACCATAAGTTTGAAGATAATGACGAAAGTGAGTTTAAATTGTGTTCATAGCCGACTATGTATTTTCATGCTATACCCCCTTCATGACTGTGATGGCAATACTGATGTAATTCCCAAGATGTCTAGTGATAAACGTAAGATCCTTCTATTTTGAGTACAACGGCTTAACACCTCCGGTGCCTTAAGCCTTGAGTCATCATACTAAAGGGCTGTCGTCGTCAGGACTGGAGATATTCAGACGTCGGACTTTCCGAGTTTATCAGTAGCGTTATTCAAAAAGGCAGTTTAAATCTACCGATCCCATCAATGCTTTCATGATCCATCTGATGGAATTTTAACGAATCATCAAAACCATCAACGTGTGTGTGTGTGTGTGTGTGTGTGTGTGATTAATAATCCAATGCAACTGGGTTCTCTCTCTCTCTCTCTCTCTCTCTCTCTCTCTCTCTCTCTCTCTCTCTCTTTACAGACCTTGTAATCGACGCCATCTAGAGGCAACTGCCGGTATCACAGAACGTAAAAGCCTCTTCCTCCCAACTCGCAATCCAGGCAATGGCACTCGAAAATTTTCACCATCATGGGTGACTCAAATACTGAGGAGAAATCACCGGAACATTTTCCTTGGAAAAGTGTCACACTGACACTGAACACAAAAGTTGTTATCCGCATTCCAAGGATTGGTTTTCCACGCTTTATCAGCGCCGTGTTACAACGCTAAACGTTCCTCCAGCGTAGCACTGAAAGATTCTAAGTTTAAATCCCAGTGTTTACGCTTCAGTCGATCAATTTTCACCTTCCTCAAATCAAATACCACTTTTTCAGTCATTTTCCAACACTCAGCGAGAATCCCTTACCTTAACTGATCCAAGTTATGTGCCCCAAAGTATCCATGAATGTGTATATACGTTGGTAAGTCCTATAAAACACTAGAGAACAATAAACATCGTTTCTTTTGTCATTGTGTCAACACGCGTGGCAACGATCAGCCGCCTTCAGTTTTGACACTGTTCCAAATAATCGTCCGAGTGGCCTAAAACGGGCATGACTTTATGCAGCAAACCTGGTGACATTTTTCGTCAAACCTTTTTAAAACTCTTAGTGCATATGTGACCAGAAGAATCTTTTAGCAGGATCAACAAGTAGATATTGATGCTCAGCAACACTAGATATAAACAGTTTAAAATTTGAGCATTCACCACCCTAATACAGGACTTGAGCTTATTTCATTTATTCTATATGACATGGAACCATAAACATGATCGACAAGTTCAATTACACCTGCAGACAAAAGATGTTTCCCGTAATGTCTTCGAGAAGAATCTTTATTTTTTTCGTGTTTATTCGCAAATTTAAAAATACGGGTTAGCTAATTAGTTAGTTGATTAGCATAAACCACCTACAGGAACTTGGGCTTATTGCCAATGGACAATGGTGTCTTACATGACAAGTTACTATGCCCCGTCCAGCTTCACCTACCCTAGCCTAGTTTATGCTAACCTCGCTCAGCAAATTGCCAGTGATATCACGAACCAAGCATGATACCCAGACCTCATGCACTTGAAGTCTTCACCATGTACGGCAATGGGTGCTGAGAACAGTGAAGAGGGTTAAAGAATGTTTGCTATATATAGACTACACTTGTTCGAATTATGCATCTCTCACAACTATCCAATCAAACATACGACCGTTGAGGCTGAATGAACTAGGCTCACTGCCCAATCCATATATCCTTTTCATGTCAGTTACTGGCCATAGAATTTAATGAAAAGTCGGTTCCATGCTGCTCGTCGCACGCCCTGACAAGTAGAATATAGTTCATTTCTAATCCAACGACTACACAATCTAATACGTTTCAAGGGCTTCTCGTGAGCGTATCAAGTGAATGATCATAAGTGGCGTCATCCTAGACAACTGTAGACAAGTCCGAAAGAATTAGGTTAAGCATGAATCGATCTTTAGTAAAAATTGCTTTTTAATATCAATATAAGGAGATGGTAAACCTCTCTCTCTCTCTCTCTCTCTCTCTCTCTCTCTCTCTCTCTCTCTCTCTCTCTCTCTCTCTCTCTCCATGAGGCCCTACAAGTGCCGATCTCCCTTCCCTATACTGTAAATAAACACACACTCGTCCGGCGGCACTACCTAGTCAGGTATAACGTAATCCACATACCCAAGTCAATCACAGGCACTTATTCCCTTCCTCTTCCATTCTCACTCACCTCACTCTCCTACAACTATTCTCACCGCCAAATTACACTCCCAATACCCTCTGTTTTCCATTTGTCTCTCTCGCTACGACAATCATCCCCTCCTTCCAAACTCTCTTCCCCCAACAGTAAATATCACCGTCATCCACAAAGATAGCCTAGCCTCTCCCGCTCGAGTGAAAAAAGATTCGCCAAACGAAAGGCAATGAAAGACATCACGAGTTCCTTCACTTCAGATTATCGCATAATTCACACCGTTAGCACCGCCAGAGGATCGTATTTCACGATATCAAATTCTAAAGTTTCCCTTGCGATGGCGCCGACCTCCGAATTCAGACGTCGGACTGGCAAGGACTGTTTGTAGTCTTTACCTCCACGAACAGAACAGTACGACCCTAAGCCATGATAACCTGGCCTTTAACCTGACCTAATTTGGGTCAGATGAGAGGTCACTCCCTGAACACTGGTAACGTCGTGACGAAGGATCGTACCATCTTGCTCATTTGAGCATAGGTCCAAAACCCCCTGCTTGGCACTTTTTTGGGGGGAGGGGAGGGGGTGGGGCGGAGGTGGGGTGGAATAAAACTGAATGAGCAATATTCCCAGTTAACGATGTAATACAAGTCCACCCTACACCAGATATAATGCGTCACTAAAGTTGGCAGATAACTAGATACTAAAATGTTCTTAGTTTCTGCAATAATGTACTGTACACTCTTTCTCTATATCCACTATAGGTATTCCCCACCAAAGAAATAGTCCAGTGCCTCTCTAATTATTACATAACAAATCATTCAAACAGTTAATCACTTCATCCTTGCCCTGATGGTGTTTTCAAATGAATGATTTCCTAAAATACCATGGGGATATAACTCCTCGTCACTCCTAACATAGATGAAATTGGTGAATAGATTGTAACTAAATATGACGGGCTTCTCAAAAAAAAAGAAAAAAAAAACCGATCGTGGTGAAGACATTGACAGATTAGGCAAAAATATCAGACAACAATTCCCCATCTATGTATAATAAAATTCGAAATTACGTAACCTGACCGTGTTCTTGGCTACCACCAGACACACTTCAAACGCAACGTATTAAATCATGCCAAAATAAGAAAACCGATGCTTGTACCTCAAGCTGTGAGGTATGGTACGAATTCTCTATCCCGTGGTTACTGATACCCTACTCAATCCAGTGTTACGCACACAACACTGTGCTAAAGCTGTCTATCGCAGGACATCAGGCTTATGGAACACCGTGATGTATTTTCCTCGCTGACTTCAGTTGTATCAATTTGCTCTCGTTTAATGAAAACTATATCAACATGGAATATTTGAAGCGAAACAGAAAGAGGAAATCGCGGTTCAGATAAATGGATATGAAAGATACACAGAATTTTTGTGGAGCTAAACTGGGATGGGATATACCATGATTATATATATATATATATATATATATATATATATATATATATATATATATATATATATATATATATATACTCGGGATAGGGGAGAAAAAATACTGCCTACATTCCTCCTACGTGTCGTAAAGGAGCAACTAAGAGGGGCAGAAACGGGGGCTGAAAATCCTGCATTACTTTCAAAAACAAAAGAAGAGACAAGCCGGATTTTTATTCCCCCTCAAAAGCTCAATGATTTGTTCTGAACGGTGCCTCATTCGCTTGGAAATCGCTCACACACACACACACACACACACATATATATATATATATATATATATATATATATATATATATATATATATATATATATATATATATATATACCATCAAAACTTGAGCACTTTGAGTCTCAACTGAGAAGAGCGTTCCCAGTTTAAAGAAGGCCAAGTTTCCTCAGTCGGGGCTTTTTGTACCCAAGTTACTGCTAAATTTCGAGTGTTTCTAGTCTCTGACATCCTTCCCGGCGAACACAAAAAAGTTAAACTTTTGCGTGAGGATTGAATGAAAATATATTCTGTAACGACTAAGCCCTAACCTAGTCTTATGGAGATTTAATATATACAGACGGAAAATGAAAGAATACGCTTGAACAATTCTAACGTTGTTGAGAAAAAGGAATCAGAAGACAATAGCATCAGATAGAGCATAAGCCCACTAGAGACAGAAAAGTGAACCCCTCTGGCCTGTACCCGTGAAGAGGATTCACTCTTTAGGGATTCGTCGGGCAGGGTCAATAGTTTTGAAATATGACTCTGGTCGCGAGGGAAGAGATGTGAGAAGGTCGTGAAAGGCTTCGAGTGTATTGGTAGAGCTTCATCGAGGGCGTACGTACTGAGCTGTATAGCACCCTGTATTTTATTTTCAAGAACAAAGGCCATTGTGTGGGATGATGAAGCGGAGAGGGGATGACAGAGAAAGAGAGGGCTTGGGAGGGAGAGAGAGAGAAAGATTGTCAACGCTCGTCCGTTGCGTGTTTCTATATATCTAACTGGAATATAATTGCCGTGGTAACTACGCAACAAATCGTCTTCGCAAAGAAATAACCAGAGACCAGAGATACAATAAAGACTGTGCATACTGCCTACTGAACGCTATATTATTAAGGTCATGACAATAACAATTTAGCCAGAGTCGCCCCACCTACTCCCCTTGGCGGTCGGTCGCCATTGTCACCGTCAGGCATTGTCTGCGGGATCAGCCGCCCTCACCCCATCCTGCCATCTCCAATATGAGTTAGGCAACACAGTTGAGGGTCCCCTTGCCTATTTGATAATGATATCTGGCTACACAGCTGAAGTTCTCTTGCCCCTTTGATAACGATATTCGACTACAAAGTTGAAATGATCTTGCCTTTTTGTTAACGATTTTTGACTACGCAGTTGAGGCACACTCTACCTGTCTGATAACATTTGGCAACGCAAGTGTACTTCTCTTGCCTCTTTGATAATGATATTTGGCTATACAGGAGTTTGTTTCGCCTTGATACAGTTCGTGAAACATCATACAAGGGTTATAACGTAACATTTTCTTACCAGCATTCAAATCTTTCTCATTTCAACAAATTCAAGCGCCACGTTTCGGTAGCTAACAGACTAAAAGTTGGGTAAACTTTATTCTTGGTTCCTCTGATTTTTGGCTCTCAGAAAACAACAGAGAGAGATCTGATCTCACCAAATAAAACCTATACGTAACGAGATGGAAACTGATATGGCCATGTAATTAATACCCGATACTCAACGGTCGCTCGCTGTCAAGGGAGCTCGTGGTTGATTTCTTTGAAGAGGAACGGCTGGTTATCCTTTCTTTATTTGGTTTATGTTGTCTATTAACATCCAAAGATACAAATTAATCATTATGCCCCTGACTAATTCATGCTATATGTTATCAGCGCTTGATAACTCTAGAGAAATTACCTAATATAAGTATTCCGGTAATTTGAAACTGACGACTGGATATGTTAACTAGGTGGGCCGATTGAACCGCCAGCGCTGTCAACAGAGATAACTTCCACATCCTCACCCTTTAAGAAAACTATTTTTTGTAATATGTTTATTTGACTTGTAGGTAATGATTTCTGACCGCTGACCACTCAGTAGAACAAACACATCCTCCTCCGGCAACAACATTTGACTGCTGCTGCCCTTGTGGCCTGCCTATGAACTACTTCGATGTATGTGGACTCTAGGCTACTCATATACTTAGCGACGCCCGAGCATGGTTAGGCAGGAAAATGGGACCTTGCAGAGGGAAAATGAAATGCGAAGAACACACATCCCGTTAATGTCATAACGGAGGGAGGACAGATATACTCTACAAAACCTCAGTGACCAGAATATACCCTCAATTATAAAACCGAACTGACCTACACTTTCATACCACCTTTACGATAACTCCTTGTTTATCTTTAACCAACCTGACTACCTATGTTGTTAATATTCTTATCAATATTAACGATAGTGAATGGATGAAAAATAGCGAGCATTAAACTCTGGTAAATTAGTTAAAAACCCATTTCGTATTCTATATTACTACGGAAATCTTTCTCAAAAAATATTAAAACTAAACCTCTTGCGGTTTGTTAATTAATGTAAATGAAGCTTGGAGCTGCTGCAGTTCACTATCTCGCCAACAACTTCCTCGAGATAGGTGAGTCGAGGGCTCGATGAGGGCGGCCAGGCGAGGCAGCCTATCTTAATGAGATCAATGACGCTCTTCACTGGGATGGCTGCCTTAACGTAGCCCCACGGCCGCTCGGGCATTGTTCCCTGCACCTTATTCTGAGACCTGGGCACTATATGACCTGGGAAACATATTCCAGGGCACACTTATTACCCTATAACATATATAACATCAGGTCATTATGATTCCCTTAAACTAAGACTACATACTGTAAATTTAATATTGTGAAACAATGTTCAAATATATTTGCTAGTAAATAACATAAAGTTAAGCTGTTCGTTTATAACGTGGTAATATCAAACAGTGCGTTACAGGGGAGTTATCCGATGATAACCTGATCAGAAAACATTGACTAAAGCATCTTGTCAACATTTATTTCAGCCAAAAACGTCAACTCGAGTGTGCTGCCGCCATATAGCCTAGCCGCTTTACATTTCCCGTTTTAAGGAATCTGATGTGAAATGATATCCTATCCATTACTTATACGTTATAGATAAGTGCTGAATCAGAATAACTATAAAATAGAAATTGTCTGATCGATAACCGCATTGAAGTCCATGCCTACGAATCTGTGCCAGGAACAAAACCAGTTTTCAAATATGCATAGCTACACGTCGCGTGTAATAGACATAATTTTGTGAATGACATCTAGATGAATTACTTCCACGGGATTTAACCTAACGCCGTCACAGGTTAGCAAGTATTAGCGAGTTCTGAATTATATCAAGTCCTTGGACACGGGTGAAGCCAACTTAGGAAATAAACCGACGAAACGTGGAGGGCCTACAGCCAGAGGGTAAAAACCCGTCCTACTCACACTGGCTTCCTGTGCCTCTGATTAGGACTGGTGCTATTTGTTGATGTCGTACGGTTCGACCCTTAGGTATGATGGCAACGCCTCTGGCATAACCCTTAAAGGTCAGATCAAATTCTAGGCCATTAGATCCAAGGGTCGTGATCAAGAATCTTACCATTATGAGCATGTGCTTAATTCACTTCGAATATGCCAGCCTAAGAACACACAGCGCAGACCATGACACCTCCCAATAATGACATTATTGTTAGGTCACACACACACACACGTATATATATATATATATATATATATATATATATATATATATATATATATATATATATATATATATATGAACAGGTCTTGGAACGCACATGAAGGCTTGGGAAGATGTTCTTTATTTTTCTTGTAAGTTGATTAATGTGTATATACGATCTTATTATATTGGGTAATGTTGCCATGACATGAACTGACGCCAAGTTAAACAGATCGTGTCTAAGCAAAAACAAGGTTTCTAAAGAACTTTTGACAAACAAACGGTAGGTTAAACATACTGAGAGCCCAAAATGAGGTTCAAGAGCCACATTTAAGTAAGCCATGTTAAGTCCACACTACCAACACCGTCTGAATCGGGTTAAGCCACCAAAATCAACATCAGTTCTTAAACTTGCTGTGTATAAGAAGTTAGATTAACTAATATCTTTAGATTAAAAAATACTATGCTAAAGAAAACTAAGTCTACAAAAATCTTATGCTGTTAATTAATGACATCATTTAAGGGTTAACCTTGAGTACAACGGTGTAACTCATGCGTACGGCGATGCGACCACTGATCTACAGCCAAGCCTTCATACCCTCGTGCCTTATGTGCTGAAATCATGATACATCAATTCTACACGCTGTTTATGGTTTCGAACACCGGACTGAATAATACAGTACCAATGACCTGCACCTCCCTTGCAGCATAAACACGAAAAATATTAGTCTTGCAAAAAGCATTTTACAAATCCTGCTACTTCCCTGCCAAACACTAGCAGCTATCCAAAACTAATCAAACCTTACTAACTTGCTTTCACTTACCAAGTTTTTAGATGCATTAGATTAGTTAGCCACGGATGTTTTCGACAAACTGCGTCTCAGCACTACCAAGGTCATCGTGGACATACACAGTTGACTGGACGAACTCCGAGACTCGACATAATTCAAAATTAACACACAATAAGCGCAGCTTTGTCTCGCCTCTTCGACGCCATGACAGGATGTGCCAAAATGTAAACAAAACAACGTTCTTTTTAGATTCGTCGACTTGGATCCGGCTGGGGATTGTATATACGGCACAATATCAATTTACCTGATACAACTAGACAATAACTAGACGTGAGAGAATAGTTCATGAGTTCTTATTCTTTTCTCGAAATTTATTCAACTGCAGAGCGTATTTCTGACCAGTAACGGGCATGATCTTTAAAAATAAAGATACCTTGTACCCATAGGTGTCCTGTTTTTTTCTGTGGTGCAACATCCTTTTACAATACGCCCCTGACTCACTCTTAACACCTGACCTAACATTGTCTGATCCTAGACCTTTATACTCAACACCTTTTGACCTTTGATCTTTTCACCCAGCATTCCATGACTTTGACACGCTGTCTTTGACAACTGACCCTTTGACTCTGCATTACTCATCCCTGTCCTTGCGTCTCATCACTCATCCCTGACCCTGCGACGCAGTTATTCTCATCACTCATCCCTGACCCTGTGACTTAGTTATCATCATCATTACTCATCCCTGACCCTGCGACTCAGTTATTCCCTGGTTAATGATAATCCTGTGACCTAGCATTACAAAACGTACTTTGTCATCTTCCCATGCCACAATAGACAATAACTAGCTACCCACCCGATTCCTTAGCTATCAAGCTATTATTGAAAATACTTTGGTAAACATTTCAGGCTGTTTACAAACCCTAGAAACGATAGTACAATACGATCCTTGAGCTTGGCGATACGACCTTTAAGGGTTCCTTTGTGCTTAAAGGGATGTCCTCGAGAAGTTACACCAGTATCTGAAAACAGAATCTGTATCACTGTCTCCAAAGTTGTAATCACCGTAGCTCATGTCAGTTATGGGTGCAGGTAGGTAAAGCCAGCGGACTGATATAGTTGGCGACTTTCACTAGAATTATAAGAAAATATACAGTGCAATATGAGTGGTTTGGAATTTTTCAAATCTGAAGGTATGCTGAATGAACATGAAGAAGAAATATATATATATATATATATATATATATATATATATATATATATATATATATATATATATATATATATATATTGTGTAGCCAGCTCGGGGGAAGGAACTGTCGGTCACATGGTCTGGCAATGATGGAAAGCCACACCTAAGATCGGGGAAGCGCCTTAACCAACCATGGCCTCAGACGCTTCCATCCACACGCACAGGCCACCTACAGCCAAGGATGTTTATTTTCGTAAGGATATAGTGGCCAGGACGGAATTTTACGGCTGCCTCTTTCACAGGATTTGAGGAGTCCGTACCTGGTGGGTTAGATGGCTCTTGGATTTATTTCTCAAAAAAGTCGTTTTCGGCAAATATCATATCAATGAATGAAAACAATGCAAATTATTTCTGTCTTTTGGTTTATTTGTAGTTTTATATAAACATAACTTCTTGAGCAAGAAGACATGACCCTTGACACGATGACCTAACCTTTAACTTGACCCCATGTTATAAGTTAGAACATCATAGGGCTGTATCTTTGTGTTCTGCCTCAGAGATCAAGCTGTCGTACTCAAAGGGATGAGGCGCGTTTGAAGCGATAAACAAGCACTTAAAACATGCTTGAGAGCATTCATATTCCGATATATCTAAGTTAGAAATAACTATTGTAAGTTTCTTAGAATCAAACCTTGTCTCGTATCACAGATCACTTTGCATAGAACGAAAACCGGGAGGAGTGACCATAAAGCAAGAGAACAAGAAAAATGACCCAGTTACGTAGTCTGTGATGAACAGATAATATTGTGATTGCTTTTAGTATGTCATGAGAGTTCTGCACTCGTGTTGCCTCTTTTCTTGACCTAGTTGTGTGTGTGTGTGTGTGTGTGTGTATAGAACTGCCTATTTTTGCTGTACGGGAAGGGAGTTTTACACAAGTAAGGCCTCATCTCTTGAGATTTTTCTACAGACAGCCAACATTTTAAAGTTTTGCACGTTATCCACAGTCGCAGTCCCATCATTCAGTCGATTCCGTTCACGCATACTTCTGGAACTGTGATTGTAGACTGGATGCTAAAACCCCACGTGTTTGTGAGGCAAAAATCACAAGACAGCTATCTAGGATAAGGAAAGAAATTTGATAGCTACTGTAAAGCTGTCTTACTATGCCATCGCCACTAAGCCAACCGACACCCATGCGGTACTGCTGCTCTAGTGGGTGGTGGCCTGCCACATACTACCTATTCAAAAATTGAACCCCTGGTGGGACTCGAACCCACAATCCTTGGCTTAGGAGGCCAATGCCTTATCCATTGGGCCACAGGGGCTTACACTGCACTATATTGAGCTTGCAGTGAAAACCTTAACGATCGTATTTCCATAAAAGCTTAACATTAGAATATATAAACAAGTGTACATTTCAGTAGCTCCGAAAAACAACAGCACATCTCGTCACCATCATTAGTATTTATGAGGTAAAGCCAGTGACCTTATCTACATACCATGGTCCCTTCATATATCGGACAAACTGTTGTGTATCATGTCAGCAGGGATTTGAAAACGAATAAAAGTAATAAGAGAGTGGAACCAGCCGATAAATGTGGCCACCTACGGGAGCTTCGGTTCCAATTGAATTTTCCCTTGCCTGTATGGAACTTTTGTGTTGAATGATTGACACGAGCGTCTGCGAAGCCAATGTGTGTGGGGTTCTGTGTTTCCGTTGTTTCCTTCTGTTTGTTCTCAGTCGGAAGGTTTTATACAATGGAAGAAAATAAGAGATCCGATCATGAGAGAGAGAGAGAGAGAGAGAGAGAGAGAGAGAGAGAGAGAGAGAGAGAGTGTGTGTGTGTGTGTGTGTCTGTGTGTGTGGTGACACGTAACAAGCGACAGGAAACTGAGGACGAGACTATGCGGCAGGCAGACAGACTCATCAATGAAGAGAGAACCAGGCAAGCATAAAAAGAGAGCGACCAGATATCGCAGCTGATGGCAACTCTCAAACCTTGTGCCTCCCATCAGCTGCTGAAATTGTAAGGTCTCCCCCCCACCTGTTCCAATGATTAGTTCAACCTCTTTAAGCTTAATTGGAAAGCTTCTCTTGTCGGTCTTCTAGGTATATATATATATATATATATATATATATATATATATATATATATATATATATATATATATATATATTTTTTTTTTTTTTTTTCCACAACCTATATTACCTCTAAACCATCGGCATGAAAAGTGGTACACACGAATTATCAAGAGCGTCCCTTAAAGGGGAACTTAAGTTCGTTCGGATTAGATTAAGGGCTATACAATCTACTTTCTTTGCCGTAATTTTGCTTGGCTGTTAATCCACAAAAGTGGATATCTTCTTAACATATATATATATATATATATATATATATATATATATATATATATATATATATATGAAGACATCCGATTTCATATTTGATGCGTCACCCTGTCTGCGTTTTCCAAATTTCACTCGATCAGAACTGATATGAAATTGATAGAATCCACAAAATTGTAGGTATCACTTACTATAAAATCTAACCTCATATGTGCGTGTTGATAGGAATTAATAACCATTTATCATAGGCCTAAATATCTTACAAAAGTAGACAAATGGTCATCGGTTCACACAATTATTAGGTTACACTCTGTATTTATATGTATATATATATCTGAACCAGGATACGTTGATGTGGCCGAGAACTACCATTGCATTTCCTTTGCCCTGGACTACTGCTGATTCAAGGGTATGTATCAATGACTGAGGATTCTGATTTCCCATTTCACTTGTTCACATGATTATCATTCTTCCTATCGTGTCGTTGCCGTTCTTGTTAATATCTTTCTTCCGTTCCTTATCTCTATCTTTTTTTATGGTGTTCTTTCATGCGATTCTTATTTGTTTATTGTGTTCTTTCTTGTGTGAAGAATACTATCAATTGTATTAACATAATTAATGAAATATGTTTTTATTAACATTTCCACAACAGAATTTGCTTGACTAGATCTTTTTATTGAAATTCTGTAAATTTGAGAATCCAGTTGAATATATAACAATATTCGTTGTAGATTGTTAAAGAAATACGCTCAATCCTGATTTGTTGGTCAGTTTCATTTGATTTTTGTTCCGGTAAATTGGTTTTCTCTGATTTAGAATTATGAGTGAAAAGGGTCACAAAGACAGTATTCTTTATTCCAGTTAATTTGAAGTTTATTTGAAGTCCATAAGGAAATGATGCATTGGAACAATTCAATTTCATGAATATCCCTTTTGTCACGTTACTACCAGCTCTCTACCATGACTATATTGCGACAGGCCTTAACAGCGTAGATATCAGGCAATGCTCACACGGAAGTCAGTGTTTAGGACATGGCCAATTAACCCCAGTGGAATATCACAGGATAAGGCCTAAGATATCTCTCACAGGCCCTGGTCTTTGTAAAAACTCGTTCATGCTAGCATTTAGGTAACTCTAATCAAACACACCTGCACCAAGTCTTGTCCACTTTCTTCATTCCGTATCAAATTCACCCTGAACTCTTGTAAAACAATATGTATGTTCCTGTTCTTGATTTATCATAAAGCAGACCTTAAAAGCAAACGTTCCTATAATGTGTAATTTGAACACGTGCATTGTTTCAATGACTTTCGTGCGTAACATGATAATTGTATTTACTTCAGAATTTTTTTCATTTTTGTTTAAGATTCTTAAATGGCATTCATCAATGGCTCTTCACCAGAATCGTTAATTGTCTCCCAGTGTATGTCTGCCATGTATCTTTGATAGATCTCATTAACATCTCAAGTGGCCATTTCTAACAATACGAACAGCATTCATATTTCCTTCCACCACTTTCCTCATAACAAATCCAAAGGTGTGCAGTTATCCCTTATGACTCTACACCTACTTCCACTACGTATATACAGCAGTGAAAAAAAAAATGGAACTCAAGGTTGCAGTGTTTAGTTACAGTGCGTCACTTGTCCTCGTCTTCACATGAAAACATGCGACATTTCTTATTTCAAAATTCTTTAAAGCGGTTATAAGATTTCATTTCACACACCTGTACACTGAACATGTCAGATTTGTTGCCTAGAATAAATCTACATCGAATATGAATTACTCCACACAAAATATAAGTAAAATCATGTTCAAGAGGTATGAATCAAAGTGTTTTAGATACCAGTGGAGTTTATTGCGCCACAGTAGTACATAAATAGAGCACTCATTTTCCTCACATTACGAGTATAGGAGCAATACAATACATACAAAGTTTGTGAAAGAGATCATTAAACTCGGAGATTCATACTTGAGAGGGCTTTGTATGACCTGGTGACATGAGAGAATGACAGGCATAGCAAAATATGAAGAGGGTTCAAACACTAAAATGCATAATGATAATAAAGTACTGGTGTCATTCACCAGCTTACTATTGTTCATTATATGATTGGTGTAATTCACCTGTTTATTATTCAAAGCATGATCGTTAGTTTTCCTGCCGATTGAGGGACTAGGTTTTTTCTTCATCTATTAACAGTTCACACGGTTTCACATTTAAGTAGGCACATCACTTTCCAAATACGGCAGTTGAACTGGTATACAGTAAATTACGCGGGTACCAATCATTGAGCAATATGTGCAAGTAGCAAGAAGTTTCACAAATGACAGAAGGCTTTGAAGATTACTAATAAGGTCAATAAGATAGATTGGAAATTGAAATAGAAACAGGGCTTCTGTAATATATCGCTATGGCAGTGGAGGAGTTCATGCTACAAGATGGATCTAGCTAATTTCTCTCTACAGTTAGTTGACAGTAAAGCATCCTGTCACTTGAAATATTGGTCAAAAAGTATTGAAGGCATTATGAACACGGTACTCTACAAAAGGACATACAGTACAGTACAAACTCATGACTACATGTAGAGGAAAATAAGAAAAGGGTGAGGGAGGCAGACTGTAAGCTGTACACTGGCAAAAGGGAGGTGATAATGTGCTCATATTAAATGTGTTGATATCATAGCGTGAAGATATTTACAGTGAGATATATACAAAATATCACATTTATATTCATCTTATACACCATTTAGTGAATGCACACATCTGTCCATTTGGAGTCACAGGTAACTAACACAATCACATTAAGGAGCTATACACACTGGCTCGTACAAAACTTAAGAATACTCATACATAAGTTTAAATCCTATTAGCACCACTTGCAGTTTAAAGAAATCATGAGAATATTGTACTGTATAATGAACATATGAGGATATGATCACTGTAAAATAATGTGAAATATTGATCCTTACAGAACACGAGTGCAGTGAAATAAAAGTTATCTGAAGTATAAAAAAATAGTTTATTAGTAGTATAGCTCTCCCTGAACAATTATTAACATGCACACACTCACATATACCTGACTGCTTTAGTAGTTATAGGTATCAGAAAATATCAAATTCTAAAGTGTTACCCAAAAATTCACCTTATTACTGTATCACAGCCAATTTTACCAGATGAAATAAAATAGGTATATCAAAGTCACTAAATCTTTATATAATGTGAAAAATCACTTTTTAATAAAGAAAATTATTTTACAAATTGTGTATAAAGTAATATAACTGTCATAGACTGTTACATAAGACATCATTAGTTTCAGACTTGTGCACAAAGTATACAATGGGTAAAAAGTGGAGCAGTATTTAGGTAGCAACATAAACCTATAAAAGATTGACCCAATTCAGTGAAATAAATCAATTCTTTCCTCTATAAATGTATTCCATAATCTAAAGGGAAATTTATGGATATGTATGCCAAAAGTTAGATGATCCAATAAAAAAATGTATAAAAATGAAATTTACACCTCGAATCAAAAAAATTTTATTCACTAATAAAATCCATTACTTCAAAAACAATTTCAAATGCTAAACTGGCAGACTACCAAAGATATTTTCTCCTTTAGCATACATTCCTCCTTTCAGGTACATAGGACATAGACTGGTCACTTATACCTTAACCAGGTCCCATCATACAATGGGTTGACATCAGATTATCTCCTTTGTCATACAGATATATGACAGCACACTGAGATCTCTTTATTTTGCTGAGCTCTTCTGGACTACATATAAATCTTGGAGCATTTACCAATATTCCTAGTAACAGATAAAGAAGCCTTTTAAATCAAATGAAGTGATAATTTTTTGTGACAATCCTATCACAAAATTTTGATACATAAAATGTCTATTACCTGACAAAGAAGGTTTCACAGGGAAGGAATTCAATTCTGATACAAACTTCACTGCTCCATGAACCAGGACTCAGCTTGCCGATAAGAATTTGAAGAAAACATTCCAGAAATTTTCACCAAACCATTATCAATTACATCGTCTGCATAACACCACAATGATCTTACTACAGTTAATGAAATAAAAAGTAACCAATTCTGAAAATTGACTATCTTAATTCTTAAAAAGAAAGTATACTGTGACCATTCTTATCCATTCCTTGCATTGTTATATCATTTAGTTTACCACAATAATCTCTCCACTCACACAAGGCAGCTGAGTGCACAGTCTAACCACACTAGTCTCGTGTTTAATACCCATATATAGATATAGGCTACAAAGCATCACAGTAATTTTCACTATATTGTGCGTTAATCCAGGAATACCATAGGGAAATAAATTTTCCTACTGGCTCATTTCCCATAAAAAAAGACTGGAGAATTGAAGTATGACAAATAATATACAAATTTAAGAAGTGCCATTAAATACACGAAAGCTCACATTCAGAAGCTACTTAAGCAATAGGAATAATGTTTCGTGCACAGGATTTACTGGACTTCTTAGGAGCTTGTGATAAATACACTTACTTGCTTTGTCAACCCTCTTTAGAGAATTTAAAGCACACATTTCTTATGAATCCTAAAACAGATTCATCAAATTTTTCCATACATGGGGTATTCTTGATCTTTTTTTTTTTTTTTAGAGAAAAACCTTTGATTTTTAATATGTACTTCTTCTTAATGTGTCTACTTATCATTAATCACACATATCCCTGCAAACTGTTCAGTTTAAGTACAAATACTCTAAATACTTTGTCATCCCAAATGTTACTTTTCCAGTAAGATTCATAACTATTTAACATGGTTGTGACACATTAGCCTTATTGAGCAGTGATCAATCAATATAATCATCAATCACATAATATTGTGTAAGGAATTTTCTTCGACACATACTATACACCCCATACACCTTAGTTTACCCATTACCTCATGGATCCATCCATAATCTTCAGGCACATTACATCCCATCATTCCACAATAAAGATTCCTCACTGAGGCTCTTGAGGTAGAGCTTCTCATAATGCCGGGCAATATACACTTGGACCGTAATTCTCTATCATAGAAAATATAGCATATTTTTCTTGCTGTGTCACTTGGGACCCACGTTCATTCAGAGAACCACTGAAAAAAAAGTCACTGAAGCATACTAATGTCTGTATACTCTTACATTCATCACTTTTTGAGCACTTTCCGTTCCTCTGAATAGTACTCAATCTATAAAATGATAAAACTTCCCTGTACATGTCAGCATAGACTTCTCAAAATTCCTTTGGATAACATTTCTTGAGAATTACTGTCTTAGCCTCAGTAGAAATCATACGATTCCTCTGACCTTTTTCTTTGGTTTCGGAAAATACTTCTATGGCTGACCTCTGTTCAGATGCCATATAAGCTATCATCTTCCATCTCATGCTTGGAGCAGGGCTTGCATTTACAGCACAAGAGGCACGGTCCAACAAAGAGAAGAAGGGGAGATGCCACTACAAGAAGCAGACCAAATCCAGCAAAGATTCCTATAACCTGAGCTCGATGCCACAGGACTGAAGCTCGACTGTGACCCAGCTTGTTCTTACAGGGGCCTTTATCATAATGACGCAAGAGGAAGTCATCCTGTTGGAGAAATTTGGAAGAGATCAAATGTTAGCCTTAAACTGAGAAACAGATAAATATATCTAGGTGATAGCATACGATGATATATATATAAGATGTAATGAATATTAGTGTGTCCAATTGGATGATGGCAATACGTATATATAAAATTTCATGTTAAGAGGATTTTAAAAGTTAATATCTTATTCCAAATAATATCATAAAACAACCATCATCATGTGAGGTGCCAAAGTTGATACAAATACTTACATCGAGGGAGGTGAGACAGTACCAGCAGAAAACATGTTTGCATTTCTTGCACAGCATCTGCGCACAACCAGCGTCTCGCTCAATGGGGACTTTGCAGGAGGGGCATCTCTTTATCGTGTCATCATTTGGTACTGCCTGATAAATTCAATAACACATAAGTTGTAGAGATGCTATATTCTTTGTATTAATAAAATGTTATTAGAAGTGTACCCATTACAATTACGGTGTTTTTAACTCATAAACAAAGAGAATCACAACTTAATGCTCATAACACTGAAAAGCTCTCATTATATTAGGAATGCATTTCTTACCAGTGATTCTGCGGTGTCCGCGTGACACGGTTGACTGGGATGCCAAGGCTCACTGCAGGCAGCACAAAAAACTGCAGTGCAAGTAGGACAAGTAGTGCACTGTGGTCCCTCTAACTTGGACATGGGTAGACTAACCACAGTCTCACATCCAGGCATCGGACACCACGCTCTGACTGGGTCCATGTCCACCTCTGTTGAAAACAAAATGTTATGAATTTCACCGCCAGAAAACCATTAAAACATGACGTGTCATTAATCTAAATTGTAATGGGAAAGCTGCTACCGTTAAGTTTGCAATATAAATGAATTCTGTTAGGGATAAACTACATGCGACTTTTTAAAACTATATATCGTACCATTTATTTTTTTCATACACTAGTTTCACCTATCTATATGGCATATGAAAGCTGTACATACCAGTATTCTTTCTAAACTTCAGGTGAAGCTGATACAGTTCACTGCCGACTAAGTTCTCCATCTCTTCAAGGGTTAGTTCCCCACTACAATCACAGTTGGAATCAGGACATTCAATAATGTAGTCCCCCTCACGTATCTTGAGTGCAACATAGACGGCCATACACTGTGGATAAAATAATAAGCAACTTTTAAGTTTCAAAGTCTTTCACACAATGTATCAACAACAAAACATACGTATATCCCTTCAGTCAGTCCTCTAATTGGTTTTCATTCAAACTTAAAAATATTTTAGTTCAATGCAATTTACATTATATGCATGCTGATAATACTGTTTGAATCTATGCATCAACTTACATATTTGCAGAATCGGCATAGGCACTGCTGCAGCTGGTACATTTCCTTAATGGAGATGTCTGACAGGCAAAGCTTGCAGAAAACAGTGTCTTGAGCGAAACCAGAAAACCGTCTTGAGGCCATAGAGGTGGCAGAGGCACATCGAGAGCACCCGCCTCCTTCCCCTTCCAGTTCAACCTGAGGGAACAACATGCTCGAGTCCTTCCGAAGGCGTCGCAGATCCGAGACAACAGAAGGAGACTTATCAATAGTCATCTTATTTGATGTAAATACAGCTGATTTTGATGGTGACATACGTCTGAGGAAGTCCAGCTTGTTGCTCTTCTTGTCCTTCACAAGACGAGTTTGGGCAGCAGTACCTGTAGCTGAGGACAATGCAAGAACTGTGTGGCACTTTCGAATCAGTGGTTCTGGTGAAGTGGCATCCTCATAATTTGATAGACTTTTGACAGAGCCATCGTGCGGTAGCTTTTCTCGAGTATTCTCCTTTTTCTCTTTGACTGACCGGGACCCCTGTCCCGCCCGAAACAGAGACTTCATGCGTGGCATTATGAGCTGAGACTGTGACTTGTTTAACCGGCGACTTGGGTTAAAAAGTTTGATGGCTGTGGGTGAGGTGAGTGCACGGTTGAAGGATGCAGTGGGCACTAGAGGCCGAACACTTGTGTTTTGAGCTGCTGGTCGAGGCTGCTGGATTTCTGAAGGTGGCTGGTAGGTTTGAACAGGTGAAGATCGAGTTGTGACACGTGGCTTGTGAGTGACAGGAGGAGGCTGATGTGGAGGTTGCTGGTGAATAACGGGTGACAGTTGGCGGGGTACGAGGGCTGGTTGGTGGCTAGCCAAGGAATTGTTGCAGCCGTGCAGAGGAGCCGGGCTACAAGCACCGTAAGGCTTGGCAGGAGTGGCCCTTGCAAGGAGTGCAGCCCACCGAGACTCTTGACGCTGGTCGGGTGGAAAAGAATTCCTGTTGTTTACTTTGTTGTTGCGCGAGTGGTGTAGGCTCGTTGGCGTGCGGGAGAGCGGGTGGTGCAGTGGTGACGGCGACGAGGGCGTCTGTGGGATCTGTAGCAGCAGAGGTATGGTGCTCATGATGACGGCCCCTGGGTGCACACCGCAAGGCGTGCAATCACACTCTCCTGGAAGCAGAAAATGAAGCACATGAACATACGTACCAAACAATAAAAACTACTGTACAAAATCATTGGTTTAATTTTGCTTATCAAAAGAATTACCACGACTATTATACCGTTATCACAGATATTGTGGATGTTACTTTAAAGACACACAACGTACAATCTTTCACATGCTGGAACCTGCCCAATCCACTATGAATTTGCTGAGCATGATCATAATCATAACTTCACCATTCAAAATACACCCATCGGAATATGACAAATGATAACCTCTACTGTTACTTACGATTACTAATCTAGCGAGTAAAATGAATACGTTCAGAATTTTCAAAAGTCCAGTACCAACAATAACATGACAGCATAGTCAGTTGGGATGCCACGTTCCCTGTCAGCCACATACATGATATTCAACACAGACAACAACAGAAAACTTGCTATCAGGGTTATAACATTTTAAGATAAATTACAATAGTTTTATTAGTAGTACCACAAGGAATCTCTAAGTCACTTCATATCGTAAGTCTAGTCCAAATACCATATGACAAGTAAGACACTGCATGAGCGTATTTACTTGCTAAGTTATGAATAACAGCAAATATAATATATATATATTTAATCCTTCTCTTTATGTTTCCATTTAAGTATTGATCGGAGAGCAAGTCTACGATACCCAGTGCAATTTCTCGGACCAACCTATCAATAACGTAGCAGCTTTAATTATCTTAAATCTCTATGGAAACCAAAATGTATCTCATCACTTAAAAAAGAAATATTTACGGCTTAGTAAAGACTGTATTGGTGAAAAGATTCTCATGAATATAATGGAACAAAAAGGCGTGACAATCCATACATCAGTCAGAGTGTCGCCATGCAACTAAGCTTAGCCCGTGCAGATTAACACAGCACAGACCGGTCCCACCTTGATTATTTGTTGGAGCTATGAACCATCACGTACATCTTAAGTCACGATGACCATCTGAAAAGGTTTATCTATCTTACCAAAAGTAAATCCGCTCTTTCGGTATCGAAGCGCGTAGTAAAGTTCACAGCACGCAATCATGGAGGGTAGGCTACGTGCGTCATGTCCTTTGTGTGAGAACAAAGTACCGAAGAGCTGAGTATGCAATCTGAAGACGGATCATGTTCCTTTGTACTAGCATATAGTACTGAGGAGATGAGTACCCTATTCAAAGACGGATGACAGAACAATGTTTCATTTCCATACGCTAAGAAAATTTTCGTCTTAAGACATAATTCCACTAAAATATTCTTTTTTTCGTCACAACCACCAGCATAAAACCAACAGCCTCCACAAATCCTTACAAAAATGCAGCCCCCTGCAGCTGGAATTCCATCTCATTAATATTCTAACTCTATACAAAAGCCAACCACATTATTCTTTAACCTACAGTAAAACAAAGTCTTCTATAACCTAAACTAATCCGCGAGTATGTTCAGCTCCGTAACCCTTCATGCTATTCTACCCAGAAACCCCTTCCATGATACATTCTTCCTTAGTTTTAAAAAAGAAAATCTTAAATCATGTTTTGACCAGTATATTAAAGACGTTTTTCTTAAACCACAAGAACTTCCTATCAAAATTCATTACAGTATCTTACAGCCTGGACGCTGTTAGCCTATAATCCATACACTTTAAAGAAGTCACCAAAAAAGCAGCCTAAATTGCCGGCAGCGTGGTGAGGAGTGCCCAACAGGTTTCCAAGCCGCAACACCAACAGTTGACGTCATGCCCAGGAACGTGCCCCAGCTCCCACCTCCTACCACAGAACACAAGTGATGACTTTACCAATGAACGATATCAATCTGTAAGTTAAAGGCCGAATATCAATGTTGATCATATCAACAATGTTTTACATGTCCCAGTGTAAACAAAAAAACACGCTTCTGTGACAGGTGGGTTGACAAAGGGATGATGTTTATGCTAATCAGTATACATTGCACTGTTCACACGAAATACTTTCGGGGAAGCCTTGCATTACTTTCATTTGTCGATCGTTCATCTTGGCTTTCACTTTAAACAGCACAATTCTTCGTATCACGGGTTTATATGCCGATTTGTTCCTTACTTCAAAATCGCTTCATTCAAAAGTCCGGGAACACAGAAACAAGTTTCTGCGTTGTTGCGTCAGATCACCATGATACGTGATTGAAGCCATGTACTCATCGGAGACTACATACATCCCAGAACGCTTACGTTTGTTACAACGACAAGAATTGTAGTGCATAAAAAGAAGAAAGAAAAAAAATGCAGACGCAATTAATATCAAGACAAAATATTGCACTTGTAAAGATAAAAACATGTGCGCGTGACAAACGGAGGAAAAAATGAGGTAAAATGTCATAGGTTAAATCATACATAATACCTTTCAGTGGTAGGTTAAATCATACATAATACCTTTCAGTGGTAGGGACATGGCGGCTTGCACACGTTCGCTCCCTTCTGTGAGCCAACCTTCTCCGCCAAGGCAGTGAAGCTTACATACACAAACTGTGCCCTAGGAGCAGTGACTGAATCACCTTGAGCAACCTTCAGCTAATGAGCACATTGAAAGAATAATATCCTTACGAAGAGAAAGTATGAGTGACTTTTTTTCAGTTAGTTATACATTTACAAGTTTTTTTTTTTTCACTCGGTTGCGAAGTCGATAATAGAACTGAATTACTATAGCATATTAACACAGGCCTTCCATGAAACCCCCGTGGCTAACAAAAGGAATTTCAGAAGGGGACCGAAATGATGTATAACTCAAGAAACTGCGGAACAGAGACCATAAAAAGTAAGATTATGGAAGTTGAACACCCTCTGCCAGCAGACCCAGGCGGGCCACCTACCCACGAGTCTACAACCTCTGATCACGGCAACGCCGAAAGACCATTGGGAGGTCTTGGCCGCTCCTCACCACGCCACACTTCACTCATCCCACACACACCTTACACTTAATTCACTTTTTCCAGACACATGCAACGACCGCGATAAAACTTTTGATCATTATTCATAGATTTCGTTGTGGAGCCGTGAGCTCTACGAAAGTAATTTACATTTCGTTAACAAACACTTTGTGTCTCGTTTGCTAAAGTATATGCAAACAACATATCTCTTTACTTACAAAAAAATCACTGTAACCTTTCCAGATACGAATCACGGCCTAATGTCCAATGAAAGAAAAAGAAAAAATGAAACTGGGTGAATATAAGCGAGGTCCTACATGACGTCTGGCAACACCGACAACACCTTTCAGGGCTGGTGGACCCCCCGTTTCCCGGCCCCACAAGGTTGGGAGGGGAGACAGCAGCCACAACCACCACCACCACCACTGCGTCATCAAAACAAGTCCAGCGGATGCCTCTTGCACCCTCGTCCACAGCTCTCCCAGGTCCCCAGTTCTCACACGGAGGGAGGGAAAAAAGACCTAGGATTTTCAACGTGTAGATTGTAGAACAATAAGATCTTAGGAGCATTCTCCAGACCTTCAATCTTCCAACGATATAACAAAACTCTCGTGTCAATTTAACTTTCAGAGAACATAGCCATAGCACCTCTTTGCTGTAAGTTACGTAACTGTATTGACGTTATCCAGAGACGCGTGTAAGAGCACGATATACAGATTTGATAGATCCTTCTATTCTTTCATTCGATATGCCAATCTTCTATTACTGTCCTGATAGGGTGACGATGCATTTAACAATGTTACTCCTTGCATGCCAAAGAGCGAACTGATATACGCTTTTAGAAGTTGTAAAGTTTCATGTACCAAACATTGCTTAAGTGCTATGAAAGTGAGTCAACCAATGTTTCTAAAGACTTCTTGTCTAACAAATGACAGATACTGCTGTAAGCTTCACAGGCGCCCACAGAACTTAGTTGTAAGGAAGGTCCGTGACGTACACCACCCCACTCTCTTGACAGTATTTTAAATGTCAAAATTTGCTGACTATAAAAATGAGTAATACCAACAGAAATGTAAACATCAGTAAACACACATGTATAGGTCCTGCTATGAGAAAGAAAAACCAACCCTCAGGTTTTCAAGACGGGCTTGAACTGAAAGCGAACAATGATGTCTGAGGATTGCAAAGTCTGAGATAGAGGGAGAGAACACGAGTGGAGGCATCGTAAGGGGACTTTATATATAGACGTTGTCTCTTTCAAGGGAAAACAAGGTTGTATTCGGCCTTGGTGTAGCAGAATGTTTTTTACCAGAGCCGGAGAATCATGGGCAAAATTTGGCCTTGAGTACCTCTGGCAGCTATGACGGGATACGCAGCGATGTAGGCGAAATAATGGGAATTGGAAGGCAAGGGAAGGGTTTCTTGTTGTGCACCTGTGAGAAACATTTTCGTGGGGTTTAACCCCTTTGACCGAACGGTACGACCCTTGGATACGGCGGCCTCACGAGTCACGTTAAAAACCAGGCCATCATACTCCAGGATCATGTCTTTGTCTTCAAGGGATTATGGTGGATTGGTGGAAAGCTCTGAGAGAGAGAGAGAGAGAGAGAGAGAGAGAGAGAGAGAGAGAGAGAGAGAGAGAGAGAGAGAGAGAGAGAGAGAGAGTCCGGGTGGTTATGATGTTCCATGGCCACCAATGCAGCAGTATCTACAGAGGGAGCGCTAAGAGCAGTGGCACCGAGCCAGGCACAGTGGGGTCGTTCAGACACATCTAGCACGCATGCTCCTTATCGCTGCCAGTGCAAACCAGATCCACTCTGTATGCGCTTGTTTTCTCATGTCACTTCGAGTGAACTCCTCATATACGCGCAGGTGTATGTATACACCATAGAATGCGCAACGACGTTTTATGTACACATTCATATATCAATATTCAGTATTTCCCAAACACCACATTCAACTCAGGTCCCACTCATCATAAGAAAAAAAAAAAAGAGCAAATCTAAGGGCCCTGGCAGCTTACAAATAGGAACGATCGCTGTCTACAACCTCTCTCTCCAAACCATAAAATACACTGGTAAAAAAATGGCGTATCCTTGCCAACGCCAGCCGCAGTCCAGCGTCAGTCAACACGCAACATACTGAGCAGAACAATCATTTACACGAAACAGCAACGACACATCCACGCCAAAATGCATACATAAGTTTTCAATGTATACCTTTATATGCATCACTTATTCAGTTACTGCTAACCTTAAAATACATTAATCATCTGGTAAGTGTAGCGAGGTACCGGGTGGCTCAAAATGAAAATCAATTTCCCTGCAGACCCTGAGACTTAAAGACTGCCCGCTGGAGGAATTAATGAACGTAAAATTCATTACTACTAAAGCACATGTCAGTTTATGGTGACGTGTGAAGGTCTTGTGTGATGGTGAAAGTGAAATTTCAAGAAATTTCCAAGAGTGTGTTTATGACGTCTGATTGCAAGAGGAACACCATAATGTATGAGAAGAGAGAGAGAGAGAGAGAGAGAGAGAGAGAGAGAGAGAGAGAGAGAGAGAGAGAGAGAGAGAGAGAGAGAGAGCAGTCTTCCACTCTAAGGTAAAGCGACCCGGAGCAGCCCCTGGCTAAATGTTCCCCTGAAGACTCGGTGGCACGAGTGCTGTTTCCCATCACGTGTTCTCTCTGGTCCTCGTGGGGATCAGTTCTTCAAGCTGACCTACTCAACACACGATGTGCGCACACACACACCAACACACAGGCACGCACAACAAAATAATACCCTATCATTAACTTACAAGATCTAAATCCATTAGGAGTACGTATCCCTGGTCTATCATCTATCTCAGAAACTTAATCTGCAACTGTATTTGTGTTATTTTCTCCATTCGAAATTCATCAACCTGTTCATTCCTTTGTATTTTCTTCCTTACATTTACAAAATTCGTTATACTTCTGCTGTTCTTTATATACTCCGAACACCGTATCGGAATTTTCGTTCTCATGTTACAAGAAAACACAACTTTTGCCTAAACAAGCCAGCTTAAGTCATGAGTCCGTTGGTTTCTTTATCGTTTCACTCGCCCCACCTTAAGTCCGCGTCTATTTATGAAGTGCAAAAACTTTCACTGTGAGAATTATCCTACTAAGGAAAAGTTAAACACTTCCCACTTTGTAGAGTGTTAAAGGCAAAAAAAAAAAAAAAAAAAAAAATTGAAAACTGTATTGACGGAAATCATCGTAACACAAATATAAATACATCTATTGAACTACTTCCGGTAATAATAATAACATGATCACCTGAACACCGGGTAGAAGCGACGTCAGGCTCGGTACAACCACCATAACGGAGACGTGGCAACACGGCGCTCACAGACAAGCTGTCGTGACAAGCAGACAGGATTGTGGCCACGCCCCAGGACCCGCGACATTCACAAACATGGTAGTAGTGTGTACATGCCACTACTTGGGACTAGTGTGTTTCAGACGTTTCCTAATGGGCGTTTACACAATGAAGCAAATAATACTGTTGCACAAAGCATTGATGTACCACAATGAGCGTCCGGAGAATAAATGTTTTCATCAAAGACTTCATTAAACCACCATTAGCCTTTTATTGTGTACACTCCGTTAAGCTACTCTACCACAAAAACATATATCTATATACGTACACATAACGTTCTCAAATCAGACTGTATACTAATAAATAACGGTGCCCCTAAACGTTCAGACTTTCTTCGAGGCGTTTACGCATCAGGCTCAGAAATGATTGCACAAAGCAGAGGTACCATGATGAGGCTCGGGAGAATGAATGCTTTCATCACGAAGGCTTCATCACTACCTACAGTGCTGCCATAAACTGTTACACAGAGTTCGTAACACCCGAACATGTCATTGAACACCATCCTAAATTACTTGAAGATATAAAACGGTTGCGCTCTGACGCTCTAATGCAATAGCTTACATAGTGAAAGACGTTACAACCAGGACTCTGTGACAGGTCTTACATTAGCTGGAAGGCCGCGCTTTCCCATTCGCGAGCACGCGAACCTAGCCTCCAAATTACAGTGAATCGCGAAGTTGCATGAGAGCAGAGTCCACCGCTGCCCCATGACTGCCCCCGCCTGATCAATAAACATTTTCTTTTGTTTCTTCTCGTGGTGCCGGATGAACGGGAGCACAACGTCACATCGAATCATAAGTTACAAGATCGACGCACACGGGGGCAGTCAGTACAGTGGAATGTGAAGCTGTATGTCATCTCAAATTGACTAGAAATCGTGAATGGACACAAATGTGAATGAGGTAACCGTGTCAAGGTACTGAGAAGGAATGCGATATAGTAAATAGTAAAGAATAGCTAAACAGGATACCGAAAACAACAAAAACAGGAAAATGTGAAGAAAAATCACAATAAATTCGACTTGATTTGAAGCTTTTGATGTTTAATAACAGCGGAAAATGTAAAAACTAACATTACGTACAAGAAAAAAAATAATATACGATCATCCTCCAGTAAATTGGGATGTTAATAACTGTTCTGTTCTGTAATAATCAAAGTCTATCTCTTTTGTAAAATATCATCATTTCCTGACTAGTCTTGTGGCAGGTTAGTGTGGAAGGCGGCGTCATCACATCCACCTCGCGAAGATTCCAGAGAACGTGCAAGTGCCAGATCCTTACTACAAACTTGGCGACTTTTTCAAGAATGAAGCATTGATGTCTTATCGAGTGAAAACAACAATAACTACATAACTTAGTCAAGAACATAGCACCGGAGGCGGTCATTTTTCATCTACTCAACCATTCACCCGCTTGAGGATAACGCTATAATCTGAACACTGCTACAACTAGGATATTCATCTGAACCCTGTGAATGTTCATCTGAACTCTGTTAATAATTTTTCAGGTCTTCGCATATTCAGTTCCTGCTTTTAATGAGCTTGCTTTCCGGCAGTGATTGGTAAATAAAGTTTGGGTCAATTTCACTCCCAACTAATTTCTGCAACATTCGTTTCGATCATGCAGAGCCCATTCTTCATTCGTATCATATCTCACTTATCGTACAGTACAAGTGAATCAAGACTATTCAGTGATTCATACCTTATCTGACCTAATCCTGTAATCCAACTGTACCATGTGCTTTATCGTTATGATACTGAACCAGCATTTGAAATACACATGACGGAGAGGATATAGTGGATACATGTCAGACTACTGACTACACTATGAATGCTCGGTAAAAGGCTGGAACACATCCGATTTAACGAGAAAAAAATAAGGTATCACTCAACAACCGGTCTGAATATCTTCTTTGTATTCAACCACAAAAGGAAGGGCTTATTCCTTTATCCCGAAACAAAGTACAAGAGCCCCCACATACAAGCCTTGGTCTTCTTACAAAATAAAATACCTCCACTTCTTTTAGAGAGAGAGAGAGAGAGAGAGAGAGAGAGAGAGAGAGAGAGAGAGAGAGAGAGAGAGAGAGAGAGAGAGAGAGAGAGAGCAAAAGAGGCTGAGATGGGGTCAGATTGATGGGAGTAAAGAGGACTCAAACTCTCCCATAACACAGTAGGCGAGGCACGGTTTGAACACCTCCCTCCCCAGCCCCGCCGCCGACAATCGATGACCCCAGCGGCCGCCACCACACACGCACTTCTCTCTCTCTCTTGCTCCATTTTGCTGTTTGCCCTCTGAAACTGCTACTCTTAGCTTCTTTAACATTCGACCACGTCGCAAACCGTGGAGGATTTCATATACGGCACCAATTCGAGGAAGAAGAGGTAAACTGAACACTCATTCATTAATCGGTTAACTAAATTCCGGTACTTTACAAACGCAAGCTGTTAACGAAGACCCTTTTCAGGCAATCTTATTTCTAAATCCATGTTTATTTCTTTATCAATATTCTTATATATTTACATTCGTTACCCTTCAAAATGATTTTTACACTACAAAATATATCATTTCACAAACATAATAACAGCCGGAAACGGACCCGTCAGCTGGACGAACTGTCAAGGTGAAACGAACGTCTGCCACGAAACTACCACGAAATCACCCTAGATCGACGAATTGCCCCATAAAAACCCCAAGCGAAAGCGAAATACCTCGCCTTTACGAACAGTAAGGGAGGGAGAACCCGGCATTACCGTGGTCACCAGAACTTGCACCACAGTGGTACAACGTGTGTAACCAAGGGTAGAAAGTGGTCCAGACTTTGTAGTAAAACAACACGGGCGTTCCCGGAACGCTGGGCCAAGCAGCTCAGGTGAAGGGATTCGTGAAAGCCACAACGTAAGCTGATATTTCCACGAGAGAGAGAGAGAGAGAGAGAGAGAGAGAGAGAGAGAGAGAGAGAGAGAGAGAGAGAGAGAGAGAGAGAGAGAGAAATAACGGAAAATTCTTAGTATCCGCTCTTACTGGTCAAGGTAATCCACCATTAACAAGGTAATTCATTCTTCTTCACAGAGACTGAACCCTTATCATCAAAGTTCGACAGTCTAAATAACTCGAATAAAACATATTCAGTAGAAAACTTATGATGGGAGGATGCGCCATGAAGCAACTCAGCAACTCATGCTGACCGGATGAGTGAGCCACTGTTCTTTATCTTGCTGACGCACCCACACTAAGTACTCCCGCCCACCCATGTCCTGCTTCATGACCCACTTGTCAAAGCATCAGTTCGTTCTACGTGGTTCGTGACATTTAAAGTGCAAAAGAGGATAATGTTCTACCCCTAATACTTGGGATCTAGGGCAGAGTTTCACTCTAGCATTAATGGCCCGGAATAGGCCTCCGTCCCAGCAGTAGTGGTTCACGATACATTTCGCACTAAGGGCCCCGGATAGGCTTCCATCGCAAAAGTATTGGTTTGAGATAGTGTTCAACATCAACAATAAGGATTCGGGATATAGCTCCATCCCAGCCTTACCAGTCCGGGATGGGGTTTCACTTCTGCACTAAAGGTCCGGGATAGAATTCCATTTCCCTTTAGGGTACAGGATAGGATTCTATCCCAACACTAAAGGTCTGCGAGAAGGTTCAACTCCAACACAACAAGTTCGAGATAGAGTTTTAACACAGTTTCCACTCTAACATTATGGATCCGGGATGAGTTCCACAGCAACAACGACGGTCCGTGATACTCTTTTAGGAAAGCTCTGCCTCACATCCAACTTATGACTACACGGATGGTCCATGAATCACAAGCTCAGACACAGTCACTAAGCTGAGCCAACTAAACCCCTGACCCCATGAATCACACGCAGTCAGGTGCAATTCTTAGTCATCGCAATTAACCATGTGAAGGGTCATTTACCCACACACGTATGCTGTTCACTCAATCCATACTTGCTCATCTAATCAACACACCAAGAGTAACAATATAAAAAAAAAAACAGCACAGTCTCCCGTATTAATTCATGCTCATCTAATCAACACGCCTAGAGTAACAAAAAAAAAGAAGCGTTTCTTTATCCTCTATAGTAATATGAAATAATCTGAAAATTATCGCGCATCCACAGCTAAACTATCCCCAAGATCGGGCATAATCATAAATTCTTTACGGCATATTTTCTCCGTTATATACTTACCCTCTAGGTTCCATGCGTGGTTAAAAGTTTTTTCTTTTAAATTCGAGCGAAATTTCAAGTAGTTTCCTGAGCCTAGCGGTCGAGGATGGGAACCCGTCAAAATGCTTGGTCCGCAGTTTGCATAATCCAAAACTTTGTACCGAAAAATGTTGAAACAAAGTTGAAAATAATATGATAAAGCGGAGGATTTATTCACGGATGTCGAACAATAACAGAGTCAATGATGGGCGGGGGAAAAGATGAACAGAAGGGTGTACAAAACAAAGAAATGGGGATGGAGCTGTGATACTTAAGATTAAGAAGAAAAAAAGGCAATAGGAGACGCGTGGATTACGTGGTGGATCCACTATGTCGCTATGGAAGCAATTTTTTTTTTTACATCTAGTAATAAAAAAAAAATGAAAAAAGGAAATAAGAACAAAGGAAAAGCTGGATACAAGGGCACACAGCAAGGTTTAAGGGTAGGATGGGTAGACAAGGTCAATGATTTGAGGACTGAACGGATCTCTTGATGCAAACAGAGCAGCATAAGAGAGCAGGAACAACTAAATCACAAGAAAGGAGCATTTTCTAAGTTAGTCCATATCTTTAAGTGTATAAACGTGTAACATAAACCAACAAATTTGTTAGTTACAAAATCGTACCACACTAATGTAATATGAAACTAATTCCGCGTACAACTATAAAAGGATAATTTTACAGAGAAAAACTCTCTGATATTCATCAGGTATGCAAGATATACAAAAGAGCAATATTCCTGTGATTTTAGCTTTTCTGAGTAGCTATTTTCGTCGAATACGAGTGCCCCGAGATATATTCACAACTGGCAAGGATACAGGCCGCAGGTGCTATCGGAGACGGCTGGGAGGATGAGTGACATTTGGGTTCTTCGGGGGCGGGAGTGAGAGGGGGTTTGTAGGAGGGAACGGGAGAAGGATGGATGGGGTTTATTGGCGGGACGGTGGGGTTGAGAGAGATTTATCTGTTCTTTGACAGCCCAGGCGCTAGACACATTCCCACCAGTTCTAGGTATGTCATCATAACTAAATGATTTATTTGACCCGATGTCTCTTTCCCTACGGGAAGATGGCGCGGCCGTGTGCGTATACGCAATACACTAATATATATCAAACTTAACGCCATATGCCTTTCCTGCTTACACTGATAATCATTCAGTATATGGTTTACCTTCTGGGTCTCTTTCTGCCAACAGATAAAATCCGTGCGCTAGTCTTCTTTTTCCTACGTCCCCAGTTCCTTATTTACCATAGTATGTATGGCTCTTCCAAAGTTGAAATCTTTAATCACTTTTAGCCAAGCTGTTAGCTCTTCTTTCAACTTAATATCACAAAGACATTCAAAACTTAAAAAATCGTATATACAAACAGCATACATTGTCTTTACAGATACACTTTGTCATGCAAGGCAGGGACAAAACGCTCAACTACCTCAAACAACTCACTTAAACGCGAGAGACCTAACATCTTTCCGACAACAGAAAAGGCCACTGCCACAACCCCAACATGTCAGACGAACCGACCCTGACCGCATAAATAGCTCACCGACGCCCCTCAATAGACCAAATCAACCCGCCAAAATCTTCAACGAAATCGAGTAGCTCGCCTGTCAGATGGTATGAAGATTCCTCGCACTTTTATACAATGATATCTCGGGCAGGACGAGTCTGTTGCACCGCTCCTCTTACCGCCAATTCCCGCCAATCAACCTTCATGACAACTGTCACATCTATACTCCCGGCCCTACCTACCCAACTCACTACCCAACCACACGCCGCCCTCTTTGATTCTTTATTTTCACGTTATGAATTTCGTGTGCCCCTTGAACAGGAAGTCGTACTGGATTATGCTGTACGATTATCGCTGATGATTATCAAGCTGTTAAAAGCTTAATCATCGTTTCTGTATTGCACAGTTTGTGTAACACCGTCTGGTCTCAGAAACCTAACCTACATTACATTATTAGTCGTGACACGACCTCCATGAATGAACTAGTTCATATTTCAACAACATTTAGTACAACAGGCCATTCAGGAAGGAAAGAAAGGAAATGATGGCCTCCTTCCAAGCGAGAAGTTCTACGCAGAAACTGCACCCCCTTTCGTCAACTGAAGATGAAACACCATGGTTACTGATCACTGCCTCTTTATCATTAACACCAGTGTTTATTGTGAGTTTTTCATCAGCCACCATTAGGGAATGATGATGAAGCATTATGTATGTTCGCAGAACTCGAGCCCACACGTTAATATGTAATCATATCAACTCTTCGAAAGGTTGAGTACTACAAATCCATGGACTCTATAACAGCCTTCCTTCTTGAAGTTAAATAATATTTCACTGATAATATCCAGCGAGCAACAACACGACCTAGCTTTAGCAATCACTGCAAGCAAGACCAATTGGACTGACAGGGAAACCTAAATCAGATCTGGCCTGGGCATCACCGAATACTCGGACGAGGTTTCACTAATCCCAAAATTCAATTGCAACTGACAAGTAGCTTACATCAAGGGAATTCTCCTTTAGTGTGTATTGCATGCTATCTGGTTATTAGCAAAGCCATCCATTTCCCCCAGCTCCCAAGTGTGACAGACAGCGCGATCCCAGGCTATACATAATCGGAAATAAATCTAAATCTATTTGTGAGAGCTTCTGAATATGGTAGAGATGTTTTATAAGCACAAAAACAATCAAACAAACAAACAAAAACTACGTAAAGGAAAGCATTGCTACGAAAATCCAATTTACAAAGATTACAAGTTCTGGACAAAAAGATTACATCGCTTTATAGGAATAAAACAGAAACCTAAATAATAACAGGACATCCAAACATTTGCTAATGAACAACTAACGTTAAGTCCAACAAAAGAATCAATTTAAGTTTGCCACACAGGAGGACAGCAAGTGACACAGTAAGGTTTCGAAACGGCCGGAGGCAAAGTTTCCGGCAGGAATAGTCGCACCCGCTTCCTAAATTAATTAATTTCAACTTCATAGGCCCAAGAAGATGGATGAAATCGACTACTCCACCACCTTTGGGTAACGAAATTCTATTATTGTACATTTTACATGCAATTCTTTTGAATTCTTTTGAACGAAGTGCTTTTAAAATTACATTTCATACCTTTTTACCCAAAATGAAATAAAATTCATTTAATCTTACTATATCATTGTTGATTTAACTAGATAAGAGAACAAAAATCTGTCACAATTAAATGGTATCATTTTTCATGCGACAGTTTCTCAACTATATCTAAATCGTCAGCATCTGTTTAGCGGTCACATAGTTCTATGTAACACTGGAGGTAGAAAATCTACTCAGTCTATGGCAAAAAGATTCAAGACCCAGAGGTAGGGTCATAGACGCCATCTACGTCGTGAGATCCGAATGCCGGTCAGCCTCGGTTGACATCTTTATAATTATGCTCATTCCACCAACCCCCTTCCTAATCTGTGGGTAAATTAAGACGGAGCTAATTAGCGCTGCTGAATGACGTGTCATATACAACATTCAATAAATGACAAACCACTATGAAGGGGAAAGTCTACTGCCTCACTGATCTTTTGAATAAGCATCTCTTCCACGTATCATCATTACAGCTAGTCACGGGACAGATGCGTTCGGTCAATCAAGTCCTACAGTCACTTAGGCTGGTGTCATCCTCTGTGACCTGAGGGAACACGACTGACGGTAACATCTTCGGGAGGAGGTTGAGGGTGCTGGGAGACGGCACTCACCTTGGAGTGGGTTGAAACAACTGCCCGCGAAAGGAGTCAGCTGAAACGAGGACTGAGGGGAAAAAAAGAAAAAAGAGGGGAGGAGGGGGGGAGTCTAGAGGAAGAGACTTGAGGCAGAACTGAAAAGATGAAAGCTACTGAAGAGGAATCATACGGGGAAAAGCAGTAATTCTAACTTTGGTTAACACTAGTAATGAAGAAGAAAACGGCAAAATAAGTGATATGGAAACTGATAAAGGAATTCATAACGGTGAGGCGAAATAAGAACTGGAAACAAGAGGATAAAAGATCAGTGACACGTTACCTACCACCGTAACTTGTTTTACTTAATTTTCTCTCTTGCTATAGAGCCTTATACTTAGTTTATTTAAAAGATAAGGAGTACAAGCATTAGGAGAGCACATTACCATAAACCCCAAACGTATTCTGCAAGGGGAAATTCTTCTTTTTATGAAAATACACATGAATCAAAAGCAGGAATGGTTGAAAATAAAGTGCGTTTCTGATGACAAGGTTACCATACAAGCATGCAAATCTAGTTATAATAGTAGCAACAGCTTTTCCATGTAGAAGTAAAATCAAACCTAACTGATCAAAGACTCAAAGGCAAGCTAACCCAATTGTTATCATGACAAAAATATATATAATAATGAACCACTGTCACCACCACAACAACATCTGTCGAGAGACGAGTGTTAATTCTCCCAGGGTGGAGTAAGGGAGGAGGTGAAGAGATGCCGGGAGGAAGAGATGGCCGCGACCTTGGAGGGTCTGGGGCCGCCTGCCTGAGACGGGTACAGGTGTGTTGCAAGGGGGAGTGAAGCCAATAAACAGAGGGGAAAAAAAGAGTAGTAATTTCTGAGTGACAAACCTTAAGAAAACAAAGTAAGTTATAAAATTACAGAAATAACTGAGAATGTGAAGCTTAGGAGCAATGATAAATATGATACAAGGGAAAAAAAAAACTGACTGGGCAACAATGATGAAAACACAGGAAAAGGCCGAACTGGGAAGTCAGACGCAAATGAAGCGAAAGGAAAGTAGGTGAAGGGCAAGGCAAGATGCAGGTATGAGAAAATTAAACAGACAAGTCACCTACCTACCTACCTACATTACCCACACAAACTTATTTTTGGTTTTAATATCATAATTGTTATACAGATACAACAAATGATATAATTCCCAGTAATATATTCCAGAAGTGATTTCCTTCAAATTACTGAAAATACAAAGCATGTGGCCGAGACAGTTCAAATGATGATTCCAATCTACAAAGCTTCTTAGAAACTTTATTATGATACCCCTTTATAATGAATAAAATTCTGCCCTTACATGCCAAAGCAAAACTCTGCATGACATTAAGATGAGTTGAAAGAAAAGACAACTGAGACGCACACACACATAGCTGGCTTAGGCTAAGGTGTGAGTATATTCAGAGAGGTGCGAAGACATTATATATATATATATATATATATATATATATATATATATATATATATATATATATATATATATATATATATATATGATTTACACACGAAGTAAATCTCACCCCAGAAAACAAATTATGTTCACAAATGTTACATATCACACCCAAAGTTATTCAATCATTCGAGAATCCCAACACCAACACATTTACTTTTTCCTTTTAAATGTACGTTAAAAACTGAATGATATTCACCTGTCAATAATTACGAAGCCAAAACATGACCATGACAAACCATCAATCAACTGACGCGGAAACCTTGATCTTGAATTCCATCACCGGAACACAATAGAAGCACGTGATTCGGCACAAAAAAATCTTACATTCTGCTTGAGTAAGACAGCATATCTCTTGAGTATAATAATGTTCTTGCCCTTCCCCTGGCCATTAAGTGTTAGTTCAACGATCAGGTCATCTTCCTCATACGTCTAACTGTCGTAACTGAGCATAACAGGTTAACAGTTTGAACTCATGCTGGCGTAAAATGAAAGCAGGGAAATATCTTAAGTAAGTCATGGGTTGTTTAAAGCTTGAAATTTAAGTGTGATGGGTCAGGTCTGCAGACAAGATGACCACCAGATTGTAAAACACCTGCATTATGCAGAGCAACAGCTTTAACTTCTTAATACCCGGAAGAAGCTACAGGGTAAGTTTAACTTGTTCTGCGAACCCCCAAGGTACGCTTAGAAATGCTGTGTGCGGTGGGCAAAGTATAAATTCTGCATTTACAACTCAGGACAGTGTATAAAGATCACTGGTGAACTGAGTATAACTGATGGTATTCCTCTCCAGAGCAAAGCTAGCTAAACAAAACAACGGCACTCTCATGGAAGACCATCTTAGTTTCTTTAATAGCGAAGGTTAATCAAATATCGATGTAAAATATTACATATGTCAATGAAATGACCAGACACACAACCGACCGACCGACCGAGACAAGGAAAAGGATGAGGACCTTTGGAGCGATGATCTATTCCACCTGGCATTCAATATAGATCATATACTTTACCTCAGAAGTGAAAATCTTGATATTACTACAGACTCCAAATTTCAGCAATACCCAATTTGAACATAGTTCCTTAAATCAATCTCCAGCTCCGTTCATCAATAACCGTGTTTTCCAAAGCAACGTAAGAACATCTAAGCAAGTCAGAGCGTCAGAGGTTTCTGTTATATGATCCCTCAACTCCTACGTCTGGCACCGCAACACTCGGGACAAGAAATTCATGTCCTTGTGTTGGCTGGCTTCTTGTTTTTCTGACATCTATAATCATACTAACATGCAAGAGGAAACCTATATGTGCTCCTCCACAAACGAGTTCAGTAAACACCGTGGTGATATGGTGATACTGTGGCCCGACCCAAGTCATACGTGCCTGCTGTAAAATTAGTAATCCTGCGATAATTGCAACTATACACTACAAGATATATGTACTACTGTACACACCGGTAAATAACTCATTCAAAATGTAACATTCTATAATTCAATATTTTCAGGTGTTCCCGGACCTCTAACGTCACTGCCCACAGGATGAGCTAGGGTGCAAAGTAAATTGGTTGCTTTTTACAAATGGTGTTTGCATATGAATCAAGACGCAAAATTTTTAATCAGAAGTGCAAATGTTTATTCTGCTGAATCCTTAAATTCGACAACATTTCAACAGCACCACGCAACACTGATGGATGAGACATGACCCTGCCCTGTCAACTGGGAGTTAAGAACGTACCTACATAGAAGGCTGCGGTAAAGAAGAGTCCAGGCAGCTGACTCTCACCGTCAGAGAAATCTATATTTTGATCCAACAGTCTGTATCAGTATTCCAAATCACGTCTCGTCATGCTAGCCTGCTCGTTTGTGACGCAGGACCTTACTAGGCTTGGATAATGGAATATTACCTGCTCTTGGCCACAATTACCCTAGTAGAGTAAGCGTAAAGTTTTAAACATCTTTCTGAAGCAAGTGGTGAACACCCAATTTTCCTTTTCTATCTTCGTTACACCTATACATGTGTGTGTGTGTGTGTGTGTGTGTGTGTGTGTGTGCCAAGACAGAGGTCTTCCAAGGCTGCCTAATTACAGCTCAGTCAGGGTAATATTTCAATGCTGAAAAATGGATTTATATGGTCTAGGTGTTCAAGGGGTCAGGTAAAATCTATTGGTGATACGCCAAATTTAGTCATTCTCAGAATTCTGTAACCCGGGCCAAAATTTTGCTATTTCACCTGTATCAATTGTGTCTGAGGTCATCCAAATTCTTTTTTTGATGCGATTGTCATCCAAAGTCTGAAGTTCCAAACCTTATCATATGATCTTGTGTAGGTTAATACTTTCCGTCAATAAAATATTACAATAAGAAAGATTACACAAATGCCATGAGATCCAGGCCTCATGCCTCCATCGTTCTCCAGGTAAATTCCCAAGGCTTCTTGCATGCACCTGGCCAATTTACCCCATAATTGTACCTTGCGACGGTTGCCAAGGTAACTGACGTCTCGAATCTGCCTCCAATCCGCTGTTACGTTGCTGTGTTCACTGAAGCCTGGGTCGAAAGTAATGAATAAATTTAACGTTTAATTTTAGATTACTGCATATTCCATAGGACTTTAAAAATATGTATTTTTCAACCGGGCCAAAGGTGGGTAGTGACGCATCCTTCTGGGCCAACTGAATATTGGAAGACCATCGTACACATACCATTCTAGCGTCCACGTTACTCACAATTCTAAATATTTTGTGTTGAGCAGCCACCCTTTCAGTATTTCATTAACACTGTTTTTATTTAAAAAGCAAATAACTTGTTCATTTAACACACACTACCTGTTTTTCCTTGAATATGAAACATTACTTAATGATTCACTTACTTCCCGTGAATTTTACCTTCTTTCCTTTCACTAATGCCACTTTCTCTATTTCAACTTTTTTTTTTCAATACACAACAAAAATACTGGATTTTACATTTGCTATCTAACGCACGTATCTCTTTCATTCACTCTACATTCTTAAGTATCATTCATACGTCCTCTTTGCCTTCGGATATGGCCTACACCACATGTCATCACACTGTCACTATGAGGCTCCAACACACTACCACAAGGAGTACGTGCGTGAACTCTAGCAAACATTGTACTACGCCATCATCACCTACTTTCAAGATATCCAGCGAAGCTCTCTGCAGTTCAAGACATGGCCAGTTTAAGGTCTCTCCATCTGTTAAACCACCAGATCACCACACATCACAAACCAATTGTAGAGCACTCAGACATCACTGAATAAATCGTTCAAATCCCAGTGAAGAGGTAACGCATGAGGCTGGTGGAGGCGGAACGCGTGACGGTGCACTCTGGTGGGTCGGGGCACAACTAGAGGCTGGCAAGCTGGCTGGCTGGCTGCCTGCCTCCCCACACGGGCCGAGCCTCGCTAAATATTGATCCAGCCAAACACACCACCACTCCACCACCATCACCGCCACCTCCTCCTCCCTCCTCCTGCAGGACCTCTCAAGGTATTTCTTCAAATCTTGGTGTTAGTATATGTCGTTATTCTTTGAAATAATATATGCACCTGAAAATGCAATTGGTCATGAAGAAATAGGTATCTCCACCCGTGAGATTTTGCGCCTCGCTTCGACATTTACCAAACATGTAACGAATACTTTATACCTTTAAGTTCGTCTAAATGCACACTGCAGAATCATATTTTGTTGGACAATTGGTTCACTTCACCATTTGGACATTCGAACATTGGCTTCAGTACATATATATATATATATATATATATATATATATATATATATATATATATATATATATATATATAAATAAATATATATATATATTTTTTTTTTTTTTTAAACTATTCGCCATTTCCCGCGTTAGCGAGGTAGCGTTAAGAACGGAGGACTGGGCCTTTTTTGGAATATCCTCACCTGGCCCCCTCTGTTCCTTCTTTTGGAAAAAAAAAAAAAAAAACGAGAGGGGAGGATTTCCAGCCCCCCGCTCCCTCCCCTTTTAGTCGCCTTCTACGACACGCAGGGAATACATGGGAAGTATTCTTAATCCCCTATCCCCAGGGATAATATATATATATATATATATATATATATATATATATATATATATATATATATATATATATATATATATACACCCTCAAAGCACATACAATTAACAGATTTTCTTATATTATGCAGTGTTAACTACACAACTATAGTAGAAAACAGGAAGAGCAAAAAAGTAAAAGGAGGGGATTAGCAAAGTCTAGGTAAAAGACTAGAAACACAAAACCACGGGGAGAGAAAACTGGAGCTCATATTGTAGCAGGAACATGTGGAGGCTTGGTAAGTATATTGGATGAGGTTATAGGAGGGTAAAGGCGGACACTGCGTACTAGCAGCATTCTAAATAAACATACTGTACATGCCAAGGACATTTTGGGTGTAGCGGTGCTACGTGTCTAAGGGATTTACAAGAAAATATATTAACAGCTTCATTTAAGATAAATAAGTAAGAATTCACAAAAAAATTAATTTAATATTGTTGAACTAATTCCATACAATGTCTTGCAACTTTTCCTTCAAATTCACATTGGTAAACTACATATCTTCACCAAAATCCCTTTACCTTATGATACGACATGACGATAAAGAAAAAAAGCCAAAGAAATAAAGTTATTAATACAGGTAGGAGGAAATTATAGAGAAGGGCGCGAGAGGGTGTGATGGGGACCTGGCAGCCGGTACACAGGCTACACCATAACAGGCGGGAAGGGAATTAATATTAGAAATCCCAGGGCAGGAAGGGAGATCAAGCCACGGATGAGTTGCTAGGGGGTCTGCCCATGGGAAATACTGTGCTGTGAAGCTGAACATGAGCACTGTGTTAGGGTGGTACCTTTAAGGTTTTTACAATATTCACCTGCTAGTTTTTCACACACACACACACACACACACACACACACACACACATGTAAAGACGAACCAAATTTAGAATTTCATCTCCACGCACTATTTTCAGACAATATTATGACTATCAAACGCCATTTTTGCAGACAAAAACAACAATTTAATCATAACTTAGAAAAAAAATTCAGCAACAATGGATATATATATATATATATATATATATATATATATATATATATATATATATATATATATATATACATATATATTTATATATATATATATATATATATATATATATATATATATATATATATATATATATATATATATATATATATAACGAAAAGCAGGATTTACCCAAACTCAGAGATACTAAACTATAGAGCTATCTCTGCAACTACAGCATTGCGGAATATGGCGCCAATGCGGGATCTTCATGTATGGGACTTGCCAACTCTAAGCAACCCAAAAATCGAGACCGAGCAATATAGTGCTATGCTAACCACGCTGCCTGCAGTATTAGCATGAGCGTGTGTAAGACAATCTAGTAAAAAAAATAATGGCGTAAGATATGTTCTCACATTAAAATGTTCCTGATCAAATATTACTCACAATTAATTTGAGAACTTTCAGTAATTTTAACATGCTCAACAACGCAAGTTATTTGGACACCTTTCATATATACATATTTATTTTACTTAATCGCTCTTACACACAAAAAAAAAATACACACACACACATATATATACTCAGACAAGGAGAAAGTGAACTGCAAAATTTCTTTTGACGTGTGTCAGTTTTCAGCGACTCACCTTCCACGTTGATCTTCCCACCATTGTTTAGGCTGTTGAGGAGCATCGAGCAAAAACGACACCTGGTACTGATGACTTCCCGTAATATAATACTGAGTTAAACAAAAATTTCACGAGAAAGCTCTTAAGGGCAGATAGAATCTACCATATGTGCTAATAAAAGAGGTACAAGACCATGTCGTTAACCGTGGAAATTTGCTTTCTTGTTCAGCGGCCCTTAATTCCATCCTACATTCACTTCATTGTTATGCTTAACACGAAGTACTCCCAGGGGAAGCGCGGCTGAGTAACAGGAAAGGTGAAGGGGGTTGGCTTCCTGGCGTACGCAGCCTTATCTTCCGTAACATGGACCCCAGTAATCTGTTCTCCCTGGGTAACAAGCTAACCTACCTGCTACAGCTGGTTTCCCCAAGGTTATTCCGCTTTGTGTCCTAATGTCGTGTACAGGTTTGGTGTTATGCCTACGATAACGTCTACCTCGACTTCCGCATGGAGAAATCCTTGCTACACTACAAGGACCCTTGTTGGAAATCTAAGCTCATCTTTGGGTAATTTGCAGGCCACTTTCAGCTACGGGGTCTAACGTTAAAATTCCTGGCTTGGAGTGAGTTATCTGTCAGCCTACATTCCGCAAGCTCCGGGTGCATGTCCAGGGCTTCCCACCGTTGCTAAACACGTCCTATCGCTTCTGGTTGAGCATGCTTAGGGTTTCTTGAGGCTCTTATCAGCATACTGCAGCTTTTATGTTAATGTAACTGAACACCCACGCAAAGACAAAACAAGTCAAATGTATTTGAAAAGGCTTAGCGTAATGTTTGAAAGGAACACATACTAACAAGATACCATCAGGAAGGGTTCACTGCAAACATTGTAGGGTTTCCCATGACTTCCTAGTGAATGTTCTGCTGCTTTTGGCATAGACCTACACAAGTAAATATACGCTTCCTTTCCCTACTTTTAAGATTAATACCTTCACTATACACAAAATCCTCATAATGCTTACATTTCATTACTTTTCATTCTATTCCACCTACTCTAATGCACTCCGTATCTTATTGCACAGTGACATTCATTATTTCCGTTCTGATACCTCTGTTTGTCAAGCTACTCCATATCTGAGCTCAGTAATGACAACCTGTGTAGGATGGCCACAAAGAAAATCTTCATGTAGGGCCCTAGTGGAAACTGCTTAAACACGACACTAATGATAAAGTGAGAGAAAGAAAAAAGTGAAACATCTCAGAGATAACACTTACACCATGTACTAGAACGTGTAAAAAGATAACATCTCACATCCTGAATACTGTCGAGATTGTGCGATTAGATACGCCTTTCCACGTATCACAACCACTGCATCTCGTGGCCTCTATTTGAAAACGTAAAAAGTAGAAAGCATGCTATTGTATGACAGGCTGCCATGAGAGAAACAGGCTTCTCTGTATCATGTATTTGTTGAAAGAAGTCAGGTACAGAATATCTATCTGGTATATGAACGAAAAATAAAAAGTATCAAATATGATTCTCATCTTTCTAAGTCCTTTTCCTGTTTTAACTCAGTCCTAGAAGAGTTCTTAGAACTCTTAAGTTCTCAAGGGTGTAGCGGTTAAGAATAACAGCACATCAAGACTGCCAACTCAAGACTGCCCCAGAGCGCAAATAAACACTCTCCCAACATATAAAGATCTAGTTCACCAAGAAAAAGGAAGCACCATCGATTATTGAAAAGAAGGGTCCACATAATTTTCAATGAAGGAAATCATGAAGACGCAGAGGTTAAACTTAATAATAAATATGAATGAGTATTTCTTTCACGAATTGTACACGTGAACACTATGTCCTCGTTCACGAGTTTTAACAACATGCAGGTACACAGTTTCACAGCTTATATATTTAGACATGATACAAAATGTGATACATCTGACATGCTTTGTTGTCTATCAATAACCTTGGCCCGGATCCTGACACATATTCGCCTTCCTGCAACAATCGGTATGTCATTTAATTTTGGTTATTTCAACTTTCAAGTAAGAAATATTTCGAAATACTTCGGATTCTTCCTAAAACTTTATGTACAGATTTCTGCCTTGACACACAATAACCAATGGAACAGCCCGAAAGACTTAGCACTCCCTGTATACCGCAGTCATTACATAAACGTCGGCACTATAAGGGTGATTCGAATTCAAATCTTACAAGGTAAGGTATTATTGTTGAAGAATGGTCCAATAAACACCTATTTTCAGAACAAGCAAAGTGAGTCGTCTAGTGCCCTTAATACCCTTCAACTTCCTACTCTTGGTGCCGACGCCCTTCCCATATGCTCCCAGAAAAAAAAAAAAAAAAGTATTAAAAAAAATCATAGTTGCACCTAGATTTCCTTAAAATGAATTTCTCAATTTATCAAAATAATCCCGAATCTCTATAAAAACACTGCCTTTTTTATCTCTCTCTGCATGTGGTCATCATATACATTTACACGGCTACGTTTATCATAAACTTAGGAGAAGACACTATAATAAGCAGAAATGTTAGTTTGTCTGCTTTCCTTTGTCTTACTATGATAACGCTCCCAAGACGACGCAATAAAATCAGTGTTATGGCTGTAATTTACAACATGGAAGCTGTTGTGTGAATCTTCAAATCCTTGTTCTCAACTCTTTGCGTAAAATTTCAGCTAAATTTCTTTCTTTTTCAAAGATTTCCTCAAAAGTCTACAAGTATGATTCACAGTGACTTTTGGGGACAACAGCACTAATATCCGTTGTGCATGCTGGGATACAGATAGCTATGTAGCCTCAAGGGAACTGTAGCTCAGCAAGCCATTTCACTACCGTACATACGTCCAAAAATACTTTTGTCTGAAAGGACTCGTGGTCCAAGTTACGTATTAACAATTTTACTCTTGAATGTAAATAATATTCAAATTCACGTATCTTGTCTCAGAGACGACTGGAAGGATATGCAGTTTGAATAAGATCAAGTGAATAATTTCTTAACCCAAAGGAATACCATACTTTTCCATATCATCATATTGCCCTAATTCATATCAGATATACTTTTCATGTTCATTCTCTGCGTTGAGATCTCATGAAGCAGCAGTCACCAGAGCCAAGTTACGTCTAATATCCTTCAACGATTTGGACACGAGGCAGATGCTACATCTTTTTTTCTACACCAACCTTGTGAAAATGCCAGTGATAAAAAAGAAAAAAAAAATGGAGACTACAGACTTACTGGAAGGTGACCCATGTTAATCCACTTGTAACCAATACAGTGCAAGTCACCTGTCCATGTCCTGCCCAAAAGCCGTTATTTCTGTTAATCTTCGGACTCTCAAGTCTTCAGGTGGTTTATTGTGTTCGTCCAGTACCTTAAGTGGTTTCTTTACTAACTACGTTTCATACTTTTCCTTTATGCTATCCACTCATTCCTGGGACAGCTGAACCCACATCGGTTTACTGTTGCCAAGTAACACTATTGCAGTGACAACCGCAAAGTAGATAATACAAACTATGTAATCAGTGATCTTGAAACTAATCGTTAAATTGATGAATCCTTACAAATCTGATAAATGAAAAACAGATGTGTACGTCGAAATGTTAAAAAAATATAAATGTTACATCGTTGAAAATGTTATCTCCGCTACAGGAAATCGCATCCTGTTATTCTTAGCTCCACCGTATCTATGTACAGTTGCCACTGGTACCCAGATCCACCAGCCATAGTGAGAGATCACGTATGCAGCGACCTCCTAGTAACGATACCGTAAGTAAAACATCGAAGGTTTATAGTTTAGACTCTTATTCTATGGCGCTGGATCTATCTCATGGTGCTGCAGTTAGCGTTCCTTGACCGTGACGCATTCACGAGCCGCCCAGAGTCGAGGGCACAGGTTCGAATCCTGATTGCAGCATGCAGACCGCAGTCAACCTAGCTGTTCATCCGCCCCTAAGGGTTAGTCGATAAAATGGATACGTATTTACTGCGTGTCATAGAAGACGACTAAAAAGGGAGTAGCGGGAGGCTCGAAATCCTTCCCTCCCGTTTTTTTCTTAAAAAAAAAAAGGGGGGGAACATAGAAGGGGGCCAAGTGAGGATATTCCCTCTAAGGCCGAATCCTCTGTTCTTAATGCTACCTCGCTAAAAAAAAAAAAAAAAAAAAAACTAGCATGGCTTGACTCCTTAGATGCGAGGATGACATCACCAGTACGTACGTATGACGCGACGCACCCGAGGATGTGGCAACCTGACTGGAGTTACCAGACCTGTGGTGTGTTGGCCGGAGGAGCCTTGGGCCAACCTCCAGATGCCAGCCATCACTCGATGTTCACATGTCCACACAGTGTGCTTCAGCCAGTGTCTCATTCAAACATTTTGCAACACACGATGAAACTGAACAAGCTTAATCATGTCCCGTTAACTGAGACCTTTAACAATATGATATCCTCATAGACCTCATGTCTCAATATCAAACACAAACTTGGTCTTAAGGTCCATAAACACATTATAATTCAAAACTTAGCAGAAATAACCAATACTATGGATCTTTCACTTAATTTTTTTAGAGCATATTTCCTTAATGCTTTTCAAGTCTTTGAACTTCAGTGGGAGATTGCCTGGAGTATCATATTTGTTTCTCCTGTCATGCAAGTCCAATACAACTTAGGATGAAACGCCACAGATGTATACTAAAGGATAGTGCTATACCATATGAACATACTAAACACATTAATAAACATCGTCTGTTATAAACCGCAACATTAAGATATGTGCCTTTTATTCACAGGTAAACAAGGCGTATATGAGGTACAAATTTTCCTTAACAAAGAACCGTAGGAGACATAATCAACATTCTGCCCCATGTAAGGCATTGCCCAACTTCTAGTGATGCCCTTCGACGCAGTCCTTCGGGCCGGCCGGGCGCACGTGTGCTACATCCCCAGCCCGGGTGTGAGCAGCCGCTGTGCACGTGATCACCTGCCGCCCACCCACCGGTAAACACGACCTCATGCTTACTTTGTCTGTTGAGCCACAGTAATCCAGAGGTTACTATTCAGTCATAGTAATCCTATGTTTACTGTTGGGTTACAGTGTTCAAATGGTTACTGGTGAGCTACAGTAATCCTAGTAATTGTTGGCTCACAGTAATCTTAGTTCCTGTTGGCTCACAAGAATAGACCTAGAGTTATAGTTGGCTCACAGTAACCCCTTGGTTATGTATTGCTGTGGTAAACACCTCCCCATCCACGCTTTGTTTGTCGGACTACGGTAATCCCAGAGTATCGCTTTAACGCTGTGGTAAACAAAAATCTATCATCACTTTGTTTTCCCACTGTAGCACTTGGGTCTCCTTATCGCAGAGGCAAGTGACACTTACCGAGGGAGATTTCGCACCAGCATTTGATAATGAACTGATAACGACAGGTATGATTTCAATCTCAACCTTTTTATACGGGAAAAATGGCCTTTAGGTGTATTCGAAACAACCAGTTCGTGACTCAAAGATATCATGTTTCTTTTCACTCAAGTTACATGGTAAAAAGGCAAAATCACTTTACCCACCCAGTCTACATATAAAGTACACCAACTACCTCTATAAGGTAATAACTCACCTCCATGGCTGCAGGTATAAGTCTTCCTCTTGAATTAAAGCTCACGGTGGACGAAGTTCTGGGTCGACGGGTAGGTTCGTGAGTTACAACCTGTTGCTCCTCTTTCTAACACCAGAGGTAATCTTGCTTGTTCCGTGTAACGGGTGGTACTTGTGGACCACTTGACTGACGTTGTTGTTAGCGAAGAGTTGATTATCAAACGTTCAAGATGACAACGCCAGAAAACAATAAATCCGAAAAGCGTTTTCTGAGCGATGAGTGTTCTAAAACGTATAAAAGGTACCTTCGCCAGTACTTTGTCTACTCTCAAAGTCTTTCAGAACTAAGGAATGTCTCTGTATGAGGCAGACGCAGTCGTGTTAATGTGAAGTGTGAGTTTGCTACACGTCCTCCCACTTTCAGAGCTGGCGACTGACTGAGGCAAGCGGTGGGTGTGTTGTCCGAGCACATGTGTGGTGGTGGGACGGTCGGGGGTTGAGAGAGAGCGATGTGTTCGTTATAATGAGTAAGGTGGTGGCTGCCAACTGTCGCTGCTGCCACCGCTGTTGTTCCTTTCTTTTGCTCTTCCTACACATCTCTGAGATCAGTTCAAGCACACTAGCACAGTAAAGGAATTATTTCGAATTCTAAACGAAATTTCGAGTAGTTTTATAGTCCTAAAGAAATACACTTTCAAAAACTAACCTGGTAAGTTAACGATTCTGAAGCATGAAAATTATTTGATATGTATATATATCTGGGTCAATAAAGTTTTTCTTTAGAAAAGATAAATCTCTATGTATAAGTCTTACTTTCAGATAGGGCGTTTCCCAGTAATATTTTTCATCAGCAGGTAACAAAGGCCTTCTCGCCCTCTCACCCATGCTGCTCAGTTGAGCATCTGAGCGTCATAAAATGCGTTAAGTTGCTCAGAAACAAGCAGACTACTCTAGCCTAATCTATCAGAGATTTAGGTTTAGTAAGCAAGTACCCGATACTTAATCCTTGAAGCGTGTAGCTATTGCTTAACCTGAATTGGACTGTGTGGAATGAATTCATATCCGAAAGAATAAAGTAAATCATCTCAAGTTGTACCATACTTCTCATATACATTCTAAACTTTTTGGGGAAGAAGTGAATATTCTTTAGTGTCTGATTGTATTATTTTTATTATTATTTTCATTATCATTATTATTATTATTATTATTATTATTATTATTATCATTATTATTATCATTTGGGTGCTAGGTAAGAACGGGTCTTTTAATGTACTACTTGAGTCTAGGTTCCTTAAAAAGTTGTGATGCTCTTTTCCGACCAGATGAAGAGATGTTCCTGAGATCTGAGAAAGGGAGTTCTACTTGTTCATAAGTAGGCGTCTTCACTTGGCCCTTAATGAAGGCCGAGTTTCTGTCAAGAACCTGAGGGAGGCTATAAGAATTCTGTTGCAACCTAGGTATGAGTGACCTTTTGGTAATGTAACGAGGGAGGTTATTATCGTAGCTGAAGTGAGGGTTTCTATTTATGCTTCCAGAGGTGATGCTCTTTGGTTCCTGTGAAGAGATATTCGTTTAGCTCTCATGAGAGGGGTTCAGTTGGCACACGTTCATGTTATATTTCGTGGAACCTAGTTCTCTGAACTCAATCACGTTATGGAAAATGGTATTTCCTGAGAAACTTGAGATGAGGCCAAGAGAGGAAGTTCTTGGTAGGTGAGGTAGAAACCAGTAAAATTCTCTGGAGAATCGTTTGAAGTATTTAGGTAAAGGAATAATAGACTGGCGACGCAGTAGTTGCCGATTCTGCAAATCATTCTACGACTCTGCCACGCATGGTCCCAGGAACGTTTGAGTGTAAACAAGACAGGCTGGCTGGCGAGATCAAGCCAGGTCAGAAGAAGAGGCAGAGAAAAAGCGGCGTATATTTTGTAGGCTGTGATTCGTGCTGGTTTACGATCTTGGCCTTGATCAGCTTGCGATAGCTTTTAACATTTGGCATAAGTGCAGGGAGTTTGCTCCATAAATATTACGGAATATTGACATCTGTCGGGTACTACTAACAGCAGAGGTCATTGGCAGGTAAGCGACTAGTGAAAAAAAAGAAAGAAAAGACTAAGGGAATAACAAATTTAGTTTAAACATATGTGTCTGACTATGCGCTTATTGGAACTGTCGACTGACTTTTTCTCATAAATGATGTAGAACACCTGCGGTCTATCGCCTGAATACAAACGTACTCACAGTGTCATACATGCAGGTGGAACAATGAGGTACGTGGCTTTGACATCTTCGCACATTAACTTATGTAACCGTCTTACAAAAGCGCCAACGAACACGGCTACAGTGGGAGGTGCTGGGAGGCGGGCGTGGTGGCAGTGACGCCGCCTCTACCGCACCAGCAGGTCCTACCTCACCCGAGGGCCGAGTCCAACCAGGAAACTCAGTATGCTAGACGTCGCTCGGGGACTCACTGTTGGCCCGAGGTTGAAGGTCAACCACTCCCACAAACTTGCTTACGAATAATTGGCATATACATAGACTTTATTGATTAGGAATGGTAACTTGCAACGGTATATGTTACGTTTGTATTATTGTTAGATCATCTCATACTCTGTGTGGAAGATATTTGATGTTTTCTTACGTTTTAATACCAGTATAATTGTTTACACGAAATATTTTCGTAAGCAGATGTAACAAATTCGAATTCTAGAATCGCACTTTTATCTGAAAGCCATTTTTACTTATATACTTTAACCTTCATTAAAATTTTTCATAAATCTGAAGGAATGACGATATCATGATATACTGTAGATGGACACGTGACATCTCAAAGTACTCTCATTCTACCTCTATTTCTTCTCCGCCTTACCTATTACCTGTCTCGCTTTTCCTTCATACTCTCTCTCTCTCTCTCTCTCTCTCTCTCTCTCTCTCTCTCTCTCTCTCTCTCTCTCTCTCTCTCTCTCTCTCTCTCTCTCTCTCTCTCTCTCTCTCTCTCTCTCTCTCTCTCGCAGAACACCCAGCCCCTCCCCATCCAAAACTCGCCACACCGGCTGACGCATCGATACTCCCCAGCCTGTGCACGGGAAGCCCTCTCTCCCTGACGGCCACAGCCTAGCAGCATCCACCACGAGCCGCCACAGTCCCGCAGTCTGCACGCTTCATCCAGCGATTTATGGACCTTGACACCTCAGCGAGTGGAGGTGGCCAGTAACCCCACTTCGAATGCAGGGCAATGATAAATGATAAACAGGCAATGGTTTATCTTTCATGTGAAAGTAGTGAGTGACGGATGGAAGCTTTTGCTGTAACACTACGCAGTTAGGACCCTTCTGCTTTATTGTTGTCTCGATCCCAAACAATGACTGGGGGGAGCCTTCTGCTTTATCATCCTGTCTTTGTCCGTAATGCAGAATGGAAAGGAACCCTCTGCTTTACTGCTCAATCGTTATTGTGGTGGGTGAGGAGGAGTCTTCTACTTAACTAGCCTCTTCCCATCTCCTGTCTATATAGTGGTGGGGGGAGGAGCCTTCTTTACGATCCTGTCTGCATCAATAGGGGAAGGTATGAAGATTTTTTACTTAGTGTCCTGTCTCTCGCTAATAAATTAGGGACTGAAGACACTATCATTGTCCTTTAGCAGATTAAGTCTTCTGTTATCTATCTCATGTACCCATATGTGATTACCAGTACTACATATCTTGCCTTACCGTGAGGTTTTTATGTGGTTTGTGATACATAAACAATAAAAACGTTTAAGGTATTTGATAGTTCCACTGACGTACGTACAATAGGCATTTGTTATTAATTTCTTCCGTCAAAGTATACCTGATCTATACTACTGAAAAACTTATTTCCAGTCTCAAAAGTGGTTGCTATACTAGAGTGTCAGTTTGGTCTATCAAATGCCATTTCCCCCAAAAATCATTTAAAATCTCATTTCTCATCAAAACGGGCCTTTGCGTACTTTAGCTTCCAATATTTGGCAGCTCATATACCATAGAGTCAATGGCTTTTTGATTTCTTATATTCAATTCCATTATTGATTTATCTGACAAGAAATTAGCGACTTTATACCGCCACTCTGCTACTGTCAGAATGATTAAGTCTGATATTCAAAGTGCAATCCGAAAATAGTTCGTACTTGTGAAGTTAATTAACACTTAAAAAGCTAGCTAACACTTGTAATTCCAAGTAGAACTTGCAAAGTTACCAAATACTTTTAAAGCCTGCTATCACTTTAAAGCTGACCAATTCTTGTTAAACTCGATGACACCGTCCAGCAAACACATGCTCAACAACCAGACACATGTAAAGCTACCTCACACCTGCAAAATTGTTCAAAACTTTTCAAGCTAGATAACACATTCACAACTAGCTAACTCATATATTAGGCCGAACAATCATATGTAAAGTAAGAAGAAAAGATAAAAGACCAAGAGAGTGTATGAATCATCATCACCAACCAGACTGGCAACGTCTGGTCTGTTCTTCGTCTTGTCTTGCCGGCATGGCTAGTAAATATATATAGTAAGACATTAACTGAGAAGAAGGGGGAGTGGAGAGGCAGGTTCTCGTAAAGAAAGGTCTTCTTAATGCTTGCTTTTCCTCTTATACTACATGGAGAGTATTATGTTCGTGAAGCCCAGGTCTTTAACCATATATATATATATATATATATATATATATATATATATATATATATATATATATATATATATATATATATATATATATATATATATATATTCTCAAACACTATGTCCAAAAACACACATCAATTTGTGTGTGTGTGTGTGTGTGTGTGTGTGTGTGTGTGTGTGTTTAAGCATGTGGGGACTAATTGCATGTGTTACTGAATGTATTACAGTCTCGTATGACTATGACCAGTATTGAGCAAACGCCTTTGTTATCTGTACTGCGGGTCAGCAGTCGCAGGGCAATTTGAGTGCAGCTGACACCTCCCCTCCCCTTATCTGCCGGAAGTTCCTCTGATTTATTCTGTGTTACATGCTTTTTGTCTTCTTTTTTCGTTATAGCTCTTGATCCGTTGGGGTCACATTAAAGGTCACGCTATTGCATCCGAAATCATTCTGTCGTGCTTAAGGAGTCATCGCATCAGTGGAAATCCTCCCCTCTAGTTTTTACTCGTCCAAAAGAAGGAACAGAGAAGGGGGGCCAAAGTGAGGAAATGGCGAATGAATATATATATATATATATATATATATATATATATATATATATATATATATATATATATATATATATATATATATATACATGCAGGAGGGTGAAAGGAGGGCAAGAAATAGAGTGAATTGGAGTCATGTGGTATACAGGGGTTGACGTGCTGTCAGTGGATTGAAGCAAGGCATGTGAAGCGTCTGGGGTAAACCATGGAAAGCTGTGTAGGTATGTATATTTGCGTGTGTGGACGTGTGTATGTACATGTGTATGGGGGGGGGGGGGTTGGGCCATTTCTTTCGTCTGTTTCCTTGCGCTACCTCGCAAACGCGGGAGACAGCGACAAAGTATAAAAAAAAAAAAATATATATACATATACATATATTAATCATTTTACTTTTCAAGTGACAGCTTCTATTGTGTCATACTTTTGCCCGTGCCACATCAGCTTATAAAGAAAAATAATAGGGATGACGTTAGTGTGTTTGAGGATTAACACCTTGAAAAAGCCCAGAGCACCTTCTCAATTCACAGTTTACCTCGTCAAACCTTTTGCCATTTATAGACCCGTTTGGGTTAATCTGGTTTGGATCAGTTACCCACATCTAACTAATCAGTCTGAATCACATGACTGACCTACTATCTAGGATAGAAAACCTTGAAATATATAGATAAATCTCTCAAAATATGTGGTAAGTCCATTGACCATGGCAAATTCTAATGAAAAAGATAATTGAAATAAGATGACTGGTAAATACACCGCATTAACTAGTAAATGCATCACAGATGAAATTTTATCCGAGCTTAGAACATCACAGTTATTTGAATGCAATCACCATCATGCGTGCAATAAAACGGCAAGAAACAGTCTCGCTATTTTGGCTAACAGAGTGGACAGGACGTGCGGATTTCGTGCGCATGCGCGGTACGATAGAGAACAAACAAAATCATCCGTCAACAGCGATCGGCAAAATGTTAACGTGAAATCTCACACATTTAACTAAGTCCTTCAAGTCTTCGTCCTCATTTTCACCTGCAAAGATAAAGAGTAACAGAAAAGACTAAGTAAGACAGAAATTAAGGGAAAATGGACATTAGTATGTGGTCTGGACTCGCACTGGTCGGATGGTCAGGTGAAATGGATAATATTCACCCCATTTCAGCACAAGCAAAGCTCGCCATGGTAAAAACTTCTTAGGATGCATTCTTACCCATTATAAAAACCATGAATGTTAAATTCAGTTCAAGGGTTCGGATAAAGTAGTTCTGTTGTCAAGGCTGTCGTCCGTATTAAGGGATTTAGGTTGGTCTTGTTCAATATCGTGGAGACAGAACCAGGCAGAGACAAAAATAAGAAAACTGAAATTTCTGTTTGTCAACGTGAATGTAACATTTTTTAGACTATTACTAATCTTGAAATTATATTCATCAAATGACTAAATTTTGTCTATATATTAAACGCCTATGTTACTCAGGGACTTACTATAAGCAGCATGGGGGGGAAAAAAAATTGTGGGTTTCTGACAGACTTCCTTTGAATCTTTTCAAATTCCACTTGGAAAAGAGCCCTGCAAGTCCATTCTCGTTTCTCGGTAATGGAACATATCTTCGTTTTTCAGTTAGTTTACAATACTATCTTTAACACTAATGTCTCTTGTTCATTTCCCTCTAATGGTCTCTGCTTGTTCTTTCTTTTTTTTTCATGGTGGAGGCTCCGTCATGGACAAAAGGCTACATCAAGGCTGAGCCTTAACTAAAAAATAAAGAGGTTAATGAAAAGAGAAAAAAGAAAAGGCAAGGCGGGTCGTTACGGTCCATTTTTAAAACTGTGTGTGATCATTTGTGTATTACCCCGTCTCTTACCCTTGTATATACCTAGCATGTTTTTGTCTGCCATGCGTATACACACACACACACACACACACACACACACACACACACCCGCCGAAACCTAGTATTTATTCGTCGACCAGCCCGGAGGGGAGAATGAATACCTGGTTTGGGTGTTAGCGGAATGCCGCGCCCCAAGAATGGAACCCACGTTAAGCGGGTGGGGCCTGTCCTGACTCACAGTAATTAAAGTTAACTACGACACAACATAGTTGAGTGTGTGTGTGTGTGTGTGTGTGTGTGTGTGTCATAGGTGTGTTTTTCTATATGCATTTTGTCTGTTTTTCCTCCCAGTGCAAGGAAAATTAGTCTCATTAACATTATTGACCGCAGTTGTTTATTCATACGGCTCCCACACCTGCAGACGCACACATGCTGATGCATAGAGATATACATGAGCACAAACACGCACTTGGAGCCGCAGATATGTACATGTACAAAACCAAACGCTCACCCAAAACCAAAGACGTATAACCACACACACACACACACACACACACACACACACACACACACATGCTGCCGTATGGTGCTATATGTTTTCCGCTCTACGTTCACAGGGTGACGGTGACTCACGCTGGTTCTCACCTCTTCACCTCAGGTGTGACGAGATCATATCCATGAGTCACACTTCATCATACTGAGGGAGAGATACCATCAGCCACGTCGAACATGTTACATCACACTGAGGGAAACCGGCGTTCTGACACACTTCATCATACTTCAGGGTGGTTATACATCGTGTATAGTCTAACGTATGTATATATATATATATATATATATATATATATATATATATATATATATATATATATATATATATATATATATATATATATGATATATTTACATATGCGAGAAAGGTTGAGTGGACTGTTAGTTGCACTGGCTTTTTTTTTTTTTTGCTGGTGTCAGCACCCCTGTGTTCATCCTGTGACCGGTGACGCAAAAAAGGATTACAGAGGCAACAAAGGATCCTCATTAGATCCCCACCAAAAGCCAGTCTTCTATGACATCATATGCTACTGAGCTACTTTATGACATTAACAATTTATTCATAAAATAATTACTCGTTTTTAACTTAAAACGACATATGGATATGATCTTGAAAGTCTTATCTTCATGTTATCAATAATGAAAAGTAGTTACCCTCTCGACATTCTGATCAATTTACTATGAAGAAAAGTATACTAAGGAATCCATTAAGTCCCTCTGTTACGTGCATCGTAACGCCAAAGACTCTCTTCATTTATCACCACATGAGGGTCTCATCAAAAGTGTGTTTCAAGGGCACAAGTGGTCGTTAGAGGTGAGGTGTGGAACCAAGCGTTGCTGTGGGGAGACCCGGATATAACGCTCCCCTACCACTATGATCCCTTCACTCTCAGGGATGCCTTTTTTTGATTCAGTGAATTTGTCTTGATAACGTAAGTTCTACTGATATGGCTTACGTCAAAGGCCATCCCATCGTATCTAAAGGTCTTACCGTTATGCTCAAAGGTCGTACCGTCGTGCTCAAGGGTCGTACCGTCGTGCTTAAGGGTCATATGGTCGTACTCTAAGGCCATACCGTTGTGCTCAAGAATCTCTCCGTCGTGTTCAAGGAGTGAAGTATATCTCACGATAAAAACAAAAGAGTTTAGCGTTTAGTGCGTAAGTCTGGTCGAGGCAGGCAGGTTGAAAAATGCATGTATGACAAAATATTCTTAGCTTATTTCCCAGTGCAGGCATCAAGCTGGGAGGCTCTGTGCTACATGCGACCATGTCCTCACTTTATAAGCATTGGCGGAACTCAGAATTTCTTTTATCTTGCGGATTACTACCATCCCCATTTTCATTCGTGTCTGAGTTGATAGTCATGATCTCCATTTACCTTCCCTCCTATCCTCATTTTCTTGCTATTTCTTTCTCCCTTGCCCCCTCTTACTCTTTCGTATTTCTAAGCTTCACCATCATAATCGTCTCCATCACTGTCACACCCCACCATCACTATCCTCTCCATCACAACCACACACACCTCTGCCACCACCTTCTGCATCATTTATCAGCCGTCCCTCCTGACATTCTCCCTCACCATCAACCCCAGCGCCGCCTCTCCAGCACCATAAGCCCCACCGCCTCCCGCGCGTCATCTCCACCAATCCTCTGCTCGTTTCTAACACCCCTTCTTCGCCTTCTGTTTTATACCTGTGTGGTTAGAGGGAGAGAGAAATAAGTGGTTCGACAGAGAAGGTTAAGAGGAGAAACAGAAGGTAATTGTTAGACGGTGATGATGTATGATTAATTGTTACCGAACTGTGTGGGAGGTTTGTTGATGAATGCCTCGTGTGTGGTGTGTGTGTGTGTGTGTGTGTGTGTGTGTGTGTGTGTGTGTGTGTGTGTGTGTGTGTGTGTGTGTGTGTTTTGGTTTTGAAATGAAAGTAGTTGAGTTAGCCTAAGAGTCGTTCGTTGTGTATACCTATGCATGACAGACTGAGCACAGTCTTGTCAAAGAACTCAATACTCCAAGGGAGTCTGCCTCTCCCTGCTACGGAAAGTAGTGCAAATATGGCTGCAGGAGCCCTTAGAAAGGGGTCCTGGATAGCACCAGGACTCTTTCACAAAAATAGGTCCTTGGGTGAATATGAATAAATAAACAATTGATGAGGGTCTGAAGGAACCAAAAGTGTTTCATATTTGTGTTGCTGCTGAGGTCTTAGAGATACTTGGAGTTGTCTTAAGGGCGGTCTTCTACCCCTCAGAGTTATGTCTGTAGCTTGTGTCTTTGTTGTCTTCTAATTTCTGCCGTATGTTTTGTGTTGTTTGTATCAAAATGTACCAGTCGGTTTTATAATTCGTAGACGGTGGCGTTCTGTGTTTTTGTTATGGTGTGTTTTTCACCTGTCGCAGTTTGTGTTGCCATGTTTTGTGAGTGGGAATTGGGGTGTTGCTCACTTTGGGGAAACCAGGTGCGTGGATGGGGACTGGGATGTAGCTTGGTATGTGGAGACTCAGTGGGGACTGGAGAGTATAGGAAGGAGGTTTGATCTGATATCAGCAAGCCTTCCTCACCCGCCACTCAACACCCCTCCCTCCCCTCTGAGGACTTCCCGGGCCTTAGGTGGGGGAGTTTGATGGCGATGGAGGGGGGGGGGGGGGGTGGAGGAGGAGGGAGACGAGTTAAAAGAGGAGGTACTTGAATCCCTCCATCTCACCCCCAACCCGGATCACGTCGCGTGGGAGAGGCTCCACCCGCCGCCGTTAACCTCTGCTAGCCTGTGAGTTGCCGTCTCTGCTTCCCTTGCTGTTGTTCCGCTCCTCCTAGGCTCTCCTCTTTCGCCAATGCTCTTCAATTATTTCCTTTCGCATTACTCTGTCTCCCTTTTCTAAAATCGTGCCTCGTTTTGCTTCCATTCCTCAACCTTCAATTCCTTTACTCATTTTCTTTTCCCTTTTCATTTCCTTTCACTCCAGCTCTCCTTCCATTTCTCCGATCTAGTCTAACTGTACTCTCTCACTCGCTCTGTCAACCATCCTTCCCCAAACCGTCCTTCCCACATCCACCACTTCAAGTGTCGTCACCCTTCCTACCTCTGTTCTTCCCACTCCCTACTCCTTGTCCCAGCCAGACAGAGTCGACAGGCAGATCGCAGTGAAGCATTATCATGACTCACACACGGCTGCACGTCTAAATCTTCTCACGCCCACTATGATTCAGGATTTCCGTCTGTATAGACGCGCCTGTGGCTGATAGTTTACGGACCAATTTTCAAAAGAAAATGGCATCATTTTCGTTTATTGCTGCAGCTCCTCCCTGATAGATGCTCTAGTTTTTTCTTCATTGAATCTCACTCTGTCTGTGGTGGGCGCCAAACGCTAGCCCTGCCTCACTGCGAAGTATTGTCGTAAATATTCGTAAATTGGTAAGGATATACGTCCATATATATACTCTACGGGAAAAAATATCTCGTAAGTACTCGCCAAGTAAGTACCCTACCCTCTCAGTCTGTTAATTTATGATTCAGGTTTGACCTCAAAGTTCTCTCATTAAATTCCCCTCATGATTGTGACAGTGTCTCTCGCCAACAGACGTCGAGGTACAATAGCCTTTGTTTGTTTAGGTCCCTCATCGGATTCAGGTCCCTCAACGGAAACGTCGCATCCGGGGTTAACAAGTACCTGGTATGAAATTTGTTTATTTTGTGCTTTTAACGGAGAACAATATAAATTGTGAATTTATACGGGAGTTTTGAAACTGTAAATCATATTCTGCAGTTAGAAATATACATTATGCAAATCTAGGCGGGAAATTTTATAGGAAAAGATAGAGTCTAATTAAGCAACGTTTTCATGAATTGAAAGTGGGAAAGCAGCTGAAACAATTCTAACTAATGCCTAAAAAATATTTGAAATATTTGACAGAGCAATTCAAAGGCCATATATACATACATATATATATATATATATATATATATATATATATATATATATATATATATATATATATAAAAAAAAAAAAAAATTATATATATATATATATATATATATATATATATATATATATAGATAGATAGATAGATAGATAGATAGAATGAAAGATAGATGAATGGGGTCATTAAGGCTCCTATCGTCAAGATTTACATACCAACTGAAAAAAATGTATAAAACCTTCCCAAGTCTCAAAGTAAATTCTAAGACTACAGAAACTCTCACCACGTATGAGGCCCACACTGGAAGGTTCATTTGACAGAAAAAATAATATTCACTGATGTTTTACAACCTGTTGTTTTCATAAGCGGTGAATGCACATTCATCTTTTGCTTTTTGATTATCTTGGCACATTACTGTATGCTGATGGATATCTGATGATGTAATGCATCACGTTTTCTTTCTTGGAGAGAATTAGAATGATTTGGACTTCATGTCATCAGGAGCAGCGCAGACACGACAGAACACACACACACACACACACACACACACACACACACACACACACAGACACACACACACACACACACAAACTTTTTTTTATAGGAGGACTATTATAACACATCACATTGCTATAGAAAGCCGAAGGTGTCACTTCTATTCAGCAGCACGAAGGATGTAGCTGATGTGTTGTACGGTCGTGCCTACGTGATAGGGTCCGTGGATAAAGACGGGATTTGTTATTATACCGACGCGCGTTGCTGGCGGGACACCGCTACGTCAACACAGACTTCATCCAGTGATACGCGGAGGGAAGAAGCGTTAAATAAAGGAACCGGCAGTTTAAATTCTGAAAGTTGTCTAAACTGTTAAACTGATGGCATTAAAGTATAATGTTAAAGTTTTAGTTTTCTCTCATTTAAGATATTTTCAAGGAAGAGAATATCAGAATTACCATGTCATTTCTCACAGTTGCAAATGATGCACTACCTCCTGATATGGAATGCAACAGAAGTTGGCTTAGATAAGCATAAAAGGTGTATAGACATGTAGAAAGACAAGAGTTGATAAAAAATAAAAATCACTTTGGATTTAGGGATAAGATATTCAGTCTTGGGTAATGTTATTAAGGAGGAATTCAAGACAAGCAACCCAACACGGAGTGTGCAAGATGGCTTTAGGACGCCACATCAAAATATGTTCGCACATCCAACTCGTTACAACTGGTATTATGTAATACTGACACCTCACAATACTGTGGAATGAGCTCCTTTTTCTCTTGAGGATAGACGTTTGAAATATGAATCAAAACTCTTGAAGGTTAATCTACAACGTATGAGCCTAATCAAAGGAAAAAAAAAAACAGGTAATATATTTTGTGGCAGCTGAATAACTTTGAAAGATGCAAAAGACTGAGGAGTTCCGCGATGGTCCACAGAAGAAACAGTTGAGAGAAGGGTCGACAAACCTCAGGATGAAGTAATTGTGAAAAGTATAGAATCCTGATTGTCACGTTGGCCGAAGAAAAAATGAAAATAAAGATACATTGAGATGATTCTAGCAATGCCATTTAAGGTCCTTTGAGGACGATAGTAAGACTAATATTAAGGACAACGGCGCGACCTTTGAGCACATCGGTACGATACATAGGTACAATGGCCTGACCTTTTACCTGACTCCAAGGTCATCAAACCGTCATACTCAAAGACCTTACGGAAGTGCTCCAGGGTTGTATGCACCATCGTGCTGAAGCTAGGAGAAAACTTTTGTCCCGCTAGATTTGTGAAGCTATGCAGCTGATTTGTCACAGAAGACGGGGGTCATTTAGCCCTTTACAGTGACTGACGTAAACAATTACGTCACTAGATTCTTAAGACGGGTCTATATTGATAGAAATGACAGTGATGTATACCGTAACGTCATTCTTCATACATACACACACACGTCCTGCATACTTCAGAGACAGCAACCTGACATTGTGTGTATACTTCTCTTATGGAGAGCATTAGTCCACTGTCGCTATAGCATCAAACAACTGGTATTAAGCCCCCTGTGATCCCGTGCGACCCAGATGGGTCATATAATAGACTAGGCACCGAGGGGGACAAGACTGTCTTTCACAACCGGAAGTGCCTTGTGTGTGACCTTGGTAGGTCACTGGCCAAGGTCACAAGTGGGAAGACATTGATCGTCACAAGGGAGGTCTAAGGCCCTCCAGGGTTCCACCGATAAGAATTTGGCGGACTCAAGCATACCCGGGCGTCAAGGCAGTCAGTCAATCGGTCCTAGGGACAGGGCGCTTCGGAGCATCAACCATGTGACTTCTAGCTCTTTACTCTTCCCCGACAGGGGCTCTGTGGTGCCCTCTCGACCGAGACCTTCGTCGACAGCAGCTCTTAATTTACTCTCTCTCACTCTTCTGCCCCTTGGGAAGGACTCCCATGGAACATTGGCAAAGCCTGTCTCCTGAAAGATCTTTAACTGTGGAGCCTAATACTACGCCTCCTACAGCACAAAGCACAAACAGCAACCGCCCACCAACTCAGGATCCCAGTAACGCTTCCTCCCTTCTGCAGAAGCTCCACGAGACCCATCATGTAGTCTACATGTACAGAATCCGGCCACGTGCTGCCGCTATATTACTAGTTTGTCCCAAACGACATTATAGATGAGGCTATCCACACACACACACACACACACACACACACACACACACACACACACACACAAGGTGATTACCTTCGTTCTGATGATTCCATTATCGAAAGCTGTTTGCTGACAAGCTTTCCGCGGATTTGAAAGTGCTTCGGTGGCGTTCGGAATAGAGCTCATTGATATTCAGTCTTGCCTTCTGTTGAAGACTGAATTAAAGGCGACACGCCAGCAGCATTTTAAATTCTTTGATGATGATAAGTCTCCGTTCTTTTGTTGCCATTCACGAATATCGAAGAATCTGTCTGTCAGAAATGATAATGGCATAAAAAAACGTGGTCATAAATGACGATAATGAAGTGAAAGCATCGTACTCTATCCCTCTTAATGGCATTCCCTGGTGAGTGTTGCCACTTTATCGATAGTACCCAAGTCTATAGCATTACGTCTAGGATTAAATCTAAAATCTTTTGGTAACCATCTATATTTTCCTCTCCTTCCTTTGTGATAAAGATTTAAGTTATTTTCTAAAGTGATAAAGGAAATGTTTGCGCAGAATGTGTTTGTGAGCCTTACAATCCTCCTCATTCATGATCACTTCCGTTTGAATCTATTCATTTTCAAATCTGACATCAGTGGTACTTAGCAAGCCTTTATCCGTTTCTGAGATTCCCATGAGAAAGAGTTGATTAGTTACCCGTTACAAATTTATCAAGATTTAATTATGGTTAACTGTATTGGCAAGTCAGTCACCCTTGTATTACGGCAAAGGGAAGGGATGTATTTCAGTTTGTATTTCAGGATGTATTTCAGCTTCTCAACACCAGTGTCATACGACAAGGAATGAACCTTTTCTGACGAGTTATCTATTCGACCTTTCGCCATCCCTTTCATCTCGTCAGACTCCAAGATAAGGTAAGGTTACGGATCAACGAAATATCCGAATGTCTTGGGGTAAAGAAAGATGATCTCCAAAATATTTACGTGTGATCTCTAAAATGTTTACGTGAGGTAACATTAAATAGAATCAAAAACAGATAAACGATGGTCATCTGCATGTGCTTTTCGTATATATCTGAACATCTGGGAAGTAAACAGAAGCACTTCGTAAATATGTCTGTGTTGACTTGTTTAGTTCGGATGTTGGGGGAGTGTTCGAGCGGGGCGAATCTGAGGTGGGGAGGGACAGACGCTGCTGGTCAGCAGGTGGATCAGTCAATCAATACGTCGAGACGACCCTTCGCATCTCATTCCCCCCCCCCCCCCCCTCTCTCTCCCTGTTCACAAGCCGAACATCAACCTCCCCCAACAATCACAGCTTTACCTATCTCGCCGCCATCTGTATAGATTAAGAATTTAGGACACTACTACTGTTCTCCAGCAGATACCCATGTCACAGACCACCAGGTCCTGTCATCTGGCTTTCTCATTTACTCTCATGTATTTCCAAACAGACCGTCAGGGTATGAACTCTAAATTTCAACGATACCTGAAATTTAGAAATTATGCCACGAGTGTGGGTCATCTTTCATTATCATCATCGGTCGGGCATTATACTGTCACACGTGGGAGAGATTGGAGGCCGGGATCATCATAATTGGAGCAGCAGTGAGTGGGTCGGGACGTAAGCCAAGTTTCTCAGCACGCATTGTGCAGGTGCAGCGAGTGAGGACGAACATTTGTTGTCTTTATGCTTTGCAGCATCGCTAATATTCATGTGTATAGGTAAATGTAAACAATGAATGTTAAGATTCATGGAGGGCAAAATATTTGCGTTGTAGTACCACGGCAGCACCATAGCATCCGCAAGAGCGCACAACCACTAGCCCCCATAACCAGCTCCAGATGCAGACAGATTAACTTTAAAACGCCAAGAAAAAAAATGAGAGAAAGTGTCGCTGGAGGCTGGAATAAAGACATTGTATAGGATCAGTGAAGTCTGCAAGACAACGCCATGAATCTCAAACGCATGGGGAGGCAAATAAAGCGCTACAATGAAGTAAGATCTTAAATATATAGTCCGCGTGATCTAGTAAATCCATGTAATCCACAGGAAAATGAAACACAATAAGTTCCCAAGTGCACTTTCGTGTAATGATCATATCATCAAGGGAGATACAAGAGAGAGAGATATATAATAATCAGTTGATATACTAGGAATATCAACTGACTATTATATATCTCTTGAATCTCCCCTGATGATGAGATGATTACTCGAAAGTGCACTTGGAGAGAGAGAGAGAGAGAGAGAGAGAGAGAGAGAGAGAGAGAGAGAGAGAGAGAGAGAGAGAGAGAGAGAGAGAGAGAGAGAGGTTTCTGATAATCTTAGTCTTTCGTGAAGATTTACGATTCTTTGAGTAGTGCTGGGAGATGTGGTGACAAAGTATTAAAACCATGCTCTGTATTGCTGAACAGGTTCTTGGAAGGTATGCTTGGTTGCTAAGCTGCTCAATAGATGCAGTGACGTGACCATGACAAAAGCAGCTCGTAAAGGTGAGGCTTTGTCTTTCGTAACAAGCGATCTCTGATACGTATTTTAAGTCAATGCTGTAGGCTAAGAAGTGATTAGATTTTGTATTCACATACAACATATGAATATGTCAAAGCACTAATCATGACTTCATGGTAAAAGAGTTATAATCCTCAACAAATAACATAATAGAGCAACGTATCACGTAACATCCTGACTCAACTATTACTTCTCAAGATTATGCTGTGCTTTAAATACAACTTGAGCGCATGGTGATATTCACGCAAAGGTGTCTTATCTAACGTTTTTGAATCTCCCTGTAACTAGACCCTAGATCAGGTAATATGGCGCATAGTCACGATATTTTCTAAAGCCTATCTCGTTCTACCGCATACTTGCGGAATTATGTAATCTAACGGGTCTCTCTTTTATTATTTTTCTCATATATCCCACGAACCTGAGCCTGAACAGGTTGTGGCTCGCCTTCAGAACAGGTCTGATGTGAACTGAACGCTGATATAGTTTTGTTTAATCATTTTACCACCCCGCGTGCATGGCTGCTGTACAGCGTCGGTATAACATGACTCCTCGAAAAACTGAGTATATAGAACGAAGTATACATAGGTGTATATGAGGGTCGCATGTATCTAATACATAGGTACGAATACAGTACACGTTAGTTATCCCAGTAGCAGGTCTGGTGAACCGGTCCAGGTAGACGAATAATGAGGCTTTTGGTCGGCTTGTGAGAGAATAATGAGGTTGTTGGTCTTGACTGGACCAATGATGAGCCTTTTGCTCATCGTGAGGGTGAAGGCAACGGGAAGAGCAGAGGGAGAGTTAAGTAAGAGTTAGTTGACATAGGATGATGACGAGGTTCAAGCTGAAAAGTAAGGTAATATGGAGACTCATAACCAAGGTCAATGAATATGTGATAAATATATGTGTAGGTGAGAGAAAAAGAGTAAGACTATAATTCGAATGAGATGAAGAGGGCTGGGAATTGCAAGGTGAAACTAGGAGAAAGTGGTTAAAGTGGGGAGGAAGTAAGAGTTAGAGGTAAGGTTAAGAGAGGTGAAGGTGAAGGTGTGTGTGTAAGAGAGAGAGGTAAAAATAGAGGTAATGGTGAGTCAGAGGCGAAGATAAAGTACACAATGAGGAAAATGTAACAAATACTGTTAGCAAGGAGTACGTATGAGGGTGAAGGCCTGCAAAGGCGAAACTGGTTCGAAAAGAGGGTTGAAATAAGGTTCGAGTCACATTTGGAGATGGTGGTTGGGAGATTTCAAAACTGACATTAAACTTACGCTTTTTACTATTGGTAATCATAATTCTCGTTTATGTTACCTTGCTCGCGGGTGAAATCCCGCCAGAGGTAATGATACAAAAGCAATTACATCAACGCTCCAGCATCGCTTGGGATATGACAGGCTAAATCTAACTTATACAGTAGAATTCTCTTTCATAAATCATCGAATATACTCCTATACTGCACTTACCGCAATATACTTACTGATATATGTAAACCAATAATATTCAAGATAAACATTTTATGGCTACGACTGTCCCAAATCTGCTAAAATTCCTGGCAGTCTGTCGTGTGTGCGAGTTTGTAATTTAAATCCTATGTATGATATGTCTATTATATTAAGAAATCAATAACTAGAACCCTCAAAGTACTTAAGTGTAAGTGACGCATTATCTGGCCCTCGCTATCTCTTGACGATAACGTTAATTCTAGGTTCTGATTGGCTGTAATTTCTAAATGGGCGGAGTTTATCAATCTTAAGGTAAAAAGGACTTAAAACATGAGAACACAAACGTAAGATCAAAAACTCCTAAACCATTTCTAGCTTTAAGCAACATTTAATATTTTCTTTCTCACTATATTTTCCAAAAGTTTCCAGGTTTTCATTGGCTTCTTTTTATTTGGGCCAATTTAAAGGTATCTCCGAATGTAAATAAACATCACAAAGCCACGCCCATTATTCGTGCTCGAGTTTTGTTTACCTTAGTGATTTACTGTGGCGTTTATTTGGTTTCTATAGAGTTTCCTGGAGCACATTTGTCTGTCATATTATTCAGAATGATGTACATTACTGCAGTGATGACAGAAAGGTTGACATTGATCAACAGATTACATAAAGAGCAGTGACGTGACTGAAACACCCGAACGTTGTGGAAGACGCTATGTTCGATTGGACCATAAACAAACTTAACTTGTAATTATTGGAAATGTGTGTGATCAATCCCTTGTCTGACCCAATTTAGCTGTACGAAACCAACTCTTAACAAGGCCCTAACTTGATCCTGCCGGGAAATGAGGTGAGAAAATTTCTATTATTGTACGTTATATATTTTCCTTCCGTAGTATGTATTTAGGTATACTAGATCGGTAATTGCTTTATATAGGTTAGGCGATTTTAACTAGTAATTATTTAGAATATACAATCATACGACGTAGTTATTTTATTATTTTATTTCTATACACCGACGAAACGGATGGGTGAAGATGGTAATATACAGATGTCATTCCTGAATTTCTGACTCTTCTCTCTTCATTTTTGCACAATCATCCACACCTGGCTTATGACGAGGAAGGATTAAGTTACTTTGAGGTAGGCCAAGGTTGGGACTCGGGGTGGAGCTCCCGCGCGAGAGTTAGGTAAGGTTGATTGGTTTGAGTGTTTTCCCTGCACTTCATAAGCGCTGTAAGAGTCGTGCGTTTTTAGATAAACTTCATGAAATAAAAATTCATCTTTTCGCTCATCATACTGATGAGTGTGAAACCATATTTGCAAAAAATATTTCACACTAGAGATGTTGATAAATGCGGGAAGAAAGTGGCGAAGAAAATGAATTGTCGGCATAATATCGTTCGACCCCCTGCTGCCGATGTATTGAAAAAATAAACACTGCCAAAATCTTATCAGTTCATTCGGTTTAGTTTTGTTGAACAATTTGATAAGTTCAGATAATTATATATATATATATATATATATATATATATATATATATATATATATATATATATATATATATATATACACGACACGATACCAGCTCAAGACAATTACCTAGCCTAGAATCCGTAGTGTTCGATGCAGGTTGGAAGAGTTCTGACTGTAACAAATCCAGTGATGTACTCTTTGTCAGTAGTCTTCTTTGAAGCGTCACTTAATGATTACCAGAAAATATTCATGAAGCATTTTGTCATCGTAAGTGGTGAATGAATAATATTTCAATCGACAGCGAAGAGTTAAGAAATTTTCTGGCAGTTTTATGACAGGTGATTTTACCACTGAAATGCACCAGAATGGGAAACGACTTAAAGCTTTCAAGAACTACGGTTTGTCAGCTGGAGAACGCATCCGTATGTCTACATTATTTAGCCCAACATTTTCCCTGGTATTCATTCTGTAACGTTTGTAGCATTAGTTTATATCGTTCCGTAAATCATTATACTCAACGCTTCGCAACTATTAATTTATTTTTCTAAATCCTACACTAGCACTGCAGAACACAGTCAGTTAATAGCTGGGTACCCATGATAGTTTAATCAATTGCGAGGAATATGAATTTGTGACGGGAGAGTAAATTGCTTTTGATATACTCGAGAGATACAGAATGACTTTGGAGGTCGGAGGACATTGTGGGTTAGATATAACTGATTTCGCTCGAAAACGACAACCCTAATCTTACCAGGCATATCGATCTCAAACATAATCATAAATCTTACCGAGCATATTGTCCGTATTAACGTAAAGAACAGTCGTAACAAATCACGTTGGGAGCGCACAGTGCCACGTGCAGCCTCACTAGTAAACAGGTGACGTCATGGAGTTGGCCAATAGCAGCAACACGTGCTGGTCGGCCGTGAGCGCTGAATGTTGCTACGCTGCAGATATCCAAAAACGTCTCATACTGACCAGTCAGCACCTGGCGGTTTAGTTTTGGTTGAACTACAGTGCCGCTTACTGGCAAAATATCCATTCAGTCCGTTGTTCATGGAAGCGAATGTCCATTACATTTCGTTCTTTATGCTAAATGGCACATGCATGGTGTAATTTTTGATCGAATGCTAAGAGATAAATTTTCGTAAATTTTTGCCTATAAACGCAATAATTTTTTTGGGAAAAATATGAAGGTAGGCGTGCCATAACTTCACTTTCCTAAGTTTAACATGGAGTGAGAAATTTATTTAATTTGTACCTTTTGGATTATTCTCTAATTTTGTGTTGCATTTCCGCGTAAGTTTACTTTTGGCTGCATTCATTTCTTTTGTGCACATAGTCTTCAGAGAAATAACTCTATAATGGAAAACAATAAGGATAATTTCACCACGTCTCCTCCCACCCGCAGCCCCAGGGTTACCTTGACGTTACCTTGGTGTAGTCTCCCTAGTCCATCTACCCCTGCCGGGACCTAGTAGGGTCCATCTACCCCTACTGGGACCTTGTAGACTTTAGCTTCACTGGACAGAGCTGGATTACTTTTAGTTACTGAGGGTTATGATTAATCTGAATGTGCCGGTTATTTTGGGTTTAATGATAGCGTTCACTTAATTTTCAACCCGACAGGAAGTTTTTGGTATCCGGATGTGAAAGAGTACTTAGGAGTTCTTACGAGATTTTTCCAAAAGGCTAGGCTAAGGTGTAGCGCCAACCGCAAAAGGATGTAGATTAACAAAGAGCAAGTCGTGTGAAAGCTTATGTATGAGGAGAGATTTTATGTTTGTGAACTGAACTGAAAACCAGACAGTCACGTGAAGAGGAGAGAGAGAGAGAGAGAGAGAGAGAGAGAGAGAGAGAGAGAGAGAGAGAGAGAGAGAGAGAGACATGAATAATCAACTAATGACATTAGGAGCGTTGAGCTAACACAACAGGACGCCATCTTGACGTCAGAAGAACCTGTTCGTGTGTTGGTTGCCCTTTCAATAAGGGCTTTTGTATGTTGCGGTCCTAGGTGGTAGGTGGGTTCCTCATTTCATCCATGCTATCTGTTTAAGCACAAGACTTTTTAGGATAACTGACATACGTGTGGATAGGAATGTCACTGATCAAGGTCAGCTGCGAAGATACCGCGTAACTGACTCCCTTGTCTCCATGTCCCAATTGATTTTTCTGCTTTGTTTTAAGATTTTCTTTTTGTAAACCATTGTAGATAGATAACCAACTTGTCAGAGATATTGTTATTCAACTTTAGATTTAGCCAGTGTTAATACAAGAGAAACTTATTTCTCATTCCCGTAAATCAGTGGAAACAGAGAGAGAGAGATTGAGTGAATGAAGATTTTTTTTTGTACTTGTCATTTTATCTTAATTTTCTGTCGAAATTAAACGAGTATGGGTAATACCCAATAGTTTTACCCTATAACGTTTTTGAAGATATGAACCGTTAAAGATAGACAAGAACTTGTTTAAAGCCTAGATATTTTTCACTCTTGGCCATCAGTGTCTCTTGCTGGACTACATTTAACAGCTCTGGTAAGCGAAAAACTTAGATATGATAACTGAGGTGATTACTCTCCGCGATCAATATTTTGTATAGTAAGAAGTATTTCCACAGACTCTTGAGTTTGATATTTAAGATTTGAGGTATCCACTGTGTCGAATGAATCGATGTGTTTTTTATCCTGGAAAGCGCTAATTGGATTTTGTTTGGTAAACCTACACGTTAGTTTAGGATTAAGTTGTATGTTAAGGAAAAATGTCACGATCCCCCTGGTTTTGTCTTGTAAAACGCGTGGAGCTGTATCCACTGCCTTACTGAAAATTTCATTACCGAAAAAAAAGAGCGGGAGATCCCCTCGCCATCAGCTCAGGATGGCCTGGTGTTCATATTCCATGAAAATCAGGTCTTGTTTACCTTGACTCGCCAAAATATGTAACATCCACCCGTTCTGTCTCGTGTGTGTGTGTGTGTGTGTGTGTGTGTGTGTGTGTGTCACATCTTGGCACGGAGGGTTACAAATGTAGACCTATGTCCACCATAGCATTCTTGTGCAAGAAGGCTTTGCAGGCTGAGCCTCTTGATAGAGTCTTGCTGTTGATATCCTTCTCGATCACTTTCTTTGTATTTTTTTTTTTTTTAGGGCGTGATGGATGTGGTTTTCTGCTCGTGTATATTGATATATTTGTTTTAGCGTGTGTTATCGCTTGAACATGTATGAGTTTGTATTTAAGCTTATTATCTTCCTCTGTGTCCTCCATTTTCGATTTTGGTGGTGGGAGGGTGGAGTAAATGCAAGCTGAGGTTAGATAGATGATAAATGGGGGGGGGGGCCTCCCGCAGGAACAGAGCCCACTAAAATGATTATTGCTTGTCGATCAGGCTTTTAGGGATCGTGGTTAATATTTCTCGCTAAACAAACAAAGTAGCATTTCTCCTGCTTGTGTGCTTGCTTAAAGATTACTATTTTTCAGTCAACACTTGGGAAAAATCGTCACAGAATTTAATTGCCCTCCGAATTTTTTTTTCCGGTATCTTAAGGAAAAGGTTTAGCGTTACATCTTTACATGAGGAATGCCTGTAGACACGTGAATTAAGTATAAGAGCTGACAGATAGCACGGTAAACATCATGCCAACCTTTTGAACGCCCCAGTTTCCCAGTTTTCTCAATTAATTGTCGACCGTTTGCGTACATTTCTAGCCATATATACGTCTCATGGGTCTGAACTTCTTTCGTTTGAGCCTGTTGTGGAATTGCTTCCGTTGATATGATAACGAGACGGGTGATGACGATTATAAGTTGACTTTCTCATCAGGTCTGCTCAATTCACTACTTTGAAGTAATTTGGATAGTTGACTCTTGTAAGTGCAGTGTATGTAAGATGCCTTTACACGAGTAAAACTGAATATTTCAGGATGTGAATGCCACGGTGGGGCGAGTAGTAATCAGTGCGCTGCCCTAAAGGCTCGTGCAAGTCATTAACTACTGCAACAACAGCAGGAAGGCAACCCGGAAGAGTCGGTCAGGTCCCACGAACCTGGAGCGTGATACGTAGCCTTGAAGCGGCCTCTCGGCATCTCGTTGTTGAATCATTACAACGTTTTAAAGAACGATTACATAAGCACCTGCGGGCCTTGATATATATATATATATATATATATATATATATATATATATATATATATATATATATATATATATATATGATATGTATCGTATTTGATAATTGATAAATACAAGGTACAGGGTCCATTGTTAACAAAATGGTTTAGTGTTAATTTGTTAGTCATCATTAAAAGGTTCTAAGTTATCGAGTAATTTGCCATCTGGGCTGGTTTGTGGATAGACACACGTTACACACACTCTCTCTCTCTCTCTCTCTCTCTCTCTCTCTCTCTCTCTCTCTCTCTCTCTCTCTCTCTCTCTCTCTCTCTCTTAATCTTTATACTTCTAATAATTCCTTGATAGTTGGTAGTGGACACAGCACAGTCATAGCAGATCCAGGAGAAGGTAATCATTTCTGAACCTGTATTGTATCGCAGTAGGGGAAGTGCATTCGTCCGCGAGTTTGACTGGCCACTAAGCAACGAGTTACAAGACAAGGCAGCAGCAAACGCATGCTTTTCTCCATCTCAGTCTCGCCGTTCTACTTGAACCTTGCTCACTCACATTTTCCTTCTATCCTAGCTGCCAGGCTCGCATGCCACTTCCAAAATAAGAAGTGTTACAGTATTTGTTAGGACAAGGCTACACAAAGAGATATATTCCACACCCACAGCCTTGAAAGCCAATACAGAGGTTAAAGGGGAGGTAGGCCGATAATTTCTAATCAGAGACAAAAAGTATCATACAATATTATCATGTTTACTTACTGCAACTTTGTAAGAAATAGAATGAATTGGCCAGCTTGTCTATCCACATTCTAGAACACTAGTGTTAGATAGACCTTAGTTCTTTTAATACTTCACAAAAAGTCGGTACTGAGTAACAGGGAAACAAAGGTGAGGATAAATGAATAATAAACGGCAGAGCTGATTAGACTAGGCTTTTGATACAGCAAACAGGTAACGGAGCACAATGCTAAAGAATAGCGTATACAGTTTAAAGTGAGAATAATGATTTACTCGGCAAAATTATCGGGTAGTTAATCAGAAACTTTATATAAATGATATGGAAAGGCGTTTATAGAGATATTTTCATCATGTCTTAAGTATTGCCTTAAAACATCACACGTGTATAGATGGTTTTAAGGTATGAGGAACTGCTGTAACAGTATTGACTAAATATCTTAAAATCAAATGAATCACTAGGGGTCAGAACTTGTAAATCCAAAAGCTAAATCGCTTAAAGTTAACGAGAGGATCAGGTAGATTAACATGAACCACAGAGCAAGAACAAGGGAGGGAGACACGGTGTGTGAAGAGAGCGAGGGGCGGTGGCTTGGTGAAGCGGCGGTAACCACGCACGCACGCACGCACTCCCACACATACATGGGTAACAGGACACACCCTCCAGCACTACACTACCACAACCACCGCCACACTGTGGTGCATAATGGTGTATGCTAAACGTTTCGCACTCCGGTGCTTTCTCTTTACGTTATTCGATACTCGGGGTATGCTGTGAGACGTTTTCGCTCTAATATTTATTATGGTAACGATTGCGCAATAACAGAGTCGGTGTTCCTTCAGTTGAGGATCGTATACATCGTCCCAAACATGTGAAGTGAACAGATGTATCGTCTGAACTCGCTGTGATGTCAAGTAAAGAACAAGCCCCTGTGGCCCAATGGATAAGGCATTGGCCTCCTAAGCCAAGGATTGTGGGTTCGAGTCCCACCAGGGGTTCGCTTTTATATCACACAAACGTGTTTTTCTCAAGTCCCATGGACGTTAAGATATCTTGAGCATCAACTTAAGTAAGCTGATGGAGAGCTGTAAACCTCATTCCTCTCCCAGGCCTCAAAACTTGCGTCCGGAGGGGAACATGATCAACGCAAAATTGTTTTCACAATTATGATGATGCGAAGACAAGTTTCAATACAGTTATGGTATAGTTCCAAGTATCTGGCTATTTATAACCATCCTAACTGAACGTTTTTCTTTCTTCATGCAGATGAAAAATAAATTATCTATTTTTTTATTTCATTTTCACATCATTGCATGGAAAGAGAGGATATGTGTAGCGGTGTTGAACGCCTTACAAGTGCACACATTGAAGTGGTTAGTTTTCCATTGATAATAAAAGCCAGCGTCTTAACGGGGCCCTATGCCGATTTACTAGGCGCAGAAATATTTTACGATAAATGTCGTGACCTTTATTTAATTTTTGTTCGTTTATTCGTGAAAAAAAAATCCAAGTTGCGGTCGGTTAAGGAGGCATGTGAATTGAACAGCGGAATATGGTCACCTTCAGTGATTGGCAGAATAATAAGTCGTAAGTAGTACTTTTGCTGTTGTTAGTTTACGTATCTTCTTTGCCTGAAAAGGTCCCATGAAAAATTGCTTGATTTTGGGTAAATTTGCCGTGCAGACTTCTTTTTTTCCTTCCAAAGGTCAGTTATATATACATTAGTAGCACCATGAAATATTGACACATCTTTATGTGTATCAAATCGTTGGATCAGAAATAAGTTTAAGTAGTGAGACATTATTCAATACAGATCAATGATATATTCAATTTTCTCGGTACAGTCGGAGCTGGATCTGCCTGATCAATGTGTTCGCTGCCACGCAGGGAAATGTTCTCGTACCGCGTCATTGTTTACTAGTCCGTTGATAATGCATAAAGCATTATCTACGAAGACACAACACGTTTATTGAGAAATATGCTGCACCATGCGTGTTTCTCTCTGGTTTGTTTTTCTTTTCAAATAAAACAAGAGAAGCAACGTTCCTGGATTATTCTCGATAGATCTAATGCACGTTGCCTGGAATAGGTGTAAATTCTTTTATTTACAGTTTGTACTAAGAAATATATATGTTGATCTTTCTTTTCTTTCAAACTATTCGCCATTTCCCGCATTAGCGAGGTAGCGTTAAGAACAGAGGACTGGGCCTTTGAGGGAATACCCTCACCTGGCCCAATTCTCTGTTCCTTCTTTTTGGAAAAAAAAAAAAAAAAAAAAAAGAGGGGAGGATTTCCAGCCCCCCGCTCCCTCCCCTTTTAGTCGCCTTCTACGACACGCAGGGAATACGTGGGAAGTATTCTTAATCCCCTATATATATATATATATATATATATATATATATATATATATATATATATATATATATATATATATATATATATATGAGGGTAGGGTTTCTTAAAATGCGTAAGTGATAAATTGATTAGTGGTGTTGATACCTTTTGCATCACTTTTAGAGATCGTCAAGTTAAAACATATACGAGAAACACGTCTATGTAATATATATATATATATATATATATATATATATATATATATATATATATATATATATATATATATATATATATAGATAGATAGATAGATAGTGTAGTGGATGTTTAAAGGTTAGGTCAGTGAGATATACCTGTATCCAAAAGTTCTGGGTTAATGTTTAAAGGACACCTGTAATTTACGTTGCAGTAAATATTCTTTGTCGAAAATAAACTCAATGAAACATGTCTGCGTGATGGCTGGGTTGCTTCCATTTTACTGCACCAGTAACAGAACTTTCTGTGAGTTATTACGCCCCTTTTGGAAATCCTCGAGTTTCCTTGGACGTGTCAGAGTATACAGAAATGTGATGTCACTGAGCATATAGGAATGATTCGGTCACTGAATACACTTATTGTATCGACTTCATTGCCTCAGGTAATAGCTGCTGTAACACGCATAACTCCATGGCATGGCAGCTGGTACTATAACGGTTGCTAACTTGCATGGCTTTCATACCGTCCAGTCAACACGAGACTTTACTGAGATATATTGCTTCATTTTCAAGAGTCGGGTGTGGGTTCTTAGCGTCATGCAGTGACCTGAAAATGAATAAGAATGTAGGAAGGAAAATGGGTCGGGGCATTAAGATTTTTTTTCTTTTCATTGAGAAAAGGTGGATGATTAAATATTTTTCGGTGATTAAAACACACACACACACACACACACACACACACACACACACACACACACACACACACATATATATATATATATATATATATATATATATATATATATATATAGTCTGTTTCCTTGCGCTACCTCGCAAACGCGGGAGACAGCGACAAAAAAATATATATATATATATATATATATATATATATATATATATATATATATATATATATATATATATTGGAAAGGATCACAATTTTGCGCGTGATCGAGATATTCCTATAAGTCCACGGAGAAAATGAAACACGTTAAGTTCCCAAGTACACTTTCGTGTAATGATCACATCATCAGGGGAGACACAAGAGAGAAATATAAGTTAGTTGATATACATCGAAGAAACGAAGCTAGACTTTCTCTGGAAAGGAATCCATCATTTTCCTACTCGTTATTGAGCACACCCTTGAAGCTACGAGAGCTCCATAAAAGGGGATCCTGGTGGTCCTGTTGTAATTGTGTTTCGTACGTTTGACCAGTGGCACAGACTCAAGCTTTATGACCTTGAGCTCTGTTGACTCCCAGCCTCATACATGAGAGTTAGATTTTACAGTAGTCGTACATTCTCCTAGTATGCCTGTTTATAAACACGCATTCCCTTGTTAGAATAATTTCGAAAATAATCTTAATAGTCCGAGAGGCACCTGCACTGTGAATTTAGCGTTCAGGTTAACTTTTTTTCACACACCCCCTTCGGAGTGTTCAGGTTATTTAGAGTCGAGCGGGAAAGCATTGGAGGCTGTGCCATATGGCGACCTGCCAGGCTGGGGGCTTGCTGCTTAGAACAGACACAGGCTACAACAGTATGCACCATGTTAACGTCCTCGAAACCAACGATACGACCATTGAGTGCGACCTTACGACCGTTGAGTTCGGACGGTACGACCCGCGGGTATGATTCGCTTGGCTTCTGACCACCTGGTAGTTTAGGATCAGGCCGAAGATTAGTCTAATGTAATCTGAGATTATATCATCTGTGCGCAAGAGGGTAGGATTTACCACTTGTCCAGAAAGTGATTTTCGAATGGTTCGTTGTATACTGATAACTGGAATATATATATATATCATAATGCACAAATGGTATATATATGGCATCATCAGTTTGGCTCTCTTTTGAAATGCCCTGACGAGGAAGATTCCGTCCGGAGGGCGAAGTTCAAAATTAATGGGCGCCATATTTTCCTGGACTCGATTCGTTTTATGTTTATAATGAGATATGTTAATTTACATACTGGAATTTGCTTGCCAGATAAACGAGGGAATTTCCATTTTTATGAAGACGTGTATATAACACACTGAGCACGACTAGGCTATCGCACCCAAGGGGTCGACGTTCACAGAGATCAGACATACCTTTGTGCTCAAGAATCATTCCATCGTGCTCAAGGATCATTCCATCGTGCTCAAGGATCATTCCATCGTGCCCAAGGATCTTTCCATCATGCCTTAGTAAGGAAACATTCTAGCTATACTTATGCAGAGCGTTTCGAGGCAACCACTTCACTCTTTATGTGAGGCCGCCTGTGACCACACTTGACAAGGCTGCGGCCTCCCTACCAAGCCAAGGTCTGTGTGTTAGTGAGCACGTGTCCACCCCGACCCCGTTTGGGGTTAGCGTCTTTGTGAGGGAATGAGAGCAGGGCAGCAGATGGACAACTTCCAGTATTACGCTCCCTCAGAATAGAAAATTGTGGCAAGTCTACAAGGGTGGAGTATGCGATGAACGTGTATCATTTTTCATGTATTCGAGACTCCGTAGATCTTTCGATAACAATGATGATAATGATAATAATAATGCTAATGAAACTGGTAATGATGATAATGTTATTGTTATAATACAATAATGATAATGGTAATAATAATGATAATAATAGTAATAATAATAATAATAATAATAATAATAATAATGATAATAATATTATTATTATTAGTAGTAGTAGTAGTATTTAGACTAGATGCTGTGAACTTGCATAGCAGAGATTATAACGTAGGATGGAAAGACTGAAAGAAATATCGAATGAAATACTTGCATTTAATCCTGTTTCTGCTGTTGATTTGTAGCGTCATCATTTAAGAAGCAAACATTTTCACCACATATAAACATGTTATGTAGTTTACACTTTTTAACATTTCATTCCTCGTGTGGTATATTTTCTTTTTCTTTTTAGAGATATTCTCTCTCTCTCTCTCTCTCTCTCTCTCTCTCTCTCTCTCTCTCTCTCTCTCTCTCTCTCTCTCTCTCTCTCTCTCCACCTCCACCACAACTACTGCCACCGCGACCACAAGTGTTATCACCACTGCCGTCTACCCTGCCGTCACCACCTCGTCTTCCACCACCACCACCCGCCTCTTCCAACATCACTGCTACCAGCACTTCTCTCCCCCCACCACCACCATCATATTACAGTACCATCACCAGGACCACTGCCACCATCCCTCCCCTTCCATCACCACCCAACTCCTACCATCCATTACCACCACCACCATCCACCACCACACCCTACCATCCACTACCACCACCAACACCATCCACCACCCCATACCATCCACAACAACCACAAACACCATCCTCTACCACAACCACCCACTGCCACCACCGACCTCCCCCCCCAAAAAAAAAAAAATTCACCTCCACCATTTTATTTTAAAGTCATCTCTCTCCTGCTTCCATGTTTGCTATCCTTTTAACCAACAGCTCTTTTCCGCCATTACTACGGAGGCTCAGGATCCCATGGGAGCTATTCTGAGTCCCCGGCCTCCAGTCGTAAAGCGAGCTGAGTGGTATTTACACCCTCACCAACAGTGTGTTTAACCCTCGGGCATGACGGGTACGACCCTTAAGCATGACGGTACGATCTTTGGGTATGTAGGCCTGGCCTTTGACCCCGACCCTGAATGGCCTGGTCAAAGGCCAGACCACCATACCTAAGGGTCATGCTGGTTCTGTCGTGCTCATGGGTCAGGCCGTCGTGATCAAGGGTCGTATTGTCGTACTCAAGAGGTTTAGGGATGTGAGAGGAAAAAGATGTAGTTGAATTGAATTATACGTTTGGAAGAAAGTACACACACACACACACACACACACACATACACACACACACACACACTCACACACATACAAACACACACACACACACACACACACACACACACACACACACACACACACACTGAACCAAAAAACTTGTTGGAAAAGATATAATGAAGTACAGCACTTTTATAATGTAAAAGTAGTGAAAGAAGGGAAGATAGTGAATAAGACTGAGACATATAGCATACATGAGTCTAAAAAGTTGAATGATAGTAAAGAAAGTTTAAGAGATGGGGCCTCACGAGTGTAGAACTCCTTCCTCGTACAGTACAGGTACATATAGATGACTGCACATGTATAGTAATGAGGATGGGACATAGTGAAAGTCCTCAGTATAAATGTTATCTGCCGCCAGGATCACACATTAGAAAAACAGTATAGTAGACGAGTTCCATGCTGGCATATACAATGATAGCCATCAGATATATGGTTAAGGAAGTATAATGCCAGCTATTTACATCTTATTTGAGGCCTGTATTAGAATATGTTTCTCAAGTTTGGTCAACGCACTTAAAGGAGCTTAAAGAATAGAGAACCTATAAGTTTTTTAAGCAGTTTTATGATGTCACCAGCGAGCAGTTCTTTGATAGATGCAAGGGTAGATCAACCAGAGGCCACAAACATAACTTTGAGCAAGAAAAGTGTAAAGGAAAAAAAAAAATAACGAAGTACTTTAATGGTGTAAGAGTTGTGGATGAGTGGAGTGCACCGAGGAATGACACTGTGAGTTCCAGTAGGATGCAGAAGTTTGAGAAGTTGGACGAGAATGGAGAAGGTCCAAAAGATGAGAGGGGGTGGGGAGAGGGGGGTGGAGCTTCCCACGAGAGTAGGTAAGGCTCGGCTCCCTCCCCGTCATGAGCAGCGACATAATTACACATACACACACGAGAGAGAGAGAGAGAGAGAGAGAGAGAGAGAGAGAGAGAGAGAGAGAGAGAGAGAGTTCGGTAATGGTTCATAATTACCATACAGCAGCCTTACCCGCAGTTCGTCTTGCACGTGTGATGTGGTAAGTGTCTCCTGCCGTGGTCGACCGCGGCGTCACCACCAATCCCCGTTCTTCGGCTGGCGGATCCCACAAGACCCCCACCCTCCCACACCACCTCACCCCCCACCCTCAGGGGTTGCAGAACGTGAGGCGACCGCGTTACCACTTGGCCAATGGCTGCCACCCACACTCTCTCCCCCTTCCTCTTACTCCTCCTCCTCCTCCTCTCCTCCCCTCCAGGTACTCCCGGCTGGGGTCGGTGGTACGCCCTAGTGTCAAGGAGGATTGATGAGGTCGAGCGCCAGACGATACTTGAGCCGTAGATGACGGCTCAACTCGAGTGTGAGTGTGAGTGTGAGGAGGGCGAGTTGCGTGAAACTGTTCTTATGAATTGTTAGGGAAAACGGGTCTTTTTTTTTTTGAGGATATGCAGCTCCTAAATTATCAAACGATAGGAAGATTAACTTCCTTTGAAAAGGTACGTAATATGGCTCGTGAAATGATAGAAAAAAATAGATTTATTGATGTAATGAAATTAAAAGACGTATGTATATATATATATATATATATATATATATATATATATATATATATATATATAGAGAGAGAGAGAGAGAGAGAGAGAGAGAGAGAATCAAATGAATGAATTCTTGAAGTAAACAGAAAAAACATTTATAAGTTTGACGGTGTTAAAGACCAAGTCATTTTTAGTGCTGAGCCACAGAACTCGCATGAGTTACTTCACGGCAAGACCACGCAAGAAGTATACTGAACAGGTGACCTTATGGAAGCTTGACGACCCTTAAAGGTCACGTAAACTGTACTGAATAGGAGACCTTTTTTTTGGTAGACTGCTTCAAGCCCCGAGAGGACCATGTTAACTACTGACCAGGATGTATTGCGTGAGCAGATTACCGCTTATGGAGATGAATCACGCGCTATACTAATTAGCAGGGTTAGGATGGTCTCCTTTGAGGCGAGAAGTTGTTTGACGAGACTTTCGTCAACTGATGGTGATACAGCCTAGCCAGTAGGGACTTTTTTTTTTTTTAATTTTCTTTGTAGCCCCAAACCGGCGGAGTCCGGTAACAATACCTGTTAAGTGCGTTGCGCAGATTTTATGTAAACTGTTTACAGCCTAAAAGCCGTGTTAGATAGTTTGAACAAAATATGATACGCAAACTGTTTACAGCCTCAAGGCCGTGTTAAATGCATTGAACAATAGATCTTGCGTAAACTGTTTACAGCCTCAAGGCCATGTTAACTGCATTGAACAAGAGATCTTAAGTAAACTGTATGTAGCCCCTAAGGACCATATTAACTGCACAGAACAAGAGATGTAACGTAAACTACTTGTTTACAGCCCTCCAGAAATAACTATGTTAACCTCACTGAGCAGGCTACTTTGCTTAAAGTGTTGACAGCCCCTGAAGACTACGGAGACATGGTGAAATAGACCCCTTACGTAAACAGCTTCTTTACAACCTCCCGCAACCAACCCCGCCCTTCCCACGGGGCAGCCTGAACAGGATCGTCCGACTGGACATCTCTAGTTAAGCTTGTCTGGCCTTACTGACCTTGCGATTTAACTGACTTATTATCTAAAGTCTAGTTCGTCCCCAAGGCCTGGTTGTCATCTAAGCCTATTATTATCATTATTATTATTATTATTATTATTATTATTATTATTATTATTATTATTATTAACTACGGACGAAAAGTAATGATACACAACGAAGGGAGAGAAGCCATGTTTGTATATATGGTTAACCAGGAGGGAGGGACAAGAGGAATTGGAGTGCTTTAGGTAAGTGGGAGTCGACTTGGCAGCGGATGCAGTCATGGACGCTGAAGTGAGTCATAGGGTGGTCTCCAAGAGCGGGGGGGCGGGGGGGTTAGGTCTCGGGAGCGTTGTGGAGTGTGTGGAAGGTGAGGCCACTCGGTGTCTCTTAGGGGAAAAAAAAGTGTTTTATGCTTGAAAGTATCGACATAAGATTGGGGAGTGTCCCTGGACAATAATATATGATACGAGACGGGTTTATCGTGTGTGGTATGACAGTGCAAGAGAGAGGTGTGCCACTGTAAGCGGTATGACAGTGCAAGAGAGAGAGGTGTGCCACTGTAAGCGGTATGACAGTGCAAAGAGAGAAGTGTACCACTATAAGCGTAATCTGACCATGAGAGTTGACCAGCAGGGTGTGCTGAGACGATTCGAAGACATGGAGGAGGGGATCAGCGAAGAAAGACTTGACTGAGAGGATCAGCGTGTCAGAAGTGGAGAAAGACAGGAGGAGAGGGAGACCAAGAAAGAGATGGAAGGCTGGAGTGACGGAGGCTCAGGGGTATCGGGGCCTGAACATCCAGGAAGATGAGAAGCGTGCATTGGATTGGAATAAACTGGATCGACATGATGCATGGGGGGCGATATGGTAAAGTCTGTGTGGCATCGCTTGTGGATGGTGTGCCCTGGTTTTAGTTCATTATACTCGAGAGTGGATGTGTTGTGCAAACGAAGCCTTTGTTCGTTCATTCTTGACGCTACCTCGCTAATGCAGGAACAGCGTGGCAAGTTATGAATAAAGAATTTTTCTTATCATCATCATCATTCTTAACAGAGTAGCTGGGGATCAAGGGCATTATATTTATCGAATTTTGATTAAACGAAATGAACTGCAGTTGTCTGATATATATATTTTTTCATTTATGGAAGTAGGTGTGTGCAAGCCCATGATAAATATGTAAAGATTCCCTTTTCTGATTAAAGTAATTATGTTAAAGCACTAGATAATTGTCATAATTATTCAAACATTACCGGTACTTATTTTGGTGGAAGTAATTATTTACAAGCACTTGGTAATTATGAGTTATGAAAATATTGCATATTTTGTTGATCATTATGCAAAGTGTTAGTTAATTATCATAATCATGTAAATACTCATTTCGGTGGCATTAATTATGAGCAAGAGTTAAGAAATGATTATTTGGAAAAAAAAAATGAATTATTTTAATGGAGTAATTATAACCATGCTTAAGGTTATTGTCATGATAATGTGAAATCACCCCCCCCCCCTCCACACAATGATGCTTAGTTGTTTAATTTTTGATGTTGTGGGTTGATGATCTTGTGGTTGATGCCCCCTGGGTTGTGGTCCACGCGCATGAAACCGTGGAGTTGAGGCGCCAGATTGGTCCATGTTGTGGGTTGTAATTGTCATTACGAACGTGTTATTTTCAGCCGATGCAGTGTAATGATGACCATGATGCATCCCTTATTACAGTTGGTGTACTCGTAACTCATAATAAGGACCTTTTGGTCGATAGTCTTATTTGTAGTTGATGTCCTGGTTAGCGATTGATGACGGGACGGCCTAGTTCCATAATGTGTGGGTGTTTCAATATCTTGTTTGGCGGGTGTGTGGGGCGGGTGCGTGGCTTTGTATAACCGGTTGATGATGACGAAGTTGCGTGTTTGATGTTAACGTTGATGATCAGGGTGAGTGTACTACCCACCTGTGTCTGCTCTTAGGAACGCCGTCTGCCTTTTTTTTTGGGGGGGGAGGGTCGAAGAATCCGGTTCGTCCTCCCGCGGGAGCGTGTTCCTCCTCCCTTGCTTCAGGGTCGAGCAAGCAAGCAAGCAAGCGCTTTCCTTTGTTCCGAGGTTGTCGTAGCGCCGCGCCGCGCCACGCCACGCTACGCCACTCCGCTGAGGCGGGAGAAATGTGCAGGGACGCTTTCGTCAGTTTTCCGTCACCTGTAAAAAAAGAGACACTTTGTTTGGCTAATTATAAACGTGCGAAACGTTTCTCTGTTGGGCCCCGGCGAGGGTCATCGTTCCGTCGAAGCAAAACATGGAGGGTTGTTTGGCAACGGTTTTAAAATGGTGCCTTTCCTGCTTCCCCCTTTTATCATTGTGTTTCGCTCAGATGTGAGCCAATGAGGCCATCATCTAGTGTGCCCGGTGCTGCCTCACTAACTCGGGAAATTGCGAACATGGGCATGAAAGACAAGATGTTGCACAGAGTGAATTAAAACTTGTGTTAACACGTCCTCAGTGCTCGCGATATTCTCAGCAGGGAACGGTGCTGTCATGCGTGTATATATATATATATATATATATATATATATATATATATATATATATATATATATTCCTCGTTGCGTTTGTGGAAATGTGACTTAATGTCGTGAGAACTAACAAAAGTCCCACAGGAAGGAAACAGATGAGCATTTTTGTCGAGTAGAACTCGTCACGGTTGTCAATTTAAGCTCTGCGGTTTACTGGTTACGCGCAGCCTGGGATCTGGACGACAAAGAATCGTAAGAATTCTGGTATGAACTCACAGTCTGGATATCATGTTTAATTCGCGTGGCAATTGTAGTCAGCGTGGATCATCTGGCATACATACTGACTGCCTCGTAGTATCTACGTTTATTCTAATTGGGTGAGTTGCAGACTCTTTTTTTTTAAGGAGCCTGGTTTCTGTCATGTGGCTCTTCCTTCCACCCCGAGTACAGACTGAACGTGAAGAGCACCACTCTCGTGCCTCGAAGCTGTGTGTGAAGTTATACCAGCTGGATTAAGACTGTTAACTTTTTGAGCACGAGGTCTAATGTGACCCAGGTGTCACACAAGGGATGTAATCACGCGTTCAGTCATCATTACTAAGTAGAGAATTATTTAGCAAGGTTCATAACTACATTGTAAGAGTGAAAGTTGTCAGCGATCACGTTGGGCCATAACTTTTAGCCTATGTATTTCCTGGAGATTCCTCCGTGATGTGTTAATTCCGCTGAACACACCCCGGGAGGGTAATGTCAAACGGCGGTGGGAGGCACACACACACACACACACACACACACACACACACACACACAGAGGCGCTGGTCACGTGATCAGGAGGTGATGCAGGGGCGGACGGGAAGGTTAGTGTTGGGGGTGGAGCAGCTGCTGACGGGGGTGAGGGAATGTGGAACGACTGGGCGGTTATGTCACCGGCTTACCTTGGTTGGCGTTCTCAACGACTCTTGTGGGATGTGCTGCGGCGTGTGTTGTTGTGCTACAAGAGAGAGGCAGAGTACCCATCTACCTACCTAGGAGTACCTGCGATGGGATTTAGCCACAGCGACAGAGCAAGCGCTCACCCCATGTTTTCCTAGATAAATGAGAGAGAGAGAGAGAGAGAGAGAGAGAGAGAGAGAGAGAGAGAGAGAGAGAGAGAGAGAGAGAGAGAATGATAGGTATGAGGAAAAGGAAGCTTGCGACTAGCTTTTTGTCTGGAGGCTGGGCATGGAGAGAGAGAGAGAGAGAGAGAGAGAGAGAGAGAGAGAGAGAGAGAGAGAGAGAGAGAGAGAGAGAGGTAAGTAAGTATTGCGTCCCAGTAACAACTGCGTATACGAGGCCTCGAACACCTGTTTTAAGGTAACAGATGCGAGCGAGCGGTAGAAGGCCGTCGCTTCAGAGTAAGGTAAAAAAAAGAATAGATTATCGAAAGGAAGACAACCCCTGCAGAGAGAGAGAGAGAGAGAGAGAGAGGTCTGCAAAGTAAGGCTTCCTGTTTACGACCGTTCGTCTCTTTTAAAAGTGTATAAAGATCCGCAGTTGATTTGGGTCACAGGAAAAAAAAAAGAAAAAAAGAGTGCGAGGTCTGAAGATAGTTTTGGCCAGATAGAGTAGTGTCACCTGTACTCTTGACAGAAATAGACGGAGAACGTTTCTCGTGGAGTGCCTAGGACCGTCTACTGGCTATCACAGGGAGATGCGCAGGGTAGGAGAAAGACGATTGGAATACATCACGGAAGTCTTCGAAATGGATATGAAATGGAATTCTATCCTCGATTTCGCTGCTGGTTAGAAAGGCAAACGGGATATTCATCCAAGGTAGTTATCTTCAACACAATAAGTTCAGTCACACGCAAAGCCAAGATTAAAAATAAACTATCTAGGCGTGAACAGCTGGTTTGAACTAGAAGGCTTTGAACGTGATGGACTATAAATGCCTAACGTATACTTCTACCTATTTCCCAGTACATCATCGTTTCTATAACTGAAATTACCGCCAGTTACACTAGTGTTGCCATTCGCTTGATCTGCAAAATATATACATATATATTTTTTTTTCCCTGTCACGAATACAACTTTCGGATGTGGGGGTCGTGTTACCAGTTCGCTGTATTATATTCTTTGAGCTCGAGTGTGCGATTGGTTCTTGAGCACCACAGCACGTTCCTTGGGTATCATGTTCTGGTCTTTGACCTGAACCTTTTAAAATGTCAGGTTGGGGGATCACGACTTAATACCCAAAGGCTATATGCTCATGGGTCGTACCGCCGTACTCATGGGGGTTAGCGTGACTTTTTTTCTCTTAATTCGAGGAGCAGACGATATAGTGATGAGGGTAGGTAGCCGTTTTCTGTGACTTATGAAACAGGGATGGACAGTGTTGCCATCTGGGGAACGTCTGAGGCTGCAGGTGGAGTTTGATGAAATTGCTGCTCTTGACAGAGTAGCGGTCGACGTGCCCCTCCCTCACCAAAGGTTGACTGAAAATTAAAGTTTTCAGAGGAGGAACACAAAACGTCAGTGGAAGATGCCATTTTCTAAAGTTTCCATCGTTTTTTCTCAATTTTTTTCCCAGTTACGTTTCGTAATTACCAGCACACAGATACCTAACTGAAAAATTTTAATGTTGAGCTTTTGGGGGGGGAAATGTTTTCATCAATTTCACCCTCGCCCTTGCACTTGGCAAGAGGATTAAAGCAGATATAATAGTTCTTCTTGCAGCGTGAGCGTGTGATCATTTGGTACGTTCCCTCCCAGCTGGCAAGAGCTGGTGACATGACCCAGCTGCCTTTTGTCCCAAGCGTCACGCTGTCTCCAGGCTGCAGACAGGTGTCGAGTTGACCTCACGGTCGCAGCCGGATGTCCGGGGGGGCCTTTGTCCTGGGCGAAGGAAATAATTTTCTCATGTGAGTGAACGCGCTGGGGAACTGGTTGCTCACGAGAAGAGCGCGTTTTCTGTGTCGGTGATCCGTTCCCTCGTAATTTTCTCGGTTATGGGTTTCTTGCTTTGGCTGGAATTTCTGTTTTTTCGTCACAACTTTACCATGCCATTTTTGGAAGTTCCTCTTTCCTCTCGTCTTTTCTTTGTCATGCTCTCTCTCTCTCTCTCTCTCTCTCTCTCTCTCTCTCTCTCTCTCTCTCTCTCTCTCTCTCTCTCTCTCTCTCTCTCTCTCTCACTCTCTCTCACACACACACACACACACACACACACACACACACACACACACACACTTCCCTTTCCAGTTGATATTTTCGTTCTGCAGTACCTTGACCTCCGTGAATGGCTGAAAGAACTTCAGTGATACACTTCCAAAAGAAAATACAGAGATATTTGATAATCTTTTTTTTTTTCTGCGCCAGCAGCATGTGGGACAAATACCAATTGGAACGAAACACAGCATAAATATCTACAATAGATTCTGGAATTGTTATTGAGATGTATAGAAAAATACAGGAATGCCCTGCAAGGAGAGATGGGGTGGCTTCTTCCTCATCATCATAGATAGGGAGTCGAAGAGTCTAGATCAGGGGTTCCGAACCTTTTTTGTTCCTCTGTACCCCTTAGGCATTCTGACAGGATCCCATGTACCCCTAAGGATTAAGGGTCAAAAATTGATGAAATTATATTGATTTTATATTATGTATTCTGTGAAATCTGTAAGAGACTATACTAAGATTTTATGCTGATTTGTAACGAGGGTGTTCTATATTGGTTGTGTTCTACACTACTCGTGGTGTACACTGTACAGCAGTGTACACCATGGTTATACTCTCAGACCCCTTATGTACCCCTTGAGAAGTGCATATGTGCCCCTGGGGGTACTTTTGCCCCTGGGGGTAGTTGTGCCCCAGGTTGGGGAACCCCTGGTCTAGAAGATTAGACGGAGATATTAAGTAAAGCCCCAGATCAACCAAGAATTGATGATGAGATAAATGTACTGGCGTGACAACACAAGCGAGATGTGCAGTGAACGACGCGAGCTAACGTTGCCATAGGGGAAAAAAAATTATCCCCGTAAGTAGGTGCAAAGTCTCTTTTCCTCTTTCTCTCTGTACACTCAACTCTTGCATCCAGCGTACCCATCCAATACCACAGCACCGTGCGGAATGGAAGAAGAGAGAGAGAGAGAGAGAGAGAGAGAGAGAGAGAGAGAGAGAGAGAGAGAGAGAGAGAGAGAGAGAGAGAGAGAGAGAGACCTTGGTATCTCCCAGCAACAAGAACCCACCATATATACTCAGTGTCCTTCGCCCGCCCATCCTGACAGTCCCGTTTTCTTTTTCTTCCCTCCCTCCCTACCCCCCCCCCCCCCCCCAACCCCCAGAGGAGCTCTTTCCAGCAAAAGCTCTACTCAAAAAGTAAACCTGTTAACTATATTTTTCTTTTCCTCCCGAGAGAAATGTTCAGTAATCAGTTACACTGGTGGTTTAGATCCGGTGTCGTAGCGCACCGGTATATTAACAATGTTATCCCATCCATTCGCGATGAAAGAATGGACTTCCCCGTTCGAAGGTCTTCCGGGACTTGGGTTGCATTTGTTTGATGTGGAACTACCCTTTTGTAAACTTGCCGTGAGATTTGTTTATCGACATATGTGAGTAGTTACGCCATATATATATATATGTATATATTTAAGGGTGTGTTGGGCCATTCTTTCGTCTGTTTCCTTGCGCTAACTCGCAAACTCGGGAGACCGACACAATATGCACACACACACACACACACACACACACATACACACACACACATATATATATATATATATATATATATATATATATATATTACAAGTATTACTGGACTTCCCCTTCATCGGGGTTACATAATCGTCAGTGGACGAAAAAAGGAGTACTTCAGTCTACTCACTTCAAAGAACTCCATCACTGCATGAGAAGGACAGGAAATAGGAGACCTGATGGTTCATGACGAAGTAATCTGCTCATCATTTTCCTTAACAGTGGTAGGAACAGGATAACCAAACAGAAGGCACCCCTCCCTCCTACTGATTCCCGGCCGGAAGAAGAAAAAGGAGAAAAACGTGGCGTGTGAAGACGTACTACCTTGGAAATTTTGTTAGAATGTCTGACGGGAAGAGTTCTTTATACCGAGTGTGGTGCGCTGCTGCCCTGGGGTGAACTCTCTAAAACTATGGTACAGAGCGTTGGAATTGACATTGCTTCTAGAAGCAGGATTATTTACCGACATATAACACTAACGTATTTGTTTAGCCTTGATTTGAAGGTACTGACAACCTCTGCTTTAACTACGTCTGCAGGCAATGTATTCCAGTGCACTACCATTTTACAACTGACAAAAAAAAAAAAAAGGAAAGAATGCTCAGCTGATTACTCCAGTATTACATCTCATTCCTTTTATCTTCATTATATGTACAATTGTATGTCTGTCTCAGTTGAAGAAATTTTCGTATGTTGTCGAAATCATTTGATATTTTGAAAACTTGATTAGATCGTTTTCAAGTCTATATGGGACTAGTTTCGTTGCTCATTTTTGAGGTCGTTCAAGTTTTTCTCCATCTTTGACAAGAGTTGGTAACCAGACTTGAATAACGTATTCCAGTGCGTTGTTAATGGTATTTTGTCGTTTGTGTGGTAGTTCAATCTAGCAGTGAATTCTTTGTGTGGTAGCTCAATCTAGCAGTGAATCCTTTGTATGGTAATTCAATCTAGCAGTGAATCCTTTGTGTGGTAGCTCAATCTAGCAGTGAATCCTTTGTGTGGTAGTTCAATCTAGCAGTGAATCCTTTGTGTGGTAGCTCATTCTAGCAGTGAATCCTTTGTGTGGTAGTTCAATCTAGCAGTGAATCCTTTGTGTGGTAGCTCATTCTAGCAGTGAATCCTTTGTGTGGTAGTTCAATCTAGCAGTGAATCCTTTATGTTGAAGTTGCTCATTCAAGCGGTTTTTGTTATTTGTAGCTGGGCATTGTTTGACGTATTTTTTGGTAGTTGCTGGTAATCACTCCTAGGTCTTCTTCCATTTCTGCTCATGGTTTACCAAGCATTTTGCATTCATTTATCAGTACATTTTATTTTTTTTTTTTTTTAGCGCCACAGTGCTTTTGCTTACGGTGAGATCCATTTGCCATTTCCTCGAATCTTCTGACAGTCTTACCTTGACTGGCCTGTACGTCTTAGTATGTTAGAAAACCTGTAACACTTGTCTTTCATCGCGTACTTTCACACCAGATGCACGGTCATCCCATTTCTCAGGAGATATCTTCGTGCATTACTCGGAACCTCCTCCGTCTGGGGATGGGTGCCTGCGTCATGATCCCTGTAATGCTGATTTCCTCTACCCAACCTGTGGAGGATATTGGCTAACCTAAAAAGCCATATGTAGAATATAGGATTGCGGTGTGCGATGTAAGCAGATGTTGCGATCTGCATGTCTCTGTAACATTCTTCTAGATAGCTTTCAGAAACATGATATATTGAGCTGCTCTTTCTCATGCGTTTTGCGGTAAAGGTGTGCAGCGTGTCATTCCCAGATGAGTAATGTGTGTGTGTGTGTGTGTGTGTGTGTGTGTGTGTGTGTGTGTGTGTGTGAGTGTGTGTGTGTGTGCGCGCGTGTGTGTTATGAGGAGTGGTAAGTATCTGTTTAATATATAATGTGGAAGCCTCAGAATTCTTATTTGGACGAACATGCTTAACCTTGTGATGACAGACGTGCTAAGGGGATTCTCCGGGGGATGTTCCCTCACTGGTGGAGGACTATAACCACCCACACTGCAGGAAGGAAAATTGTAAATATAAGATTACATGATTGATTTTCACCACTTTGATATACCCCACGATCGTCACGATATTGACCATGTCTCTCTCGCCACATCTGGTGAAAACACATGTGTCTAGTGGAGATCACACCTGCAGCACGGGGGGAGGAGCGGGGGTTGGGTTGGGTTGGGGGTGGATGTAGGCGGGCGGGAATGGTCTAAGTCGAGAACTCCCCACGCGCCCCGCACACCATGGTCCCTCAACCTGCCCGGTCCATCCTGTCCACGTGAGCAGTGGGTGATGGGGAAACACCCTCACTACCTCATTTCTTGGTTTTCAATGTCGACCGGGTTGGACGGCGCAGCCCTCCTGTTCTCCTTGAGCTCGACTGTACGACCCCTGAGCGCGATCGTCGGTCCCTTTGAGCAGGACGGTATAGCCTTACGGTACGATGGCCTCATCTTTGACCCGACCCCCTCATGGTGGTCAGGTCAAAGACGAAACCCTTACAGGTCAGGTCATAAACCGGGCCATCATGGCTAAGGGCAAGTCCTTCGTGCTCAAGGGTCTCACCGTCATGCCCAAGGGTCGTAACCGTGCTCAATTGTTCATACGTTCTTGTACAGGGTTTGTACCGTCGTGCCCAAGGGTTGTACCGTCGCATTCAAGGGTTGCACCGTCGTGCTCAAGGGTTGTACCGTCATCTTCAAGGGTTATACGGTCGTGCTCAAGGCGTGTACCGTCGTCTTCAAGGGTTATACGATCGTGCTCAAGGCGTGTACCGTCGTCTTCAAGGGTTATACGATCGTGCTCAAGGCGTACCGTCGTCTTCAAGGGTTGTACGATCGTGCTCAAGGCGTACCGTCGTCTTCAAGGGTTATACGATCGTGCTCAAGGCGTGTACCGTCGTCTTCAAGGGTTATACGGTCGTGTTCAAGTCGTCCCGTTCGTTGTCTCCACTAGTGTCATTCCACCACACTCACAGTTCGCACGAGTCGAGAATCTGATCTGGGTCTGCGGTATCTAGTAGCAAAAGTGACATTAGCACGTAAAATGGAGCTTGTGTGAGCTGACTGCTCGCCCGGCCGCTTTTTAGTAAGTAAAGATTTCAGATGATATATATATATATATATATATATATATATATATATATATATATATATATATATATATATATATATATATACTGTGACAGCTGGTGAAGGAGGTGGAAAGGATGATAAATGACGGGAGAGGGATACGGGTGAGCAAGAGGGAAAGAAGATAGCTGACAGGTGAGGTGAGTAATGGGATGGGTGTGGGGCATCCCCGCTCTCCCCGGGGGCTAGCAGGCGCTGGTCACGTGATCGAACCACAGGCTTGTACTATACGTATATAATGGGGGAAATGATAGTCATATCCTTATTGACGTTGCTTTAATGAGGGTTCATGGACATGGCAATTTTAGACTCGAATCGCATTCTACCGAACTTGTTGCCAAAAAGGATTACATCACGTCTGCCCACGTATTGCACATAGGGCGTTACTTAACTCCCGCCGATCTGGCTTGTCTGAGGCCTCGACGGTTGCGTTTGGCGCCCTAGTGAGCCATTTCATGCTACTTTAACAGCGAGGGGAAGTGAAGTGTACGATTCATCTCATGTTCAAGTCAAGGGTTGAAGAGAAGTTTTTGTTCAGCATCTGAGAAGAGCCGTCTGATAGCTGGGCTGCGCGTTACGTAACCTCCCAATGGCGCGGAGCCGCTGAGCACAGAATGAAGGTATTTGAACGTGATATATATATATATATATATATATATATATATATATATATATATATATATATATATATATATATATACCATTATCGTTGCAAACATTCATTCCGCTATGAAATGAAATTCAAAATAGTTAAATGGGGTTCGTTCTCGAAGATTGACTTTCGTGTTGTTTACTTCGTTAAGTAAAGATGCAGCAGCTCGTAAGGGGCCTGAGATGAAAATTAAGAGTATAAGCTGCAAGTCATGAAGGACTGTTGGGGTAGCCACGTCTGCTGCATTCGGAAGTGAGGTCTTCAGCGTAGGAGAGCTTGAGCTGTGGTGCGTTTTCGGGTTGCAAACGTTTTCCCCACTAGCGGCTGTGGACTGGATGGTTATCTGGGCTTTATCTAAGCCTCAGCGATTACAAGGGGGCCATGAAGGCCGTCAGCGTCCTTGTGTGTCCACCTAACGATGAAAAAACTTGAACACCTTCTTCAGGTTTTTCAGATAATTCTAAGGACATACACAGTCTCAGTTCGTGTATGGCTTCTCGCTAGAAACCCTGTCTTGCACCGACGGTATCATCTACCTCTGATGGCCATGACTTTTTTCTTTAATCATTATTGGGGGAAGGGGCTTAAGGTCGGTGGTTTTGCGACCATACTTTTTTCTTTTTTTGTCCAATGGGAAGGCAGATTAAGCGTCAGTTTTTATATGATGGCTTGACGATTAAAGGATTGTGAGGGACTTTACACCAGTGGCTGGGGCAACGAGGAGGAGGAGGAGGACGAGAAGGAAGAGGAAGTTTTGCCACGCCCTGACGGCGTCCGTTAACGTTAAATTGGTTGCCTGGTGGTGGTGGGGGGTGAGGGTGTCGGGTCTTCTTCTTAAGGGGGTCTGTGTTTCTTGTGGCAGCTAGTTCGCGGACTGCATTTGGCATGTCAGGAAGAGTTCGGCAAAAGTTAACTTAAAGAGGGTTGCCTAAGCCGGGGGGGGGGGGTTAAGTAGTTTTGAAATTGGCTGCATTGTGGATTATATATTCTCCTCTCCTTTATTCATTTTCTTATCTGCAGTTTCTATTTACCGTACAGTTTTTTTCGGTGGTCTTTTCGAAGTTTCTTCAGGAGTTTCCCAAAGGGCAGCGACGGTTCGGAACTAACTTGTTCCATCTTCAGGCACGAGAAAACCACCAGATCCAGCCTGAAGATGGAACAAGTTGACGGTGTTAACCTGACTGCGTCCTGTAGGAAGTAATACCACGAGCAAGAAGCCACTTTCTACGAGGCTTCATCATCGTCAGCGAACGGGAAAGGGTACAGCAGTGGAGTGCAGCTTTGAGGCTGCAGGAGCTCCACAGAAAGGGTCGTTGGGTTACATAGTAATAACATGTAGTCACCTACATGAGCAAGTGCAAGGCAAAAAGAAGCAGGACAACTAATGCATAACAGTCTCCTCGTAAAAACACATATTGAATTTAATCCTGTACTTCATGCTTGATGTATCGTGCGGATTCTGGTTTAATAACCTTTAGCTGTTTATAACCACTGAATCCAACAACACGCAGTTACTAGTGACAGTACTCAGCAAGCTACTGCGTCACATGATTACTGTGTGGCCTTTGGCAACTCGAGGGCGTGCCGTTTTGATACCTGATCTTTCCCTACACCTCGAAGGTTTGGAACCCTCTCCCCTCTCAAATCTTTCCCAATTACTATGATCTGGCACATTTTAAAAGTATCTTTTTCACTTTCTCCAAAATTCGCAAATACTCTCCCTTGTCTCTTCTTTTTCCCTTTCGTTAACCTTTATCTTTCAATTAAAGACATATCCGTGATTGGAGCCTCAAGTGTAGAAGAAGCACACACACACACACACACACACACAGAGAGAGAGAGAGAGAGAGAGAGAGAGAGAGAGAGAGAGAGAGAGAGAGAGAGAGAGATGTGCAAGCGTACATGTCGGTTGGGAAGGTACCACCGGTTGCCTGAGGAAGGATGACTGCCCAGCATCCCACGCGCAATCGTCACCAAACATGTTGCGCCACACTATCACTAAACGTAGACCCATGTCGAGCAACAACATTAACTAGGAGAGTTTCATCACCTTTGTACGCGGCAATGACTTCAGGCAGGCTGGCATATCGACTAACACAGTCATGGAGTCCGTCATCATCAATTTTTGTAACCGCTATATTGCAATCATTTGAACCCCCTGCCTGGTGTAACGTTCCTTACAAAGGCATGCCTATGCATAGTTTCCTAGCCAATGGGAACTGAATACTTGGCTCAAGGCTCCTCACTCATCATACAAATGCCGGTTTGATGCGAATTACCGTGAAAAAAAGTTTGATATAACTTTCGTACGATTGCTTTGAAAGCTGGGTATTTTGTTTAGATCGATGGATCACACTGATGAACGCCTTTGTCTCGGTCTTATTTCTGGTCATGACGTCATCTTGTAGGGGAGCCACTAACCCTCCTCAAGTTAGTCCAGTAAGCCAGTAACGACCTCAGGTCACTCAGGAAGGCCTGTAACGTTCCCAGGTCACTGTACAGTACAAGTTATGTCTCTCGATGTCACTCTAGACGACCATTAACGGTCCTCAGGTCATTTCAGAAGACCATCAACGGTCCTGAGGTCACACCAAAAGATCTGTTATGTCCCGAGGTCACAGTAGTAGAACCTGTAACGCCCTCAGACCCCTTTGTAAGATTTGTAACGTTCCCAGGTCACAATAGAAGACGTGCACAGTCATCAACTCACTCCAGAAAACCTGTAACATTCCCGTCACTTAGAAAACCTGTAGCGTCCGCAGATGACGCGTAACGTCCTTAGGTCACTCCAGGCAACCCAGTAACGTCCTAGTGTCACTCCACAAGATTTATGACACTATCAGTTCACTCGACTAGTAACCCTAGGCCACTCAGAGAGTCCATACCATCATGTTACTCTGTACAACAACTGGGTCACCAGGTCGAGTAAACAAACCAGGTCACCAGAAAATTCTCACAGGTCGCTGAAGATCAGCTGGCGTTCGAACGGTCTCTTTGGGGGGGAGGGGGGGATCAGCAGGTCACTGTAGAGCAGTATCGTTTCATGAATTGTAAATCATATATATATATATATATATATATATATATATATATATATATATATATATATATATATATATATATATATATATATATACTTTTTACGGGTAACACATGGAGTTGGCAGGGCTTCCCTGGTATTAATAGACTCCATCATATAACAGCCTTGTTATAGCTTCACACTTAGAAAGGTGGCCTGCCATCCATCATTATATCGTTCTATCCTTCCATACTATCCCCCTGCTGCAATCCCAGCTGTCTTTCATCACCATCTCTACTTAGTCTTCAGTGAATCAGTGAAAACTGAATTATTGGCTTAACAGTGTAACCATCCTTCGATACTGATAATGTAATTCGTTTTTTTTTTATCTTCTCTTGATTACAACAGTTTGACAAGCCTTCCAATGAACGCCCATCATGTTAACTTTACCCCCTCAAAAAAAGAAAATAATAATAGTAATGATAATCCAATTAATGATCAAGATATTGATACCTTGATATCCAACCACTAGGATTTGGCTGGATAGGTAGAAGCAGGATTAGAATTTAATGGTTTTGTGTGTGTGTGTGTGTGTGTGTGTGTGTGTGTGTGGAAGGAGGATAGGATGTGGGAGCCGAGGAGACGAACGCCGCAGCACACTTCCACAACGTATGCTACCATACTTCAGTGAACGACTAATGAAATGTGTCAAGACATGTGCCATCCGTTGGTCAAGTATTTCACATTCTTTTCATTTGTCGTTACAATTGTTTAACTTCATTTGAAATAGTATATGGACTTTAATTTCATTAGTTCCTACTCTTTTTCTATCGGAGTGAAAGATGTTTTGACCTATTTTTCGTAAGTAGCATCGGTGTAGATTAAGATTGTGATTGAGGAATGATACTTAATATTATCATCACAAAGGAGGTGAGTAATCGGATTATGTAGGTCAATCGGTCATCTCTAACCAGGCCAGCTCGCTATCTCTTACCAGAGAACTTCGTTAGTCATCTTGCTCATCCTCAAACCACCTTGGTTTTTCCTCCCCAGCGTGTAATCGCTAACCTAATTTACTGTAGAGGGGGAAGAACAAGTAATAAAGGTCGTGGGGTGAGGGGAGACTGTTCTACAGTATGTGATCATTAATTAACTCCCGTCTCCCCTTCGTTGAGCTTGGCAACTAGGCTAATACTGCCGTGACTTGACGGCGGGGTTGCCATGACGCGACCAAGTGGGATGAGGTATGAGGCTTGCTCGGCTATGTAAATGGCGCGATATTCCCTCAAGCTCCGTGTCAGAAATAGACTTCCATAGCTGCCGTGCAAGGCGCCCTGAACCTTGTTGCTAGAGTCTGCTGGCTCTGACGTCATTAGGGGAGAGAGACGTGGGTTACGTATGTAATGTTTGATCTCAGAACCCCTTATTGCAAACGTGGGTCCGTATGGAATTACTGTTGAAGAAAGCGTAGTGCAGGACATGACTGCATGATTTTGATCTAACCCGGCATCTTATTTACGTAGCAGTATTATGATACTGAAAAATGTATGGTCAGCAGAATATGCCATTATATACAGGTATTATTTGGAGGAAGGAATTGAATTCACCCACAGGCCATAATTCCTTGAAGAACGTGGATGGTCTGAGAATTATCTTGAACTCCTGTTTTCGACATTCGAATGGTGGGTATATTTTGACAGTGACGGCCATGATAACAACCCTGGCAGTCGATAGGCCCAAAGCGCCAAAATCAACCAACCTGAAAGAGACTGTTGATTTGTCAGGTGTGACAGCGGCCCTTGTAGCGCTAAAAAGACCTAGCGAATCTAAATAATATCAATGATAAAGTCTTAGGGTATATATTAGTAATATTGATAATACTCCCGGGTAAGTAATCATTTTTTTTTACCCTTTAAGTGGTAGTGCTGGCGTGAAGTTCTTCATTTATAGATGTTGATGGATAAGATACAAAAACTTAGTTCTTGGCGATAATGATCTACAATTACTACAGTCTTAGGATTGTTGTAATTAAATATGGTTATAGGTATTCAACAAATGTGGGTAGGGGGTAACATCGTAGAAACGACGAACCATCTTAGTTGAAACTCCTAACCATCCTGAGTAGAAATGCCTAACCATCCTAGTGTTCCTACAGTAGCTGAAGTGAAGCCTGACCAGCCAAATTTCCCTACAGTAGTTAAAGCCTTGAGTTGCAGTAAAGCCTAGCTTGCAAGTCTCCAAACAGTAGCTGTTAGAGACGCTTAGCCATCCTAGTATTTCTTCAGTAGCTGAAGTGGAGCTTGACCATCCAAATTTCCCTTACAGTAGCTGTGTGAAGTCTAGCCCAGTAATGATCTTCGTACAGTGGTTACATATAAAATATTGGAAGGCGTTAGCCTCCTGTGGCAACAGTCCCGTCCCGGCATTAGCATTATGATAAATGTATTGTTCACACGAGCGTTAAATCCTCGCTTTACATATCATCTTCGTACACCAATTTCATTAAGGCCTTTCATTCAGTTGCTGCAGTAAGGCCATAGCCCGGTTGCCGGTTCACCTTAACGTCTAACACATGCGTGTTCTTCACAGAAAAGCTACACTGAACGAATTACCGTGTGACGCAGGTTGCCAAGCCTTCTCAAGGTTGTCACAAAGAAATTTTATAAACGATTCTTTTTTTCTTGCTCTCATAGTCCTATCCTTAACCTAACATAACTTTCGGACCAAACAGAGCTTTATTTCATCCTTCTAGATTTCTTAGAGTTGTTTACCGTGCCTTGTACATTGTTTATCTCTGTGTTGGTGCCTACGTGCGCATATACATGTGTACAAGGAATGTTAAATGGGGAACCCGACAAAAAAATTGTGTTAACTGGCCTTGACTAGTTACGACCATTTTATAACTCCTAAGAGTATCTCAAGCTTTTTTTTTTTTTATTTGTTGTGTTACAATGTGTTGATATGAAAGTATTTTTTTTATCGTATCGATTGTACAAGGAAACTGCAGATTTTTTTTTTTTTTTCATTTTGGTGTAGATTGTCAGCAGTCTTGAATAATGATAATGACAGTGTCAGACGGTTGGTTTGTTGGGGGGGAATTAAGCCTATATCAACTGCCGTGGTCGTTAAGGCTGTCAGTACCAGTTTACTTCCAGCGACCGCAAAATATTTACTGCCTTCTTCAGGTGTAAGAATGATTGGGAAACCACATGTGCGCACATTGCGTATGTGCCAAGGTGCATGCGGTATTTGAATCTGTATAACGCCCTCGAAGCACTGAAATTTCTTTTTGCAAATATTTTACACACACACATACACACACACACACATATATGTATATATATATATATATATATATATATATATATATATATATATATATATATATATATATATATATATATATATATATATCAAATGACGTTTAATCCTTGGCTGTGCTACATTTATTGCTAGGCAAGCGGTATTGTGGATTGAGCATCAGATATTGATGTTATGTATAGTAATAGACCAGAACCAGATTAACATCTGATTGTATTTTCATGTAGCGAGATCGTGTATGGTCTTAAGACGGCCATTATTTTGTACATGGGTGAAAGTGGGTTTATATTTGACTTGAACGACATATTTCAATTTATATCACAGTCGGCCGGACCCCTTAGATACATATTACCTTCTACGCTCTCACTGCATGTATGGCCTTTGCAGTAAGCCTTACTTTGCAAGAAAATACGAATCTGATGACAGGGAACCAAAAGTAATTTTCCGCTTGTGACTTTAATATGGTGTCTACATGTACCTTTTTCATAGTAATTTATGTCCAACATTAAGGACACCTGAAAATAGAAAGATAATTGATATCCTGTTAACTAGCGTTGGATAGTTTAGCATTTCATTAATTTCATATTAGACTACATGCGATTTATGAATTTACGTAGAAATGCAGCTTGTACTGCTCAGTGTCAACAGAAAATGGCCTTAGTAAGTGCCAATTAGGCTTCATTGTGCTTTAAGTAATATAGTCATGCAAGAATTGTTTTTATTGTTGCATGACTTTGTCTTGCACACACAAGCCTGTGTGACGCATGAAAATGCACGTATATGCACATGAACACATGGAAACGAACATTCTTACACACACACACACACACACACACACACACACACACACACACACACACACAGACCTAGAGAAGGGCAACAAAGATATCACCACCTGTAATAAGAGAGTTTGAGTTACAATGAGAGGACATTAGGTGATAACTTTGCCCTCTGTGGAAAAGAGGGGAATGGGAGGAGCTTCGATAACAGCCACCCATCAAGTGTCCAACACTAGTTTGACTCCATCATTGTTTCACTGACAGATGCAGGGAAAGAGAAACCAGAGGTAATATGCATCCTTATATATATAAGGATGTACTGCACTCACTGGGCTTGAGGACGGGTTGAATGAGCAAAGATTGACGACGAGCCTGTGTATGCTGACATTAGACAAAAGTTGAAAAAGTCGTACGATAGCAAAGTTTAAGAAGCATTCCACACACAGATGTACGACTCCCTCCTCGGTTTGGACATTAACGTGCTCTGCGCACACACACATATACAGACAGAGGCCATATACTTACTCACCATAGAATTTCTGGGATGACGTGAACGGGACCTTCTGTTTTCTAGAACAGTGTGTCGACAGTTAACATTTCCTGAATGATGTAAAGATACAAAATCCAGAGGCCGTAGCAAGACACTCAAGCAAGAAACTTCTTAGAAAAAAAATCTATAAAAAGAAATGTATTCTTAAAGCATCAGGTGTCGTGTATGAATGGTGTTGTGTGAATGGAATGAGCTCTGTGGTGAAACTTTATTTTGCCGACAACCTGCAAGCGTTTAAAGGTTTTTTGACAGAAGATTCAAGAGATGTATAAATAAGTAATTACACACACACACACACACACACACACACACACACACACACACACACACACACACACACACACATCACTCGGCCATGGCGTTATCACCCACCTCAACCATTCCGGTTGCTTCATCTCCTCTTGGACCTCCCCCACCTCCGCCACGCAGCGGCAACCTTCTTCACGCCTGCATCACGTGACTCTGTCGTGAACACGCCGTGCTCCTCGTATGGGTCGGCTTAGGGGGCCAGGCCACGGGACGGGTTCTGGGGACATGGGAATGAATGCTTCTACCTATGACGTTGAGGTCGTGGGCTCCCGGGGCGGGGTCCGGGAATGCCTTAGTTATGAGATAGCGCCCATCTCTGTTACAGCTTAGAGCTCACCATCACCGTACATAACTTGGTTAACAAAACTGTTTTTCTCTGCCCGCCGCCACGCATATTGCTTAATCTACGATCCTGGGTTAATGAGAAATTGTTTTTAGCCATTCATCAAGGCTTGCTTAGAAAGTTTCTGTGCTCATTCCATCCATTCTTTTTTTATTTCACTTGCGACAGAACAACACATAGCTTAATTTCCACCTTTCTTGTAGGGTTTTTGTAAATTATTTGCTTGACATCTTAGTACAGTGCCGACATTACTTTTTTGTTAGAGAGAGAGAGAGAGAGAAGAGAGAGAGAGAGAGAGAGAGAGAGAGAGAGAGAGAGAGAGAGAGAGAGAGAGAGAGAGAGAGAGAGAGTTTAGATGGTGGTCACTTTATGAGTTAATTATCATGGGTGCTGATGAGAAGATGGGAGGAGGAAGGAGGGTCAGTGGGTGTGCAACGTGGGAGTTACAATGTTGTTCTTATGTATAAATATATATTTTTTTTTCTTTGCCTCTGCTGGTGGTGGTGCTGTCGCTGTTGTGGATTCTGCTGTTGCTGTTTCCATTGTGTCGTTATTTTCGTTTTCTTTTATCACTATTCATGTAGTCCAATAGAATATGATATTGTTACTGTTCTCAGTGCCGTTACTTATATTCTAGTCGTCGACACGAATGAACTGACAACTACTCGTGCCCGTTTTTGAAGGCGATGGTCACCCGTTGAAGAGATACGACAAGTCTTCGGACGTGAGCCATCGCTCGAGAGAACAGGAATGGCCAAAAGGACCGCATAACGTTTTTATGCTGCCAGAGAGGCTTTATGACGCCATTCTTCCCCTTAAGACTCTTGGGAAAGACTGGAGCGTCAAGCAAGACAAAAGACGAAGGTGCCCCTCGGAAGGGTTGGGACAAGACGTATGTCTGAGGACATCTTGCCAGACCGGGTAAGCGGCGTCCCTCGGGGTTGGGTGTTGCACTTCTGTGATTTCTAGTCTGGGAGATTTTCATCACACACGTATCTGTTTGCTGATGTGCGACAACCTACAGAAAGTAGGACCTAGACAGGATAAGATAGTACTGGCGACAAAGCTTGGCTAGTGAAACTGAACCCCAAACGCATGTACAGTTATGAAGATGGGGACACAGTGGAACGAGGCCAGGATTTGAATCTGATTATTGAGTAGTGGTTAGTGTCTTAAGGGTTCCTTCCCTAGAAGGACGTACGGATTAACATAAAGCTCAGACCGTCACAAAAAAAAAAAAAAGATGCAAGGATGATACTTATCATCACCTGTTTTGTCTCCTAGTTTGACAATGAGAGAGAGAGAGAGAGAGAGAGAGAGAGAGAGAGAGAGAGAGAGAGAGAGAGAGAGAGAGAGAGAGAGAGAGATCCAGTTGCTGGAGCGAAGCCAACGACTGTTGACAAAGTTGCACCAGGAATTAAGGGAGCGACGACACACGCTGAGGAACGCAGTCCTGGACTTTCATACATAAGGGACTGGAGGACATGAGGGAACTTGAGTACAACCTAAAGTTCCTCATTCGTTTTGATCTTGATACTGAACTAGGGTCGGCAGGATTAGCAAGGCTATGTTAGATAGCGTAGCTTTAACTTAGGTTGGTGTAGTTTAGCTTAAGAGAGTTTATGCTAAGTTTCGTTAGTTCACAAAGGGGACGTAAGAAACGAAACAAGAGAAAATAGAAAATATACGAGAGAACATTTCTTTAGCGATGGAGTTGTAGGTAAGGTGATGAACTTAAGCGTGGAGGAAGCAGGTGCAATGGCTACAAAAATACTGAATAGTTGCTCTGCAGAAATGTAAGGTTGAATGATGGGGGCCCATAAAGTATGAAACTGTGAAACTCCTTCCCATCTCTCTCTCTCTCCTCTCCTCCCCTCCCCTCCCTCCCTCCCTCCCTCCCTCCCTCTATGTCACTTCCTATACAGACTCCCGCATTCCTACACATACACACACACAAACACGCTCACTCTCCCGCGGAGCGTGCACCCAACACTGCTACCGCCACGGCCCCCAGGGTAGCGCTGCGTGCCAGGCATTCCCCCAGTGTAGTGTTCGTCATGACCCTGGGTGTCTCTTACCCCCGGTCAAGTACTTCAGTGTGTTCATGCCTGCTTCACGTGTTCCACTCATGGTCACACACACACACACACACACACACACACATGCTGTTGGGATTGAGTAACGTCTGGGCCATGTGTGCGTGTGAGAGAGAGGGAGTGAATGAGAGTACTGACCAGTATTTACGACGAGATGTTTCTACATAAGGCAGGACTTATGCTCACGTCAGGGTGACCCACAACGAGTCATGTGAGATATAGGCTCCTTAGTGTTATTTGTAAGATTGGAAAGATTGTACGTTTGTAGACTAAAAAGCCAATAATGACCCACGTGTGGATGAAGAAGAAGAAAAAAATGATGCTACCTGGGCCAAAGGAATATAACTTGACAGCCACTGAAGTGTTGGCACAAATGCGCAGACATCACTAAACCCTTGCGATACCCGGGCGCTTATTACCGGTAATACCTCCCTGGTAGGTGGCTACCTTGCCTCCCTGCTCTGCACAGAGAGAGAGAGAGAGAGAGAGAGAGAGAGAGAGAGAGAGAGAGAGAGAGAGAGAGAGAGAGAGAGAGAGAGAGAATGTGGGTGAGGGCCATACTGTCGGGTTGCTTGGCATGGGTGGCGCGTGTGTGTGTGTGTGTGTGTGTGTGTGTGTGTGTGTGTGGGTGTTCGGAAGAGTTCACAGGGTCTGGTACGTGTGAGAAGTTGTAGATGCATGATGCGCTGGCGTTCTTGGCGTGGGTATTCATGTTATGTCCCGCTCCAGGAACACACAGTTCATTTTCCTTCATTAATATAGTAATGCCACCTGTCTCGCTGGCAGACAGTAATTGGACGGTAATAGACATTGCCTTTATTGCATCCTTTATACCAGTTGCGTTCCAGTATATTATCTCTACTAACCCAGGTGTCTCTCTCTCTCTCTATCTTAAAGGTTCTTTATCTCACATTCACTTTGTCATGGATTGTACACGTTATCTCTGCTCTCAGCTCACATTTGTAATTAGACAAGGTTTACTTGAATTATTTGCATTAGAAGAACACACAAACTAAGAAGTGCCTCTTGTGAAATTCCGGTACAAGAAAGAGCGCCAGATTGGCATTGTTTGAAGTATAAACAGTCGTAACTTACGCTGGTGTTTACTGGCAGAAAACAATGGTTGGGTAGTTAGGCAATTATGAGACACAAGCTCCTTACCGATCAGAATTAAATCCTTACTACCAACCCATCTTGTCAGAATGGACCACATTCAAAACAAGTGTAACTGCGAGTGATATCATAATGTGCTTGTTTTCCTGATGTGATCCCAAGCTAGGATAGATAAGTAGAGCCATTGTTATTTGACTTTCAATCTCAGAATTCTAGTCTCAATCCGCTCGTTTCCACGCACAACACACACGGATGTGTGTTGATAACGTCACACGTTAAGACACTAAAGTCTTTATTTGCATATTTGTTGAAGGATAATTGTACAATTTTCATTCTTCAGTATTCTATACTGCGTAACTGTTCTCTGTCAACACGACTCTGCTGCCTCGTATCAGCCCCCAGGTTTGCAACGCAACTTGGCGCATCAGGACGACTGGTAAGCTTCACACGAGGGTTGCAAGAGGAGTCTCTCGTGTTTGTTTTGGTGTGTGTTGTTCATCTGTCAGTTATTTGGCTAAAAAAAATCGGGTCCGAACGAATGTATATGTGTGTGTGTGTGTGTGTAGTTAATTACATTTGCGAATGTTGTGTTTTACAAACGTCTTCCCACAGTTGGAAGTGTACACACGAGTTGGTATATATATTCACACACACACACACACACACACACACACACACACACACACACACACACAAACATCTTAATGTATTGTGATACACATCGATTTGAGTAGCTAGTGGTAAATATTGAACTCTTGAGAAAATAGCGTTCAAGATTTTGCTCTGGGTGGTTCAAAACTTTATGATGACGGCCTTAATGACCCTGGTCGTCGATAGTCCTAATTCTTAACGACCGCACAACCATCGAGGACTTAAACTATGCGGAAGTAATTGTTCCCCAACAAGTAGCTGTGAGATCCCCCGTCTAACGCCGAGAGATCTGCTCCTGCTCTCGTATCTCTTGTTAAGTAGTTTGGCACACTAGTTTTGCCACCGTGTTGAAGTTGAGGATTATTTGAAATCAATTTCGCAGCTGGGTAAGGTAGGTGTGGTGTTTTTCAAAGGTAGTTATATCTGTGATGGCGTCTGGAAGTCCTCTTGTTCCCTTGTTTTGTCATTTTGATTCTATACAGACATTGTCACGATGATAGCTTGAGTTTGGATCCACTAACATTCACGCGTTTCAAGACATATTTTATAACTTCTTTGGAAGCATTAGTTATTAGATCACTACATTGAGGCTTTAATCTTATGATGAAATGAATTTAGTTTTTGATTATTCTCTCCTTCACTCGAGATAAACTTAATTCTTTTCCTACCGTGGCTTCTTTACCTTTTCACCCGACCATTAATGGATAGGCCAGAGGCCAAACCATCGAACCCAGTGGTCTTGCCGTCTGGTTCAACGGTCGTACCATCGTGCTCACTTTTCGAGCCATCTTCGTCAAGGGTCGTTCCCCTATGCTCAAGGGTTCCACCGTCTTGCCCAAGGGACACGACAGGCTGGTGGTAGTGGTGGTGGTGCCAACCTTCCCACACAGCTCTCCCGACCGTACCAAACACCTTATCTCTCCAGAGGCGCCTCGGAGGCTTGGTTTGGCTCATCAGGTTACGTTGGCCTTAATACGCTGTTGAGTGCTGCCACGCTCACAGCAGAGGAGGAATATGTTGGGTGTGAGGGTGCTGCTGCGGTAGCGCTATGACACGCAGGTGTGTCGTTGGTGGCGAGTTGGTAGTGTTGCCATTGTATTGTATGTGATTACGTCCGTTGGTAACTGGTAGGTAAAGTTTGCTGTCGAAGATTTCGCGTGTTGTGCAGCCTCTGTCGGGTTACGAACAGATACAAGAGCACGACTCGGTCTGTGCACAAATGGGCGGGAAGAACGTTGAGGTGGGGAAGTCTAGAGAGAAGGTTGTGGCGCGATACCGAACCCAATGCCCGCCGCGTCTCAACAGGGCGAGGACGCCAACCTCTCCACCAGCACCCGGGGCGTGGCGAGGGAGGGGAGGAGTTTGATACACTATCTGGTTGATTTAGAGACCCTTTTTTTTTTCTTTCTCTCTTTTTCGCTCGTCCTGTGGTGTCCAGCGAGATTAGTCATCTTGCTGTGGTTGCATTGCTGGCCATGGTGGCAGCACGGAGGATTAGGTTACCGCCGGAACAATGGTATCTCTAACTCTCAAGATACGAATATGTTTGAGGGTGTAATATTAGTAATGATAATAATAATGATGATAAAAAGATGTTAATAATTCTACTACTGCTATTACTGCTGCTACCACAACAACTACTGTTACTAGTAATAATATTGATAATAGTAATAACAATGATAATAATAATGATAATAATAATAATAATAATAATAATAATGATGATAATGATAATAATAAACTTACTGAATAGATCTCAGCAAAAAGCAAGAAAACATGAAAGAAAATACATAAACACTGACTATAAAAGGGAGCGGGGATGTTAGATTTAGGGTTTTATATTCATTTATAGATACTTGCGACGAGATTTTACTAATGCCAACATAACAGCCACTGAGGTGCAGCCTCAACCTCTCACACGTCACTAACCCACCCAAGACAAGGGGAAAGTGGGGGGGGGGGGGGCTAGTAATGCCGATGATACCATACCATCTTGGTCGAGGCTACTCATCACCTAATACAGAGAGATGGTACGCAGAATAGTGCTAAGTTGACTTACGGAGGCACGTAATAAGCCTTCGGTGTAACAAACAAAACATCATACAAAATCTATCCTTTATATATAAAAAGGATTTTTTTTTTTTGGTATTACGTTTGTATAGTATGCCCCCGTTTTCTTTCATGTCTGTGTGGTTGGTTAAATCTGGGGAAAAAAAAGTGACTGTTTTATATATATATATATTTTTTCTCTTTGGCATTCTGGCATCCTGGAAAAAATGTCAGAGTAAAATATTGCACACAGAGAAAGTTCTGTTTGATAGTATGATTCATCAGAGAGTTGTGGTGTGTGTGTGTGTGTGATGGAATCACTGGAGGGAACCACTTTCTTGGGGGGGGGGGGGGCGTGTGTTCCTTAGCATTCCCTGGGGAGGTGTTGACCACAAGGAACCACAGTAGCGGGTTCCATCATCTTCATGGTAACGCTCCTCATTTCCTACATCCTCGTTGCTACGGACCTTTGACCTAACCATTACGGCCAGTGTCGATGCTTAACTCACCACCCGGTCGTACATTACCACTATGAACACACAAATACTATAGTTACGATGTAAGGCTGTTCTTTGACGGTGTGAATTCCTTTATTTTGAAATATTCTTTGCAGTGTTTTTCCAGACGGACAATGTGTTAAACTAGAATTTCCTGTCGCTTTTCTTAGAGAACCAAGGCCATAGAGGGCGTTTGAGAGACTTACATGGAGTTGAGGAGATGATTATTGTCTCAATTTGCTTTGTTTGGTGCGTGACCTGTTAAATGATCTTCACACTCTTATATCATGGAATTTCCACTTGCGACGCGGATGTTAAGCACGATAGGTACGACTCCTTAATATCTATGCTCATCCCTTGACCTGCTCCCTTTTTAAAGGGTCAGACCTAACGCCAAGCCATCACATATGATACGGTCGTATCGTTGTGTTTGTTAAGGGTTGTATTGTCGTGCTTAAGGGGGTCATGCGGCAGTCCCTGATAAGCAAACCCTGCAGGCCCCGCCTTCACCTGTTGCCACCAGCAGATCAGTCAGTCTCAGCCACTGCCAGGGTCAGTAAGGCCGTCACAGTCAAGTTAAAGCCATCGACCGCGAAGTGAAAAAAAATATATCTTGAACACTTCAGGTAATCAGGTCATGTATTTTAGTCGCAAAAGTGGTGCTGTTCGCATTCAGTGCTGCATATCATGGATGTTTTGGTCATGAAATATAAAAGGAACGATAGGCAACTTAGATTTTGGCTGACAAATCAGAGTCTGCTTGATGGCAACATCGTTGGACGCCAGTCTTTTGCATCATGGGAATGACAGAAATAGATAGAAGTTCTTCACAGAAAACTGCAGAGCACAATCTCACGTCTGTTCCAGGAACTGCAAAGCCGGAAATATTGGGAGCTATCAACTCCACATTGTTATAAGAGGAAAGGTAAAGTTAGATGTAGCAGAATATAAATCTGTACAAGTCATTGGTTTTGATGATACGAGGTTATATACATCCAATATGTAAGCGTGAACTGTGACAGTCTGGGTGCGTCTTTACATTTCAAAGATATGTTTCAGATTTTTTATTTTCTTATTTCATATTCAGAGACATGCCTTTTGATGTAATGTTACGTGTGAAATGTCGTAATTTTCTTTTAATCTGAAGTCTTATATTCTCATGTTTATAATTCGTACCCACCTACTACTACTACTACTACTACTACTACTACCACTACCACTACTACTACCACTACTTCTACTACTACTACTCAGCTGTAGGGTTGTACTTAAACTCTCCCTACTACTACTACTACTACTACTACTGCTACTGCTATCACTACTACTACTACTACTACTACTACTACTACTACTTCTACTACTACTACTACTACTCACCAGTAGGTTTGTACTTAAACTCTCCCATTGGGCAACTAAATAGAAAACTACATAAAATTATCTCTAACACCCGAGGAAGATGTTTCTCATTAATCAGTTTGGTGGTTAACACTTGAGGCTTGACGGCCGTATTCACCTTGGCAGATGGTAGACCTAAGTCAGAACCGACCAGCCAAGCTGCAGTACATCTTATTACACATGGGAAACTGGGGCCCACACACTTGTGAGACTCGAATCCAATTGGTGCTAGTAAAGGCGTACTCTAGAGAACTGGTTGTCAGGGACCAAGCGAGTCATTATGCATACACATGTTACATTTACACAGGTGTGCGAGAGTGGGTGACTCAAGTGTAAACCTCTTCCCGTAACACACACACACACACACACACACACACACACGAGTAGCGCCGCGGTACGTAGGAGTAAAGTGAAATTATTTGGTATCAGATAATGATAATGATAAAAGTAATAATGAGAATAATAATAATAATAATAATAATAATAATAATAATAATAATGATAATAACAATAATGATAATAATAATAATGATGATAATAATGATAATGATAAATGCTCTTTTTCAACATTTCAAACTGTTTAGAACAACGCACACCCATACACTAGGGGCATGGTTAATGCAGACAACATATGAAGAAAAAAGCCTGTAAACGAATTTCTAAATGAAATCACTGGTAGTTTATGTATGAAGCCTAGTGTAGTTTGTAGTTTATAAAACCTAGTGTAGTTTGTAGTTTATAAAACCTAGTTCTATAAATCCTAGTCTAGTTTATAAAGCCTAGAAAAGCCTAGTTTCTTAAAGCCTATTGTAGTTTATAAAGCCTAGAAAAAGCTTAGTTTTATCAATCCTATTCTAGTTTATAAAGCCTCGAAAAAGCCTAGTTTTATAAAGCCTAGTGTAGTTTATAAAGCCTAGAAGAAGCCTAGTTTCATAAAGCCTAGAAGAAGCCTAGTTTCATAAAGCCTAGTGTAGTTTATAAAGCCTCGAAAAAGCCTAGTGTAGTTTATAAAGCCTAGAAAAAGCCTAGTTTTATAAAACCTAGCGTATTTTATAAAGCGTAGGCGAAGCCTAGTGTTTTTTTTATCCTGTTCACGTGCTCCTAAGCTTTAAACAATTCCGTTGGTACCACGACATTGCGCAACCCCCTTTGCGTCCGACGATTAGAGCACGACGACTTAATCTTCTGGATTACGACAACCTGACCCGTTAAGTCGGCTTCGTCCTCATGGGGGGGTTGGGGGGGTGTTTAACACCCATGTTTCGTCGCAAGTGTAGTTGATTAGTGGGTCACGTACGTACCTTGGGGTGTGCGAATGTTGTCGACCTGTGTCCTTCACGCTTGGCTTCCAGTGATGACATATCTGACGACCTCGTCTCTCGCTAACCTGGTGTGGGGGGGGAGGACTTGTTTTGGTGGCACCGTCTGCTGGGTTAATCTTCCGCGTACGTCTTAGGTACATGAACGTTGGATTCAACCTCATGTTTGTCTTTGTGTGTGTGTGTGTGTGTGTGTGTGTGTGTGTGTTTGTGTGTGTGTGTAAATATACGTATACACGCGCATGTTTGGAAATATATGCAGGTACCTGCTTGGGTGCATATCGGAGAGTGGTGCCGGCCGAAGGGCCGCCCTCCTGGATTTACCAATACGCACTGGTGAGTGGGAGGGAAGGTAAGAGCGCCGTTGGTCACGTCTGATGGTAATGTCTCCATTCTCCGCACAACCCTCCTCCATCCTTCGCTCAGCGGCTTCATTCTCTGAAAAACATTCGCGTCTGAGTCTTTGTAATGTTTTTCTTTCATTTCATTTCGACAGTAGAAGAGTGTTATATTAATTCGGTCCTTTGTTATGTTTTTCGTCAGAATTCCCGAAGACGTTGTATGATTTTATGAAGCTTTTATATGTTTAATGCCCGTCTCGGCCTTGCTCCACACGTGTAACTAGTTTTCTAATGCACGCTTCTTCCACTTTACCTTTTGAATATCTTAGCAAAATCATCAGTTATCTATCAAGCTTATTACGATCGTAGAATTCCTCATGAGGTTGCTTATTGCTTTTCTCTCCTGCCTCAGGTGAATTGTATTCCCTCGTTATCGCCAATTTTTCACATTGTCCAATTACCACTGAAGACTGAACCGCATATTGATAACCGAATACTCATAGTATTTTTTTTTTTTTTTCAACTATCTGAACACCAGTACCCAGGCAGCCTGTTAGAACGATGCTTGCCTTTCCACCTGAGCACCATTTTGCCAGGCCCAGGATGCTGGAACAGTCCGTCTCATGTCTCCAGCCGTAACTGCCGTCAAATGATAGTGATAGCCAAGGGCATATTCCCCATGATACAAGCTGCTGATTTGTCTTTAAACCAGCCCTCAAGTGTGAAGCGGTTTTGAGTCATAGCTGAGGAAATTTGGAAACAGGAATGAAATGGACAGTTTGGTACGTGCATCTGGTCGCTGTGACCAGTATTGAGTTTTCGGCACCAAAAGCCCGCCTCAGTGTGCCTCAAGTTATCCTGAGGGAACTATGTTCTTTCTTTACTCTTCCAGGCTGCCACTTCATTTTGTGAATTTCGCTTTAGGGTGTTGTATTTCTTCCACCAGTGCTTCAAGACGGTTGGCTCTGACATTTCTGAGGAGAAAGCCCGAATTCTCTCTTGGAATCAAGAAAATGTGGGTAAACATGAGGTTTCTCGGGCACTCAAGAGCGCTCAATCAGGCGGGTGCTTCCTGCAGCACCTCCTCATCGGTGCCTCATTCAGGAAACCGAGACCCTATGGTTCCAGAACATGGACCAAGAATACTTCAGGAACGTTGCCAGTTTCATGCCCAGACGTCTGCAGGTGGTAATTAAGGCCAAAGGAGATATGACGAAAAAAAAAGAAGAAAGTAACTGCCTTTTTAAAAAGGTATTCGAAAGGCGGACGAGTTTTTTGTGGACAATATATATATATATATATATATATATATATATATATATATATATATATATATATATATATATATGCTTCTGGTTTCAGCCCACCTCGTCGTTCATGCCATCCTTGCTATGCATAGCTTCCGGCACTTGACCCCGTCCACCCTCCTCACCGACTCGATTAGCTCCGCTGAGAATATTCGATAAGCTTTCCCCACCGAGATTTTATATCTGAATTATAAGTCTCCCGTATATATTTATTTCTTCGATCCCGTTTTCCTCGCTCACGGATCTCTCTCTCTCTCTCTCTCTCTCTCTCTCTCTCTCTCTCTCTCTCTCTCTCTCTCTCTCTCTCTCTCTCTCTCTCTCTCTCTCTCTGCATATTTCTATAACCAAAAGTTGTTCCTCTGATTTTCATAATTCATTCTTTGATCACCCCTCTCATGGAGTCTCTCATTCATAACAAAAAGAATATTGGAAATTCAGTCTATCTGTGACGTGTGGCGGGGGGAAAAACGATGTTGCCTGAAAAAGAAAAAAATTTCAAGAGTTGTTGGTTTCTTAGACTGCCTCATTGTCCGCTCTCACTCGCGCGCATGTGTGTGTGTGTGTGTGTGTGTGTGTGTGTGTGTGTGTGTGTGTGTGTGTGTGTGTTACCACTTCATCCAGCACTCGTCAAACAGGTTTAGTGACGTGGAAGTCGGGCAAGCTCTTGTTGCCATATGAACACCGGGAGCATCTTTTGTTGCCAACTGTGTGTGTGGACACGAACACAGCTATTGTTACAACACAGGCCTCTGTCTGTACTGGCATTGGCGTCCTCAACATGATAGATGAGAATATAAGACTGATCGGTTTTTACCTTTTACATTGATAAAGTATTCTGTCTCTCGTGTCTGTTTTCTTTTTGCATTATTTTGGGTATATCTGCTGCTCACAGTTCGCTCACACAACACAGTAAGGGCGTGAAAGTTCTCGTGTATATGGATATAGTTGAGATATGACTAAGTATAAATTGTAAGTAAAACAGTGTTTATATGGGGTCAAGGTGTGCATCTGGCGGTGAAGCATGACAAACCGGGAAAGATGCACTAGTAATTTTTTTATGTTCATCTTAGAGGTATATTTTCATTTCCGTCATCTTGCGTGATGTTTGTGGAAGGAAAATAAGATGCATGGAAGGCATACCGACTGACTTGTTGGTCTGGATACGTTGTGTTTTAGGGGACAAATGAGCTCTGTTTCCCAAGATGGAGCGGGGAGAAATTTACGTAGTGGTACATGCCTTTGCCGGTTTCCTCATTGTAAAATGACATTTGTTAAATTCTTACTCCATTTAGATATCAGTTGACTGTGCATTCCTACTCATCCCATAGGCAATGGCGATAAAGAGGATGGACATTCATTATCTATTACTTTTACATAAATTGTTTTGGAATTGATGCAATAACAGGTTTTTATCCCATCATCTCGGAACAAATTCTTTGCATGCATAAAGAGGACCGCATTGGAAATGAGTATTTTCATGAACTTTTTGTGTTGTCCTCTTTGAAATAATTGAATATGCTTATAGTTAATGTGTTTTGCCAAAGGTAAGTCAGCAACTAAGTTTTTAGAAAAATTAGTCGTCAGTGTTAGTTTAGTTAACCTTAAATCTTTTGAGTGACCATACCAAAGAAAATGATTCTGCTGCGGGGACTAACTACAAAATTATTAATTATTTATCCATGTTGAGTTTAGATACTGTTTAAGATAGCACAGGATAGTAGTTTATTTTCTTATATGAGCCAGGGATATCTTGATAATGAATAGAAAAGTATCATGAAAATCTCTTCGCTATATTTCTCTTCTTTATATTGTTCAATCCAATACTCAGGCGACAACAACTAGGTGGCAATTGGAGATATGAAAATTCCTTATAAGAAAGTGAAACTGAAAATTTGAGTTTTCGCTTTCCCTGTATTGGCTGAAGCAGACTATGTCTCATTCATTTGTTACTGTGTTTCCCGCTTGAGTATATACATGTACATAGGAATGCTTACCTGAAATTTGAAATGCATCGTGATTAGAATTTCTTTAGAGAAGCTGCCTTGTAAGGATAATTTCATCTTACGGTTTGTTAAATCATTTCAGGTAATTCTTTTTCCCTTGTATGTTACTTGGATTTAGCTGTAGCGTACATAGAGGAGTAGGATATGTTGTCAGATGCTCCTGTCATGTAAGGCGGGTGATTATGGGGCTTTGGGGAATTTTTGCCTCAGTTTAGTACTTAGCGTGTCCTTGAGCACTTGCTTGCGAAGGAAGTAAGAGGTAATTTCTTTTCCAATACCACCCAGTCCTTGTTTGTTGGTTGGTTGTTTGGGCTTTATCCCCGTCGATTTTTAGGGTCATTAAGGACGACGAGGTCAAGTCATGACCTCCTATCAAAAAAGAAATGAAAAATTAACGCGTCTGGTGCTCAAGATAATTCTAAGACCATACTCCGTCCTACTGCATATATGGCTCAGCAGTGTTCATGTTTTTCGAAGTTCTACCTTGAATATGTCCAGGCAGAGTTGTTAGATTATGTTTGTGCATGACCTTGTTCGTCGAAGGAAAGCATTTTTTTTTTACTAGAATTTCCTTCATTACTGATAACTTTTGTCATCTTTTAGGATGGCTAGTTGAGTTTAGTGAGGTGTACAAACTCGAAGGTGTCTTCCGATGCTCTATCTATTATAGGGAACTTTTTTTATGTGTTCACCCGAGTTAATTTCAGGTGAAATCGAACTTATTTCCCATTGTATGACACAAGCGTGTGTTGTTAAATGGGTGCCGCCTTACCATCTCGAAAACGTTCTGAACCCAACGCGGAATTGCCCACTTCTACCCCCAGGGCAACAGATAAAAGCAAAAGGCACGATGAGTCAGGATAGCTTATTCAGGAAGAAGGGTACGAGTGTGGAGCACCTTATCCCAAGCACCGTTACGCGAGGCTTCCCTTAACGGTCGGTCACTGACGTCCGACCAGCCAGCCAGTCGCCCATGGCCACCTAGCGGACGCTGCCGTTCATCCTGTTGTGGCGCCTTGGTTACCATAGGAGCTGAGGGTGATTGACTGGCCGTTGACGGTGGTGGTGTCCGGGTAGAAACAATCAGAGTTGCCAGCGAACCTAATGTTTTATACTTTTTAATTTTTGTTGACACCAAGGAAAAATATCGATCGTTGGAAACTTTCGGTGACGCGAATTATCGTAAATACTATTCATAGGGTGCTGTATACAGAGACGTTTATATTCTTTGTATAACGAGGTTGAGTCATTGAGTTACTTCTGTTAAAAAGGATTGAGATGAGATAGTAATAGAATCGTGTATTCATGCTAATGACTGCACGTTCTAGAATTCAGCAACTAACTGGTTGTGCCATGTCTAGTGATTTCAATCGAATCCAGGGCTTTAAACGAAATGCAGAACAGACATTGGGCTTATAAGAGTGACCCTTGAATACGATGCGTTGGCCCTTGACTTGAATGCTAAAGGGTCAAGTCATTGTACCGAAGGGTCACACTTAAGGATCATTCAGTCGGGCTCAAGAGGTTAAGCTTGAAATACCTGGAAACATTGGCACGAAGTAAAGTCTTTAGTACTGTTTTTGGTATTGTTTTGACAAATAGATGTTCTTTATTGTATCAGAAACTATTAGGTTATGTAAGTTTTGTCTGGAAAGATAATGGCATAGTTACTTAGGATTACCTGATTCTTGTTATAAAGCATAGATTGACATGAACGTCTTTATAACAGATTTCATTAATCAAATTGGTTTGTTGATGAGCTTGTTGCTGCCCTCTGCTAGCGACCGCATTTCCGTGTTTACAACGAAGTTAACGACTGCTACTCTGCTAGCGACGGTATTTCCGTGTTTATAGCTAGTATAAACAATCACTTTTACTGTCTGGTAACCACTGCTGCCCTGTTAGCACTCTTGTCTTTCTTCACAGCCAAATGACCATTGTTATCGTGTCAGCGATAGCTCAAGTTTACAATCAGTGAAGTAACTATGGCCCGTTGGTGACAAGTGTACGTACAATAATAAGATTTGTACTTTTGCGCATGGTTTGTTATTTGGGTTTTAGGCCTATCGACTGTCAGGGTTTTTAGAGCCATCATCGTCATTTCCTTATCGTCAGTCAAGAAAACGTAGAATGCTATCAGGTGTTCAAGGTAATTCTAAGACCATACATAGTCTCCTCCCTTATAAGGCCTTTGTTCGTGTTTTAACGAATTTCATGTCCATGTTGCTCTGTATCAGCGATTCTGTCATACATTGTCTCTTGCATCATAAACGTGTTTTAAGTATTAAGAAAGATGAAATTCAAATGCTGATTCGAATGAAATTTTGAAATCTGAAATCTGCAACGTATCCATTTTCTATGTTAGGAATCAGGCGGCGTCGCTCTTAGAGGTACCAGCAGGGGCTAATTTTCCTATGTGGGAAATACAGCAGTGTCCTACGTAATTTGTTGTTCAGAAATAGATCTTTATGGTCCCTCCTTGTGTTTAATCAGTTGGTGATTATTCGAGTGGGTAATGGGTGCACAGGTATTGATTCATTTTTTATTGACATTTTATAAAACTTAAACTTTACAAAAATGATCAAAAAAGCTGACTTACTATTTTGCCTTTAAACAAGGCTATTCATAGAAAGTAATATATATATATATATATATATATATATATATATATATATATATATATATATATATATATATATATATATATATATATATATAACCCTAGGACCCCTTTTATAGGGCTCTTACAGCCTCAAGGCTGAGCTACAATGAGTGGCAGGAAATTATGGACTCTTATGTAAGAGAAATTTCTGTGAAAAGTATACTTCAGTGAGGGTGTATCATGGTCAGTTGACAGAGGGAAATACACTCTTGTCAAGAAACTTCTCCCTCCAGTGGAGTCCATCATTTTCATGCTATTGATTGCAACTCAGCCCCGAAGCTTTAGAAGATCCACAAAAGGGGTCTTGGGGTTTCATGTAAATATATATATATATATATATATATATATATATATATATATATATATATATATATATATATATATATATATATATAACACCTTATCAGTAACAAACTTAATTTTTACGTATATTGTACCATTGTTACAAATCTTTCATGTCAAGAAGATACAACCCACTAACCCTGTCTTCATTTCACATTCATGATTTTATTTAGGAAAATCACAGACACGTATATATAGAACGATTACAAATAATAAACTCTTGCATATTTACACAAGCTGCCCCATAAATGCATGATGCTCAAGCGAATCCTTTTGTAAATCTGTCATAGTCTCAGCTTTATTTGAGTCCTAGATCAAAATAGAGACGAGATCCTAGGTAATGGTGTGGATGTGACACATAATGGTAGTTAAATACAAGTAGTTGCCAGTAGTTAGAGAAGTGGGACGGAGAATCCCTGTTGTGAATATTACGGTACAACCTCCTTGGAACTAAGGAATAGTGCGAGGCGGTAACAAGGGAACAATACCTAGTGTATTTGACTTAGGAGAACAGTGTCTGCAGATTAGAAACTGTACAGTATTTGTTCAAGCTGAGTTTTTCCAATCATGGGATTATCACACAGGAGTTCTTCATGACCTGGGCGTTTGAGAGAAGGCTATGCCTCACTTTAAGATTTTAGCAACCATAGGGATGTAGAGTTCGGATTTTTCTGCACGTGGAAACACAAACACGGATGGGTGTGTGCGGGACAGACGAGACACGGTTCCCGCAGTTATGAGTGTATGAAGAGTGTGAAAGCCAGGAGTAGCAGCAGTAGCTTGGAGGAGGCGGCAGCAGCCCAGGCACCACACGTCATGCCATCATGAGTGATATCAAACTTAATCTGGTTCGGGTACTGGCATTCATCGTCTGAGGGGAGGGGAAAAAAGAAATATGGTATCAGTGAGAATATTAGAACAAATAACAGAAACAAAATATAAGGGGGGAAAACATCTGTTCAATTCAATAACAAGGATAAGTAATGAGTTGTTTATTTGTGAATTCTTGGGTGTTACCGGACTCAGCTTGCAAGAGTCGCCTTTGGCGAGGAGGGAGGGGCATCATCGGAAGCACAACTGGAAGAGCTCAGCCTTGGGCCGCAGGAGCCTTTAGAGAGAAAAGGTCTTGGGTAACACAAGGTCTCCTTCATACGAAATAATTGATCCTGGGAGTAATTATGTAAATCATTAAGATAAATGAACTTTTGGCTGCTTTATACGAAGGTCATCACTCTGGGAGATAAGGGATGGATCTATTTACATATATTAATTATACACTGTACTGTAAAACCTGACGGTACTTTCATATGTGGAAATGCATTTCACACGTGACGCCTAGAATGGGGAACAATGGTTAAACAGAGATAAGGCAAGTTTCTGCATCAAGATTTGAATAACTCGCCTTACTGGACAGTGCCATTTTGTCTATCACATCTCAGAAATGACAAATAATCCGGGAGGATTAACATCACATCTTAGAAATGACAAAATAATCCGGGAGGATTAACATCACATCTCAGAAATGACAAATAATCCGGGAGGATTAACATCACATCTTAGATATGACAAAATAATCCGGGAGGATTAACATCACATCTCAGAAATGACAAATAATCCGGGAGGATTAACATCACATCTCAGAAATGACAAATAATCCGGGAGGATTAACATCACCTCTTGGAAATGACGAATACTCTGGGAGGATAAATGTGATCAAGTAATCCTTCCACTCTGTTTTACCAGGTTAATGAGAAAGATTAGGGCAAAAGGACGCATCGAATGCGGTTACGCAATACGTCCATTGATCAGCGTACCTTGGCCGCAGATCGAGCCAATATTGGATTTGCCCGTCACCTCCAGGTAGATTGCGTCGCACTGGTCCAGCCATCGTCCACACAGGTGTTCCCACTCAAAATCACCATCCCCATCTCTGCAGTCAATGTCTTCTCCAGTGCTCATTCTTCTGGCGCATACTTGGATGTTCACACTGTCTACCTGCAATGCCACAAGTTTATGAACTGATGACAATAACATATCCAGTGGTTACTGGTAATGGAATCCAGTATCAGATATTTGGAGGCATATTACAACTTGGGGTTTTTGCTGTAACTGTAAGATCAGGTACCGATGACTCTCTCATTCTCCATGAATACTTGGTCTCCGAAAACTTATGTACTTCAAAACCCAATTGCCTCTCCCACGATTGCAAAAGTAGCGTCAGGAACAAGCAGACATTGGCTTCATATGCACGCATCCGTTTTTCAGTCTGTCATGTTTAATGTTGTATATAAACTAAATCGTAATTGACGATTTCAACAAAATCTCATTAAGCACTGGATATCAAGAGAGTAATAGCTGTTTGAGGTATTTGGGAAAAAATAGAAAAATGATTTTACTGTTGTACATTGGAAATGGGGTTTTATTTAATGGTTGGTCTGCAAATAAGTGAGAAGGCAATAACCTGAGCAATAATGAATGCTATGGTCATAAGAAATATATTGCCGTACCCCAGCGACATTTTTAGAAGCAGTCCGAAATTTCACCGGATTGCCCAGCAGCAGATGACGAAGAACTACTGACCTTCAGTATGACTTTGGGCGAGAAGTGGAAGTACTTTGGCGAGATCCTGATGTACGTCGTAAAGTTGGGAGACACGTAGCCAACGTACTTGTGGTAGCCTTCGTTGTAGTCCTCGTCAGCGCAAGCCGGGTACGCAAAGACGGAGGGAACTTGGTTGGTTGGAGGGAGGAAAAAAAAGAATCTCATATAACAGTGGAAATGAACACTGGCGATGCAGCAGCATAATATGATGTCGTATGGTGCATGTTATGACTCAATAAGATGTAAATTAGAAAGGTGGAAACTAGGAATAACGGATTTTCTTCTTTTCCTATTGTTACTGCCAGGGTAAACGTAGGTCATTATACCACATGGATTAGCAGCATTCAAAGATTCATTCAGATTAGTGACAGGGTGAGATTTACGTGTCTGACAGACAGATGAAGGTACTCAGATTATTTCTCACCTTTACATATGCGCTTAGCCAGTGTAGCAGCAAAGCTCTCCACGTCAATTATATTGCTGAGGAAGAAGTCGGTATCAGGGTCCACCAGCAGTTCGTTGAAGTTGTTCTTATTTCTGCCCACCAGTAGGAAATAAACATCTGCCAAGCACACCAAATGTATACAGTAATGGAGACACAACGCGTTGGACATATGTAAAGTCTTATTGATGATTTTTTATTTGTCTTATCTTATCTATAGCTCGGCCAAGGTAAGGACTCACCTGGGAAGTTTTTCTTAAAGTCTTCTATTTCCTTCAGATATTCTTTATCGTCCGGCATGTTCGAAGGTACGTTCCACAACACAACCTGCCAAATGATTTAGGAAGGTCAGCGAGAGTTTTTCCTCACCATGAATTAAAGGCCGTACACTTACTGACAGTGTGGGTTGGAAGAGAATACATCAGTCTGACAAAAGTGTAGTAGTCCTTCCTCTTTACCCTACTGCGAACATTATCATGATAATAGCTTTTATGCTGCGTTCATGGCAAGTCCCATTGTTTTACATGTACACAAATCCTCATTCCAGCAGGCTCCTCCACATCTTCCTGTAGGTCTCTCTGCCTACCCCCAGTCTCTCGAGCTCCATACTGTCTTGTTCCGTCTCTCTCTACATCACGTCTTATACTCTCTTACCTCTTCTTCCATTCATTTTACTCACGTGAACTCTCACGTTGTACGTGCTTTCATCCTTTCCTTTTCTTCACTATCTTTCAGAAGGCATCAGTCACTTTTTTTTTATTTTCATCTGCATTGTACCCCAACCTCACATTTTTATGTCACACGCTTCTCTCCTGCTTGGTATTTTTAAAATCTTAAGAAGGAAATGATCTTTCCAGAGGATATTGTTATATCCATGCACAGGAACATTATTATTATTATTATTATTATTATTATTATTATTATTATTATTAATATTATTATTATTATTATCATTATTATTATTATCATTATTATTATTATTATTATCATTATTATTATTATAATTTTTTTTTGTCACATCAGAGATTATAGACTGAGCTAACCTGTCTCACCTTCGAGGCTACCACCACATCAAGGATATCAACTCATGTTTTTAACCTGGATTTTTCATCTTTCTCAAAATTCTAACATCTATTTTTTCATCTCTCGCTCACATTATTATATTCAGTTTATTATAAGTCCAGCAGCCTATCTGTGTTTATATTACTTCCCATTATAACCTGTCTCTCATTAATGATCATACAGTTATGATTTCCAACTCCTTCATTCATGTCAATCACCTATAGTCATCGTACTTTCCTGGACTGAATTAAAACACATCTGCCACACTTCTGCACATGCTCCACCTCTGCTGCTGTTCCTGGACAAAGTGTGTTGTGACACACCTTCGTGTACACCTCACTCCTACTGCTTCCATCCTGGACTGGGTCACTTATGACTAATACCTTTTAATATGAAGGATAATGCCTGGGCTCCTCCCCACCCCCTTGGCACTGCTAATCATCCTCTGAGTTCATCTTAATACGAGGGTCATGCGTGTTGATCATAATGACCTTGCTGACATTTGCCGTCAAAGACTTGCAAATTATACTCACCGGAGACCGACCACGTATCATTTTTGTTTTTCCTCATCCACCTACCATGCCTGAGAGAGAATAAAAGTTAACTTGCTCAACAGAAGAATTTCAGTGGCCAGTTCTTTGCAGTGAGGTTAGCTTCGGAGTTTCACAGACTTGCTTACGGAACCCGAACTAGATTTCATCATGCCTTAGTTGGTGAGACGAGGCTACGTACCATGACAGTATTACTTACCTGTGCGTGGGCTTTCGCGTTATCCGTTTCATTGTGAAGTTCAGTGAAGAAAGCGGTGTAGTAAACTTTTAGCTCCTTCAGCACTTTCTTCATATCTTTCCCAGAGCCATACACGTTACCTGGAGCACACGTCGAATTAGTGTTCATTTTCTCTTTATTGGTACAACAAAGCTGTTTTAAGATTAGAGGCTATACCGAGGTCGTAATGATACAGTCAGTAGATAAAAATTTTTGCGTCATAGAAAGACAGCAGTTGTGATATAACTTGAAATCTGCTTTAAATGTAAAGAAAATAATCAAGCATTAAACCCTTGGACGTGCTTCTTTTCTGGTGCTAGAAATATATATATATATATATATATATATATATATATATATATATATATATATATATATATATATATATATATATATATCATTTCTTTTTCTTTCACACCAGTCGCCATTTCCCGCGTTGGCGAGGTAGCGTTAAGAACAGAGGACTGGGCCTTTGAGGGAATATCCTCATCTGGCCCCTCTCTCATGCTGCTTGTGAGTTCAGCGTGTAAGATAAACCTACCGGGTGGATTCATCGTGAAATTGCTGCCCCAGTCAGCCACGTTGGTGAAGTTGGTCATGGGAAACATCCACTTCCCATTTTTGCCGTCCATGATGCCCAGGCGTGACCTGTCTCTGCCGACACCTAACAGCTGGGACAGGTGCCTGCAGAAGCCAAAGACGAAATCAGGCTACCTTGAACTTCTGGTAAGACTAAATGCCCAAATTGGCATCACGCTTGGATTGGGGAGGTAGGCAATTGTGTATCAACAACAGCTCCGGCATTCAGCATGGACAGTCGTCTCAAGCAAGGGGCATTTTGCCATATTGGCGGCTGATAAGACTGACCACACACACACACACACACACACACAGTCCCTAGCAATCGTGTTCAGGTGTTCCATCAAATAACTGGAATGCCCGAGATATTCATGTTAAGAGATGGAAGTGAAAACCAGTATTATTTATTTATTTATTTTTTGGCGGGGGCAGAGATCACAAGTGTATAAAGGACACAAAGTGGTCATGCGTTAATGGAATAGTGATGAATGGTAATCAAGGGTCGTTCAGCCTGAAAGCAGTTTTCGGGAGTAAACAAATGGTATGATCTGGAGGGACCTGGGTAAGTACGTTGGTTTGGAGATCCCGTTTACAAACAGGAGGGAGGATCAGTGTCTCCCAGAGTGTCAGGTGGGCATAAGTGAGCCCTGTTTACGTCCCGTGAGCTCTTTTAAATGTACTACTCACAAGATTCCCTCGCATGGGGGGAAAAATTGGTTTCATATCTGACACGGTGTATGGTTTGGTCTATCATTGTATCTATAATTGCACCGAAGAACAGCACTGATTCATATGGCGATATCAGTAGCACCCTGATAAGGATACTGTGAATCGGACCCCATGGTAGTGTAATGTTTTTTGACACTCGTCCAATACTTACGTAATGTATTCTCGTTCCTTGTCAATCTCTGTCACACCGCCCTCATGCCCGAACACAATTAAAAGGTCCACATTGTTTTCGCACTTGGCCTCATTCTTGGTGCTAACGGAGCATGGATGGTAATCCTCATACTTGTAGGTGTCTGCAAGACAAGGGGATTCATTTTGAACGATTTGCATCAAACCCACACCAGGAGAGGGGCTAGAACGCGTGTCACGTCACCCATGCTAGACTGTTCTTGGGTGACTTGAGGAGAGAGTGTTCCCTAAAGTGGCAGGCTGGGTGGGCAAGGAGCTAAATGGAAGGTAAACGTTTGATTATTATATTCAGTAATGCTAAAGTGGTTGAAACACTTAGAGTTTGATATGTATATATATCAGTCTTGGGTGGGAGAGGGGACTTAAGACTGCCCACACTCACATAATCTAAAAGTTTTACAAACAATGATAACCTGTCAGAGACCCAAGTTATTACTTGACCTCCGGAGGATACTAAGCACACAAGAAATTAATATATTTTTAGTATGCAATACCGATCACAACAGTTTCCACTTTTGACACGTAGATATCACTGAGTCTTCCCTAGAACAGCTAAGCCAAAAGGCGGTGCTTATGAATTACGATTCTTCCATTCGGAAAGTTACTTGATATCTTACCTACAAATGTTTTGAAGGACGACCATACTCTGTTGAGAGCATCTTGGAACTTGGTCTCCATCTCGGGGAAGCTTTCTGGGTTCTCTATGATTACACGTTGGATATCAGAAAACTTATCGGTGTAGGCGTACATGAAGTTCAGAGCCTGTTAGAAAAATGATAGGAGTCAGTGGGTAATTTTGTGTAAGAGGAGATTACAAATTAAAGGTTGTGATAATGATGATGATAATAATGATAACAATAATAATAATAATGATAATAATGATAATAATGATAATGATAATAATGATAATCTTTATACTCGGTTATTTTTACTGCCTTTGCTAGGTAGGTAGTGTCAGGAACAAACAAACAGTGGCTTCGTTGGTACACATCCACTCTTGCTGTTTCATCTGAACATGGAGGAGGAGTTTTCTTAGGCGCATCCTTTTTGCTTATCTTTAATACTGGATTAGCAGGCAAGATCCCACCACCGGTGATTACCTTTCACCTATCGGTATTTCGTCTTGACCTGTGATCGACCAGTGCCTCTATTTCAGGAGGCATTTAGTCTTGCACTTGTACTCAGACGATAGCGTATGTGTGAACACTTCCTACGCTCAACAACCCTGAGAAAATCGCCTCAGCAACTGCACCTCCTTAGCTCCAATCATGACGTCACATCAACAGTACTTACGCCCACCCACCCATGTTACTGGCTACTCTCACCTGTTCTTTGATCTTGTTGGCATCAAGATCTTTGAAGGCCGCCATTCTGTTGCAGGCACGGTACTCTGGGTGGTTGGGAAGGCCATGATCGCTGTAGTACATCCGCAGAACTTGTGACAGTTTCATGTTCGATGACGACTCCCTCAGGACTTTCTGGATGAGCATGGCTGTTGGAGAGGTCACTCTTGTTGGTTATTCAAAATACCATCACTTAAACCCCCCCTGGTTCCAGTTCGTACCATTGTCAGCCCTAAAGGTGATTTTTGGTCTCATTTTAAAATCTGTTCCTTGTCCAGAACAGATATTTTTTGTTTATGTATATGTATCCAGTTCTCTACAACTCATAAGAATTTCAGCTTTCTGTATAACACTTAGTGCTACTGTGCCTATATTACCAAATCTACATTTGGTACATTTTTATCTGAACATTTCTCTTCTTAACTCTCAATCATTTTGTTAATCTGTGACGTTCTTTTACAGTTCTGTGTTTTTCATTCATCTTTATTTTTCCCCCGTGTTTTTTTTACCTTATAGCTCTTTATCGATAACTACCCATATATCTGGTTATTTTTGACTGTGTTTTACATAGGGTTGATCAGGTGCTTCCGGCCTCTCATTTCACTCACACATACTCACATCCATGGTGGTGAAAAATGAACAGGGGCTCCTGATCTAATTTACGACCATTTACAGCATCAACTGTCCTCTTTGCATGGCAAATGATTTTGTCTGGCAATTGCTCTTAACCTAAGCCATGGTAAAGATTATGTTAATCTCCATGTAGATGATAGAATCTGAGCTTGTGCAGGCTCTCTCTCTCTCTCTCTCTCTCTCTCTCTCTCTCTCTCTCTTACCGTCAATGCCAGCAAATAGTTCTGCCCGAGAGAAGTAAGAAGTGATGCCGTCCGAGCCGTCCTTTAAGGTGAAGAGTTTCGGGGCCGCGGTCGCATTGACGAAGAGCCCCGTTGGCCCGAGGTATATCCTGTTGCTCGCCGTGGGCACCACCGCTCCGACCATTGCCGACTGTCCAATATCTCCTGATGGGGAGAGAACACAGATGCTGCATAAACCCCCCTCCATCCTAGTGGCCAAGATGGCCTCTTGACAGACACAGTATTAGAGCAAAATGTATGAAAAGAAAGTGATGTCACAGACCATGATACCCATAAACCAAGCAACGCAGACTTACCACAGGAACACGCTGGCTTCCCAGTCTGTATGTTTCGGTTGTAAATCATGATCCTACCCTCCTTCCCTCGATTAAAAAAAAAAAAAAAAGAGGGAGGGAGGGAGGGATCAATCGCGCCTGTTCACTGTTGTACGATGAATGATGGATATGTCTAGAATGCTGAATATGATATGTCTGTTTAGGTGTGAGAATGTAACGTTTTTTTTTCTTTACTTGTTTCTACATGTATAGGATAAATGTTACATTCTTTGGGCCCTATCTCTTCTAACCACCTATTTTCATTGGTGTTATTTCACTTTCCATTGGTTATTGCATTCCTTGCTTCTTCACTGTATCATTCCTCCACTACTGTGATCTCTTAAATGCAAATGTTGTTTACTCTGTCCTTGTGATTCATTTCTCTTACTTTGACTTCACTTTTCATCACCTTCCAAACTGGAACCTTAAACGAGTAATAAGTATAGATGCCTCCTGTAATCAGGAGAGGCAGGGTTTTTTTTTTAACATATATAGGAAACATCTCTTCTCAATTTGGGATAATTTGAGATATGAGCGAGTGGCTCTTACTCACACTATCAGGTTATGGTGAGGGCTACTCTCTCCCTCTGCCGTCGGGTAGGCATCTGGTGCTGTACTGGAGATACGAAGGCGCCACAAGGGGCAACGCCTCCCCCTAGCTCTACCCTTTTAGTCCAATCACTCTGGTTCTCCATTAGCAAAACATAAATACCAACGAGGGGAAAGGCGTACAGACGTACCTGCTAAAGTAGAGACGTGCTGGGGGTGGAGACGCTTGTTCCGCATCTCATCAGGCATATAGTCTGATTTCTCACCGTACAGCTCCCGGATGGTAGTTTCGTCAGTCATAGGGGTAGCCGTAATTCCTGTTGGGAGGAGGATATAACAGGGTGATTATCATCTTGTGTCGTGGAGTTCGTGTTTGAAGGAGGGGTATGGTTATAAGTGTGTCCTACTGGGCGAAAGCCACGAACACAGTCGAGGTAACATAATTCTTTCCTGGCAGCTTCACTTTGATCAGGGTCAGAGGTATGGATCCCTCCCATTTCATTCAAGGCACGACCACAGCGAGGGCATCTGTGGCGATTGAGACGCGTAGGTCTACGAAACAAAAGTTTACTTCAGCAGTACATTAATGAGATTATGGTTATAAGCTCTGTTGGCAATACTGATGAGTTTACTAAGTCACTGAGTAGATAATGAGAACCATATATATATATATATATATATATATATATATATATATATATATATATATATATATATATATATATATATATATAAATATATATATGATGTAAGTATGTGTGTGAAAACTATACATAGAAACCCACTTGTTAGTACGCCATACCTGCAAGAAGGGTGCCAGCAGCAATTGGCCCATAAGGCGTCCATATGACTCCATTCTCAATAGGGTGCTTTGCCGGCTTCTGGCCCTCTGGTAGAATGTAGCGCACGTCGGCATTTCTTAGAGGGAGAATAATCCTGAGATTTTACTCATCAAAACAGTAAAACCAAATTCGAAATGGATTTTTAATTTTGCACATTTAAAGTTGAAGAAATTTGTTGTCATAGGTTAAAGAAAATGTATGTATTTGTAAGAAAATGATTGGTATACATTTAGAATTACAAATTACAGTAGTGTTCATATTTTTAGTGAACTGTATTTGCACACTGGATGTCATGGAAAAAAAATGCGTTTACTGTTTTCAAGTTACCTTTGATTTTCGAGGCATGATGGAAATAGTCAATAGAAATAAATGCATGGATTACCTCTTTCGTGAATAAGTGTTCTCATAATGAATTAGAAAATATAAAAATGTGTACAAGAAAAAAAATGGGGGAAAAATGGGTGTAGAAGTTATTTGAATAAGGCACTGAGCAAATTATATAAAATGAATGAGTTCCTACACGAAAAAGAATTGGTGGGTACGTTTTCTGAATACAAAATAAAAATATAGGAAAGAGGTCGATATAGATACTTGCAAAAATTTTAATCAGAATATTCAGAAAAATCGAAAAAGAAAAAAAATCATGAGAAAATTCATATGTTAAGGTATTGATATTTTTGTAATTATTACTTTTCAGTGCATCGTACGTAAATGCGCTGAATCACTCATGAGAAGAAAGTTAACACTACTCTACTCTAATTCAGAAGGAAGCAGTTTGTAATTTGACAAAGGCCAGACAGTTATTTCACTAAGTGTACCCTACCACATTTCATCCAATAAGCTCTACCAATCAGATGCTACAGTGTCAACATTTAGAAGTAACTACTTTTAATTTTAACAAATGAAGTATATAGCTCTACAGTATATGACGATTCTAATCCAACTAAATAACACAGAGGATTTAGAAGTAACTATGAACATGGAGCCAAAAAGCCAAATACTTTTAGTTGTATCAGATTATGAGCTCTCAACAGTAATGACGTTTTTGATCCATCTAAATCACACAGGATATCCTACTTGTGAAAGAAAAATAGTACGTACAAGCTACAAGCACTGTGCTTTGATTTCACAAAGATTTTGTCTCCTCTAAGTTACAGTCATGAACAAATGTAAGGAATCTGGATTCTAAAGACCTTTACTGAGAACGTACATACGACGACACGTTTCGCCTACATGGGAAGGTCGCGGCGCCAACCGCATGTCTTGCTTGTTGAGTGGCACAATATCTCAACATCTGGTACGACGCCCGTCTGGTGATCATCTTGAATTCAAGGCTCTCCGAACGAAGCGCTTCCTTCAGTCGAGAGTTCAGTCTTCTTTTGAGGACTTGTATGGTCGATCCGTACATATTGCAAATTTCTGAGCAGCCTAGCATTCGTGCATGTTTTAGATTTCTCAGCAGCCTAGCGTAGAATAGGCGCTTTAGTTTCGGTGGGAAGTTCGTAAATTTTTCCAGATCTGATAATACTTATTGTTGAGAGGCTTCTGAACTTAGGACATTGTTCTACATCCCTTCTAGTTGTCTGCCACACATGAATTATCATATGCCTTCTCTTCACATAATTTACTTATTCATTTCATAATATTTACCTCTTCCTTCGTCATGGGATAGATTCGAAGATACAATAAGTACAGACGTACCATCACATCCATGTTAAAAATCTTAGAAATATACATTTTGTTGAGACCCCTCCTCTTAGATCCAGTCCTTTTACTTACCTTCCAATGATATTCAAAAATACAGAGAACATATTCGTAAAACATCTTGTTAGTTGTTTACTATAGTATTACATTAGTTCTTTTACACTTTAAGATTAGTCTTATTAAGAAAAAAAAAAAAAAGCCTAGCTTGGGGTCACAACTACTACATGCAAAAGAGCAACAGAAGAAAGAGGACAGAATCTACTACACCCACATTCACACTCACTGGGTAGAGTAAGGATCAGACCTTCGTCTCCTGGAGTCTGATCGCCCTGCTGTCGACCTTCGTACCCTTGCGTCATACCACACTTTATCCAGACCAGGGTGTGGGTAAATGTCCGTACTGTGGGACAACATGAAGTGCAAGGAACACTGTAAAGAAAGAAGGAAAAATAAAAATGATTGGATTGTTAAGAAAAAATATATAGACGCATTAATACAAGAGGTGTATCTATTTTTATTCTATTTCAGTACTGAACATGTATCTGTGCTTTGTAGTGTGTATAGTACACTCAGGTTGGAGCGGTGTATAACGTGTGCTATGAAATCAGATTACATAATTCGTTCTTCTGTAACAGCTATACGTAGATTCGTAAACAAAGGTATTAACATTTGGTGGAAAATGTGAGAATCTAATGTCTGTGTTTTGTTTAGAAAGGTAGTGCCGTGGCTTTCCCCCTAATCCGTCCAATATTTCCCTGTACCTTAATAAGAATTTTCTAATTTGAATACAAATCTCAGTGGATACAAGTCATTTTTTTTCCTCACCTCTTCACGCGGGTCGTATATGTTGTCCGGTACAGTCTCCTCTGTGACAAGGAGTTCCTTCATAATGTCTTGCTTGTCCACCTCTGGTGTCTCGCTGCGTGGCCAGGGCAGCTGGGTGGTAACGGTCTTATAGACGATGCCGTCCAGTCTATACCTGAGGGAGATTGACACACGAACCATTTCATTCTTGTTCGTATGATTCTCTCTCTCTCTCTCTCTCTCTCTCTCTCTCTCTCTCTCTCTCTCTCTCTCTCTCTCTCTCTCTCTCTATATATATATATATATATATATATATATATATATGTGTGTGTGTGTGTGTGTGTGTGTGTGTATACATTCTCACCTTACCTTTTCACTAGAGCTGCTGCTATGCGGTCAGGGACGAAGTAGTACGAGCCCAAGTCTTCTTTTTCCCATTTCTCGATGAGGGCGACCAAGTTGCCTATGCTGAGAGGCAAGCGGTCTTCGAGATTCTCGAGGTCTTGTTCGTAACATCTCCATGACTGGAATGAATGATCCCACGCCCCTGCGGTAAACCACAGATTTATTAGAATTATTTTCACGGCTGCAGCATTTGGTGCCGTCATTCAGTAACTGTGTGTGTGTGTGTGTGTGTGTGTGTGTGTATGCGTGTGTGACTACCATTTGTGTGTTACACTTGTTACTATAGAGAAAAAAGGTAATCACGAATGATATATAGCTCAGGAGCCAGAAATGTCATTATATTAGGCTTTTTAAGTACTAGGCTAAAAGAAGAGATGAGCATCGATGAAAAGCTGCCGTTTTGCCCCTATTGCGAAATATTGTGAGCTAATAGCGTTGTGGAGATTGCCAGTGTTGTCTTCCAAGAACTTGACAATTAATTTCACCAGCGGTTGGGATGGTGGTGATAAAAGGTTGATAATATGAGGATGGAGAAAGATGTATAATCTCTCCGAGAAGAATTTTTTATGTTTGTCTTGTGAAATTCATGATGATGATCGTGCAAACGTGCCATGAACTTAATCAAGTTCTAACTGAAACGTTTTATTCCGCAAAACCTCGAGCACGACGGTACGACTCACAAGCACAACGGTACGACTCTTGAGTTAAGCACGACGGTACGAACCCTTGGGTACGATGGCCTAGCCTCTTGGTCTGACCCTAATTCAAGGCTTTTAAGGCTTTAAGGGTTGGAAAGCCTTTGTGGTCTGGTGACACACAGAAAATGCAATAATGCCCTTTGTAATCAGAGCTTTTTCCCCCTTGCTTAATGTCGCTTTGTCTTGGTAATTGAAGTGAGCTGTATAGATGAAAGTTATTATGTCAGAATTTACCTCAAACAAATATGTTATACTCAATTTACCTTTAACGAAATTATGGATTGCTTATTTCTAAATACGTGTTTATTAGGGGAACCGTATGCCTCTTCACCCTTATGTAAATTTCTGGGTACGTTTCTGGGTGTGAGGGATCTTGATGTGAAGTCACTCACCTGTTCCAGCCAGCAGCACCAGTAGTAGCCCCACTCTTTGCAGTGGTAACATGGCACCAACCTACAGAAAGGAGAGATGGCAATAGTTAAGGTTAAGGGAGCTCATGAGAAGGACCTGATGGTCTGTTGTGAGGTTACTTGCGTGAGGACAGTGGTAATATCTTAAGAGTCATGATGTGTACGGGTGGAGAAAGTCTCTGAAAGCAGAGGGCTCCTCTCCACCCACCACAGCAGATGGAGGCATGGTACAGCAGGTCTACTTCACTCACCACTTCCTCGGATAGATCTGCAGACATGAAAGTAACAAGACCAGGAAACTACAAGTTGTTGTGAGAACTATATTAGATATAGGCTATAGGTCCTGTTAACACTTTAGCCTATTTTATGTAAATCATGTGAACTGTAAGGGTATGGCCAGAGATATGAACACACACTAGCACACTCTCCTTTGGACTGTGGATAAAAAGTAGAATATTTGACGGAGGGGTCCATACAAACCCTGAAAGAAATGGCAGAACACGTTACTGTTAATAATAAGATACCTGTAATACTGCAATTGTATTCGGTATTTTAATCTAGTACATGCACCTATGGAAAACTGAAGGCTTAGGTCATGAAGAAGCCTTATTATAACATGGTATAATTATTCGCCCTCTGGGATCTTAAAAAGACCCTATGGGACATTTTTTTCATTACCATGTATAGAGAGAATGATGCGACGGAAATGGGTTATGATAGGATAAATGGGGAAAAAAGACATTTTGGTCTTATTACCCCTAGGTAAGAAAGATTTTAACAGCTAATCTGTAGAATGATAAGAAATCGAAATTTGTCAACATACAAGCAGTCATTCTTCAACAGAGTTATTCATTAGTATGTAATATAATTATTTTTTTTTTTTAACTGTGGTATAATTGCATCCCTACTTTTCGCCTAAAGAAAATATCTGATGATACGTGATGTTTATTCTGGTGTTATATTTGTATCCTCTCCTGTTTAGGAACCGTTTGTCGACGTTTTTATTACCTTTCCTTTCCCCATAAAGTTGTACCATTATAATTGTCACTGTACTTCTTTGTGGCTTGAAGGAACTATCGCTAGTTATATCGTAGTTGTTCAATAACTTCATATTTGTTAGATTAAGAGTTTGTGTTCTTTTTGAGACAGAGTGTTTCTTCATCAGATATATTTTTGGGTGAAGGAATTAGTTTTGTTTTGTTTCTTTGTATTTGTTCACGTTTTCCTTCCATGATATGAAACGAAACATTTCATTTACTTCGTTATATGTAACGAAGTAATGTTTCGCTAATTTTAGTGTGTAAATGTGCTTAGCTCACCAGGCGTTACAAATTCCCCTCTTCAGTGCAATGTTATGAAAGCGGTGACTAGATATGTATTATCTTAAAAACTCTTGTTTCAGGCATGCAACCGTGGCGGCTCCGGGCAATCCAAGCTTCTTCCTTTGTCCCAGCGAAGGCAATGGAACCGTCATAGAAGCGTCCATCCTCTCACTCCTTCACCAGTGCACCAGGTTAGGATTTAGTCTCTATCCCATTGCGCACGACGGTACGACCCTCGAGCATGATGGCGCGACTCGGATGTATTGGTTATAATTACCACTGCTGTACGACCCTAGAGCACGACTGTACTACCCTCGAGTATGATTACTCTATCTATAGCACTGTAACTCTTGCATTGTACCGTCGTACTTCTAGAGAGTTAGAATAACGGTACAGACTACTGCACGTAGCCTGATAAGCAAAGCTGTTGATGTAAACATTATAACACAACACATTCTAGGTTGTTGCTGGACATCTCTGAAAAGAAAACGTAGAGAAAATAGTCATTCGAATGATCTTGCACAACCAACGAATCGTTTTTTTTCCTCTCTTTCTTTTTCCTCCCTTACGAAAATGTTTCAGAATAGTTTTAAACGCCGTAAAGTCTTTGCATCATACCCAAGGGTCGCACCGTCAATATCACGAAGTTTTGTAGGAAGCACTCGGTGTGGTCAAGGATTTCCATTACATCATCAGGAAAATATATCTGAGGTGAAAATGCTTGGTTTGTGTTGGCTATTTGAAGTGTATTTTATATGAACTCCTTCCCTTATTTTTCCTGAGGTAAAAATTCTTCGGTGCGACGGTATTTTTTCTTCAACACATCCTCGTTATTGCTTGGGTTAACCCATGGTAAACTCGCTGCCTCGCTATCCGTTTGGTTGTAAACTCATGCCTCAAAAGTAGTGTGTGAACGGACTTCCAGTATTTCCATATACGGCACGTCATGTGATGTGTCGTTGCCACCACACACACACACACACGCACGCACACACACACACACACACACACACACACACACACACACATATATATATATATATATATATATATATATATATATATATATATATATTATATATATATATGGCAAGTTATCGACCAGCCCCCAAGGGAGGAAGAACGGTTTTATTGCCTATGAGCCGTCTGACTACCCTGTGATTCGAACCCGGTGCGGGCCCTTGCGTGAGTCATAGTTATAAACGGTTATTACAACACAGAGGTCCACGATGAGCCGTTAGATGTCCTTTGGTTATATTCAACCACAATATGAACATATAACGCGTCTTCGAGGCTACTGAACACGAGAGACATAATGGGGCAAGTGAATGTGTCCGTGTGGTGCAAGTGAGTGTGTTCATGTGACACTATGTAGGATTAGAAGAATAGAGGAGATGGGTCGAGGAACAGTGGTCCTCGAGTTTTGGCGATGGGAAGGAGGAGGAAATTTTCATTGTGCTGAAAATGGGAGAGAACGGATATCAAAGATGAGGGTCTGAGATGTAAAATAAAACTGAGAAGCGTAGAAAACATGATACCTGAGCAGGTGTTACGCATGCAAGTATGACTTGAATTCGAATCAGAAACAATAAGTACGATCCATGCGGTACGACTGAGTTCAGAACCGAAGCACCAGGTAAGAATTATGCAGTTGGTACCTAAGAGTTGGGTAAGGTGTCGCAGAAGCACCTAGAATACTGATGGATTTCAGGGTTCAGTCACATGAATGCATTTTAAGGTGCTCTCGACTCTCTGTCACTCTATCGTTACTGGGAATATGCCGCAAATGTCCTGTGGCTTGAGTTTTATTGGACTTCACGATATTAATGGTGTTGCTATAAAGCTGTTTGTTGATTATGTTATCAGATGAATCAGAATGGCGTGGCGATACGATCCTTTGAGCACGACCTGTACGTTGACGGCCAGGGCCTTTGCCCAGACCCTTACAGCTAGGCTTAATTATACCCAAGGGTCATACCCGTCGTGCTCAAGGGTCGGTCGCACCGTTGTGTTTATGGGTTTAAGGTGAGGACGAGTTCATTTTTAATCCCTACAAGAGAACTGTCTTTTTTTTTTTTTCCGTAACTCAGCCGTAAAAACACCACGAGATGAAGTAATGATAGTGCTTTCACCATGGCTTTAGAAATCGAACGTGATTTCAGCCTCTGACAATTGCTCCTAGTTAAGCTCCAGGATGTAGGAGTTTGGGGCTTGGTGTTTTGTCATTAGTACTGATAAGATTGCGGTAATCAGGTTATCATGGGCGATAAGAGATTCCCAGGTACAACACGTGAGTCACTGTTCTGTACTTGTGAACAAAGTAATGGACAAAATCGTCCACACATTTTGCAACCCCCTGGACAGTCGGTCTTGCGTAAGTGTACCCTAAGATATGATACGAATGCCAGCGTTGTTCATGTTGCTCGGTTATAACGAATCTGATTCGCCATGAAAGGATTTTGAACGGTTAGGCGTTACTGAATGAAGGAACATTAGGTTCATTCAAGCAAAAGTGCGAACATTCGAGTGTATGCCTGCTGAACTTATCAAAAGCCTTTCTTAGAAAACATATATCCAAGCTCATTAATGCGATTAGGCCATTATAAACGAAAATCAAAGTCAACGAATCGATAGAAATATGAACGGACATATATATATATATATATATATATATATATATATATATATATATATATATATATATATATATATATATCGTATAAGATTATTGGTAAAAGAAAGAAAAAATAAGTTCATGAAGATGAAAATGAAAAGAGGGACCACTCCTGTTCGATTTCAGCTTTGGGTCAGGAAAATAAAAATCCCGATGACAGTGACAAGCAGGGATGGATATACAGGCACAACACGAGGGTACACATGTACTCATTTACTAATACACATTTAATTATTATTATTATTTTTTTTCGTGGCTGTGTTCAGTCCTACTCCATTTGTGAAGTTTCAATAAAATCGGCCTTTTATGGACAGTCTGTTATTTCAGTGTGTAGGAAAATATTTCAAAAATCAATTTTTCCCTTCTCTATGATATGTTTCTCCCAAAATCATGTGAAAAAGGAATGTCATTGCAAAAATAGCTCGTTCGTAAATTTCGTCAAAATCTACAGCAGGAAACAGCCAGCAATTTTAATAAAAACATCACAAATAGCAAATATATTCCGTTTTTTCGCATTACATTCATGTATCCATGGTGTGTGGGATGACGTTTGTCAAATATATTCTAATTTCATATTCGAGAACGTATTTCAGTATATTAACATTTAAACCTATGCTTTTGATGTGAACTTTATTGCTTATCTTTTTGTTATGAATTGTTTAAAAGTAAAATGCGAGTTATTATTTTTTTTTTTTTACATGAATTAATGGTTGCTTAACTACCATGTTAATGACACTGCCAACCTTGTAATGATAATACCGTCAACGTTGCATATATTGCACACTTGGCAGCTGAAATACTGTAAGCCTAGTCGCCATAAATATAGATATGATAAATGGTACAGTTACTGCTATTAGAGATCCAGTCATGATGCGATAAAAGAACTACAGATATCATCTTATGGTAAAAGCACTGCTGACATAATTGTAATAATGGAACAAATGTTGCATGTACTGTCAGCCTGGATGCAATGACTGTAATAAATGTTGGAACTTACGCTGACAGATGGTTGTTTGGGTTTTTGGTCTGTCAACTGTCAGGGTCATTAATTAATAAGCCCATTGACGTCAGGCTACAACCACCAACAGAAAAATCATTTAATACCAACTTCAGGTGTTAAGGATGATTCTTCTGAGACTACGTATGAACACTCGCTGTGCACTGGGCCTCATATAAGGAGAGATAGGATGATACAAATAATGTTGAAAATAGTGTATGATGATACAGTTAACACTGAAAAATACTGCAAGCCTAGCGCATATGATACAATTAACACCGAAAAATACTGCAATCCTAGCGTATGATGATACAGTCATTGTTGAAAACACTGAAAGCCTAGTATTTTATAGTAAAGAGATTGCACCTGCGATAACGGTTGGAGTATTGCATGCTTAAGTCATATGATAATGCGATATATGTCGGAAGCTTCTTAGGTACTTCTTGAAATACTGGAGGTATTGCTAGTTCACCTGCAAGTAATTACACCATTTACAACAGTCAAGAGTAACGATGTTATAATCAAATGTTAAAAAAAAGAAAGTCTTGCGAAAAGTGTAACGGTGACATGCCCTAACGGTCGTAGGATTAAGGAGAAATTTTGGAACATTTTCCATGAATTGTTTTACGACATGCCCTCAGTGGTTGAATACAGTAACTCGTGTCTTTTTCACAACCACTGTGTGATTCATTTGATGAATGTTGGAAACTTCGTTAGTAGTTCGTGAGATGTTGCTAGCCCACATGGTGTAATAACATTATTTGCACTATATAACTATTATACGAAAGACGAGAAAATTACGAATGTAACGGGTCACAAAATTTACCAGAAGTTTTAATACGTTTCCGTGAATTGTTTCACGCAAGTCCCCAGAGGTGGAATACATTAACATGTATCTTAATACATAACCATTGTAAACATGGTAGAGTATATCAGATGTTACCACGTCGGTTAGAATGATAAAAGTGATAATAGATGGTGCAAGAGTGTCACGCGACCCTATGTCTGTAGGAGTATTTTTGGCGGTGACTAGAACTGTTATACATAACATCCTGGTTCTTGACGCTATACGGGCACCGGTTGATTACTCACCTCGCTGCCAACCCGACCCCCTTTTGTTTTCATTTTGGTTGTGCATGAGTTGTTTGTGCATATATATATATATATATATATATATATATATATATATATATATATATATATATATATATATATATATATATATGCGCTTGCCTGTGCAGTTGTGCCTGTCATGGAATGTTTACAAGTGTTCAGACACATACACCGGACCCTACTTCTGGGACATACCAGTGTCCACATTTCAGGACATCCATCCGCTCCTGTGGCAGTCCTCCGCCTTTCGTTGTTTACAGCGCGTCCGCCGTACGTGTTCTCATTTGTAGCAGCAGCTGACTTCTTCGGACAGGTTTGAACCTAGTTTGGATCTTTCCTAGGGTCAGACTAAAGACCTGCTTCATTGCACCTTCATCTTGGCATACATCTACACTGCATTCATATTTTCCTTACCGTCTGATTTTCACTGTGACCTTTTCACTGCATCCTCACATCTTTACTGCATCCATATCTTCATTCTAGTCTGATTTTCTCTGCGCCCTCCACTACACCCTCATCTTCACTGCACCTTCAGCGATCCTCAGTGCACCCTTATCGTCATTACACTCTTATTTAGGCTTTATTGTGTTTTCACAGTTTCCTTATCTTCACACGGATCGCTAACCCCCCTAAACCTTTAGCCTAACCATTACGGATAAGGTCAAAGGTAGCTTTTTCCACAGACAGATGAACTTACTAATGATGATATGTAGATACACATACGCAGTTCATCAAATCATGACCACACGGTTTACAGCATACAATCTGTCTTTACACAGACGATTAAGTCTGAAAAGATCGTGTTATCGCATAACAACGGTAAATGTCATTTGGAGTTAAAAGTTCGATAAATCTCTATAAAACTCTCACGCTTCAGGAACATACCTATAAGATCTGGGTCCTGATACAGCACTCCATGACCGTGAAATCATCATTACACAGGAAATTGTTTGGGATTCTAATCGTCACAAAGCTTTAACGATTATAACCACGTTTGGTGCATATCTTTTCGTTGTCTTAAAGAGAAATTCCAGGCTTCAGTGGCTCTCAGGCACCACTGAATGTTCCGCGGGCGGCTTAGATAACGTCCTAGTCACACTGAGTTTCCAAGTAAACTGTCTTCGCTACACCAGACACTCGGCACCGGATTTGCTTTGCAGGTTCCCCCACATACTGCCGTTAGGAAACCTAGCGAGTCGGCTTTGTCCTGAACAGACTGAAAATTCTTACGGGTATGTTATCGTTACGAATTTTCATGTTCGAAGACGTTATGAAAACATTTCCGTTACCATATTCATTTGTGGAAACCCTTCCTCCTTTTCTCTCGTTTAGATGCATACCATTATTTCTTCCTCGGCCGTGACAACAACGCTCCTGGAGTCTCCAGCTAACCTTAGTCCTACATTTCTTGAGCTAGAATCATTATCTTGTCATCTTCACTGATATACTTCATTTCCTGTGACACCAACTGTTGTTAACAGTAACTCACAATTACTTTCATAATCATTGTACCGGACCTATATAATAACTCTTTCAGGGTTCCATTCTGTCACTGTCACAACGAATGTACACCATCATCACCATGAATGATGACTCAACACTATCGTTTAGTCTTGCTGTTTGGGTTGTCTGCCACAACACAATATGCAACTCAGTAATTGTTCCCACGTTTTTCATTGGCAGTGAGCTATTTGCATGTCACACTGCCATGTTTTTCATTATTTTCACAGTAGCCGTCAGCTTTACTTACCAGCTAAGATAAATACCACTGCTGACCTAACAATCGTCACAGCCATCAACGCACAAATGGTCTACCGCCATTAATCCTTATCAAAATCCCCGTGGCTGCCACAGTGATTGTAAGTTATGATGTAACTTTGCCTTTAGGATAGGCACTGCTTCTGTTACAACTGCCATCAATGTGTCACTGTACCAGAGCTTCATCCTCACTCGTCACATATACCTCCACGCCTCTCAGCTGCTATACCGTCACCACAACCGCCACTATTTTAACAAATGCAATTGTAAATTTTTCATATTCAGATGAAATCCTTTGAATACCATTGTGAATAACTCTTCTGCTGCTACTTTGGGTACCAGTAGCATTCTTGACCACCATCACCGTAATCCACCATCGGCACAGCCACCACCATTCTTCGCCATAACCACAACAATTTCTCGCCGCCACCATCACTATAAAAGATACTGTTCCTGGTCAACATCAGTGCGATACCCATATCACTGGCTAGCGGCAACTTAAGTGCTGGCTGGTACACCTCCTGGCTAGCTGGCTTGGCTCGACCCCCCTGACCTTACAATCATAAAGAACACTCATCCCTCCCTCAACAAGTCTGCACTCCAATGTACCCAAGTTATTAATCATTTTGTTAATTATAAAGATGAAAATATCTTTACGCTTTCATGTAACAACAAAAGTCGACTCAAGGGTAAGGTATAAATTTGAGACCATCTTCAATCAAGCCTGAAGGGAATGCGACGTGACGCGGTAATATATGGTTCATTTGAGACAGATATAGTGTATAATTACCTTCAGCAGGTTCGAGGGTGCTCACTCACAAGTATCAACGGGACAACTGGAGCTAATACCTTTAGAATGGAGTATGCGCGCAGGCCGGCTTTTATCTTATCGGCCGTTGGAACCTGTCTTGCCATTGGTTGGCGGACCTACTCAAAGGAATGTAATCTTATCCTTATCAAAGCCTTGGCCGTTGCTTCGAGCAAGGTTGTACTCTCTCATCATGATCCTACAATTGACGAATCATGAAAATTGCAGCTGGGAAAAATTGGTTTTACTTTGTGAATAAGGTTCTCGAGAGTGGGTGGAGGCGGCGACTGGTCAAGAATTAATGTCGTTACTCACCGTCATACGAAGTTGTTTCCTGAAATATATCATTATAAAAGTATTGTGATATCTCGCGTTTATTTTTAATCATACCGTCATGTTGACCCATTTTTTTTTGATCTGCAAAGCTTTTATACATTTATCCCCCCCCCCCCAAAAAAAAAGCGTTGTCATAAATAGGTTGGATTTAGTCAAGTTAATCACAGAACATTGGTGTTAAAGAAGGGAACTTATAAGTATCGGTGGCACAGTGATTGCATCACTTAAGTAACGGTGACACTGTATAGGTTTGCTTGACTTTCGTAAAATTGGCTTCAAGATTACGGTCCGACAGACGAGAGGAATACATGGCATAAGCTAGGATGTGTATGTGAGTACACACAAGACATGGCGTCAGGTGTGCGCACAAGACTGGTCAACATGAATATAAACTTCTTGTAAGACAAATAGTAATAAAAGAGAAATAGATGAGTGTAAATTCCCTCCTAACTTAAAAACTGGTAATCACACACACACACACACACACACACACCTGTCCCTGGACCCTACTTCTTGAGGATTCCTTCAACGCTCAGGTCGTATGTGGTTGTGAGAGGTGTACAAGGACACTTGTGGAACGAGCGTTACGAATCTGCAGCGTGGACGTTTCGCCTTGGGCATGAGGGATGTTGCGATATGTTGCTGGAGAGATGTTGTCGAGAACATAGACATTAAAACGAAACTGATGCGCATGTCTGGGTAGTGTCGATATACCCTGCCTGTCCGTTGCAATCCAGCGGATGGAAAGATGACCCCACTACGAGTCACACTCTACGAGATGTATCAGCGAAGGTCATCCTCTCATGAGGAGCACCGCACGTCGATGACATTCCTCCGACAAAGGAGCCCCCACACACCCCGCAAATAAAGATGCAGACGACACAAACCAGCGCTCAGAACAATTACTGGCTGCTTATAAACTACAAGGCTTCAACACTTGAACAACAAAGCATAAATACTCCCAATTCAGGCTCACTTCAACATGCTTGGCATCCATGTTCTCCGACAACAGTGGACCCTTCCCACATAAACCACATAACCAACTACCAACCCCCAAATAAAACTTTCGTAGCCTTTACTTAAAGGTCCTCCCTCCAACAACAAACACATCATAGAAAAACCTATACACACCTAAATAACTTGAAAATCATAACTGTCAATCACAGTTTTTAAGACCTATCTACCAGACACACTCATTTGAAACTCCTTTCCCCAGGCATGTACGAGTTACGCTTTCTTGTCTGTGTTCTGGACAGTACCAATCTGCAACATTACAAAGACCGATATATATATATATATATATATATATATATATATATATATATATATATATATATATATATATATATAAGAGGACTCAGTCAAAGGCTCCAGCCCAACAACTCCCTTTAATAATAATAATAATATTCATATGTAGCACCCATTCACTTCATAATAAAATTCTGTTTCACCCGCTGAACATATTATGAACTTCCTGTCAACAAATATAGCGGTGTTTCGTTAGTGTCCATGTGCTGAAATCCTGGAGAATGAATGTCCATGCTAACGTCACAGTGTCAGGGTGTGGGCGTGTCGGGGATGGTTGAAGAGGTAAACATGGTGCGAAGTGAAGTAGTGGTCATGGGGGAGGTGAGGGGGGGGGGGGGGCGTAGGGTGAAAATGTGGAGGCATGAGTTTCCAGGGGTGACGCATGCAACGGGCTGGGTAGCAGCGATTGAGTCATCAAAACACTTATTACTCACTCGCTCCACACACTTCGCTACAAAGTACATGCATTGCTTTGGAAACAAGCACAGAACACAAATGACACACAACGCATTGACAGATTTTCCTGCGACCACTTATCACTCAGCACATTACACGGTGTCGCTTGATGAAATAATTTCCCCTTACTGTGTGGAAGAAGCGAGAGGTGACGTTATATCCTATGAAATTTGGCAACTTTAAGCACCGTGCATTACGTTAGTCCTTAAGTAATTTGGCGACTTTGGACACATGGCGTAATATTCTACGTAATTTGGCGACTTTGAACGTGCCTTCACGGGAAGGTGGAAAAACGCACAACTGCACAGCTTTGCCCAATCCAGCTGACTGGGGGCCTGAATTGGTTGGACCAACACTGGCGAGAGGTGTTCGTTTGGCAGCGCTGGTGAACGTTAAGCCATTATATTATGTCTGGGAGTAACACAGCCTTCGCTGCCGGGGTCACTCGCTCACCTCGATGCATTTTATTTAATCTAGCATGCTTTGCAATTGGGAAGTATACCTTTATACAGAAGGGTATGATAGAAAACAAATGAAAATCTAGCTTTAGAACTAAAGACAACAGTATCTAAGAATAAAAAGAATTTGGTGGTTATCCCAAGACTGTGGCGAGAAATACGCGAGGCTTTGCGGAGCATGGCCAAACATTAGCGCATCTTGTTCTCTGATTTTAGGCAGGTCTGTGTTGGTGGGAAGGTGAGGGATATAGGTATGACATTTGATAGTCGCTGAAGGAACCGCCCCTCGAGCTGACAGTAATGAGCTCCACTTCTAACGCCACGCCTTCCGTTACAATGTTGCCAGATCAGGTGCAGCGGGGAATGCATACAAACTTATTTTTATCCTCTATATTTCGTCACTCGGTCAGCGTTAAATTCCTTATGTTTCCCATTCCCTCCCTCTCTTATCATCTTCCATATATATATATATATATATATATATATATATATATATATATATATATATATATATATATATAGTGTATATTGAATTTGTTTCGAATTTGTTTTTTTTTTTCAATTTTCCAAAAGAAGGAACAGAGAAGGGGGGCCAGGTGAGGATATTCCCTCAAAGGCCCAGTCCTCTGTTCTTAACGCTGCCTCGCTAATGCGGGAAATGGCGAATAGTATGAAAGAAAGAAAGAAGTAATAATAGATTAACCAGACGAGTGGGTACTAAACGCGTTGTGATTATAAGATTCTTTTCGCCTACGTTATGTCATCCTTAACAGCTGGAGGGGGTTAAGATAAGAGAGCATGTCACAGTGCACTCAAGGGAGACAGACGACTTTTTACCTATACCTTCTTGGATCGCCTCGCGCACATGTAGCTGTGGTAGGACTTCCGAATTAAACTGAAGCCACACAAGGATGTCTAGAAACTTAGAAACTTGAGATAATTACAACCCCAATCCCCACTAGGAAAACTCCACACCACCACTCCCACCACCCCCAGCAAGCCCTCTCTGCGTTAAATCTCGTCTCTGTTAACCGAGTCTCTTTTATTACTGTTGCAGTATCATAGGTTAATTATCTTTTGCGTTTATTCTTCCCTATTTTTTTTTCAATGAAACGATGTTTTTATGATCGACCAAGGTAAACAGACGGAGTTATTTAAGCAATAACTCTCTCTTGTATATATACATATATATATATATATATATATATATATATATATATATATATATATATATATATATATATGTTTGTTGTGTGGTAGATGATTAGAATAAAGGAAATAGAATCGAGTACAAGTGTAATGTACAGGCGGAATATTTGATAAAAGAGATGTAGAGTAAAGAGAGACAAAAACGGACCTGCTCAAGGATATGCAGGCGTGTGTTGCTCGGGACAAGGATACGCTAATCAACCAATCACGACGGTGCGCTCTTGAGCCCGGCGGTACGACCCTTAAAGAAACTACGACTCGAGCACGACGGTGTCGACCCTCGAGCACAAGTACGACCATCGGCCACAACGGCACGACCTTAAGGTATTACGCTCTAACTTTAAGGACCTTTAAGGCTCGTTGGTACCTAAGGGTCATATCGTCGTGTTCAAAGGGTAATACCGTTGATCTCAAGTGGGTAACCGATCAGTCAGGTCCTCTCAAAGGTATGAGGGCGAGGTCAGGATACGGCGGCAGCTGCAGTGAACATGGCCGAGGGAGTGGGAGTCACTGTACGAGATCATTGGATCAGCGTCGTTGCTATGGTGGATGGTGCGACCTTCTTTATTATTTTTTCTTTTTTCGCTTGAAAGTCCATATTAACGCTGTAAGAATTTGAGTACTTTATTATTGCTGAGTAACGTGAGTTAGGCTGTGAATTAGATAGTATAAATGGGAACGCGAAAGTTGCATATTAGCATAAAACCAACTCGAAAGAAACTTAGAAAACTGTGCATAAAAAAAAACTTAGCTACCTATAGACGAATTTTTCAGTTTTTGAATTTTTGTACTGTATTTATAACCAGCGAGATAAACATGGTTATGACAGGAGTAACTAGGATTTTAGATGAAAAAGAAACAGAAAATCAGGTACACCAGGCGAATGAGGAAATAAGTGAGTCAGTGTAGGTAATGAATCATCTTTAAAACGGAAATAAATGTATGTTGTATCACTCACTCTGACTCACCATATCCAGGCGCCATCTCTGTGTTGCATTCGTGAAAGTGACTAACCTAGTAAACAAACCATAAGAAGAATTTTTTCTTTAATTTTGCCAGAACGGGCTATATAATATGATTCTTCACTAATTCAGAGCTGACTTTTTATCAGAATTGAATAGCGAAGTATCTAGGGAACTTCGAAAAGTATAGCATCCAATTAGGATATTTGTAAATCAAATTCAAGATGTTTGAAGCCATCTTAAGAGGATATACTTGTGGCTCCTTGAGAGTAAGTAAGAAATACTCGAGGACCTGTACATAAGCATCGAGTTTTATTTTTCTGTATATAACGTGCATGACACATACTCTGCCTCAGTAGTAAGCGTTTCGGTGCCGCGATTTTTAAGATGAATATAGCATACGGAGGGAGGGAGGGGTGTCTTACGCTACAGGGATGGGAGGACAGAAAACAAATTTTATTCTAACCTCCCTTGGAAACGGCAATACGATCCATCATGACGATGATAGGGTTCGAACTCGGCGTTCCGATCCCCTGAGCACGATGGCGCGACTGCAGGACCGCGAAATGCAAAGATCGCCGTGCTCGACGGGGTCGCATTGTCGTGCTCCGGGATCTCGCCTTTGTTTTTCAAGGCCGTGTCTGTACGCAAGGAATTCTACGAAGATTTACACTCGCGCATGGTCATCGATTAAAGGCGAAGGACCATTTGTGCAACAGCAGCTGTGATGATGAGAGGCACGTACGTTATTGAAAGTGAAGATTCGAAGACATGTCACTGACTTCGGCGCCACGGGACGACTTTTCATTAGGACGCTCCGAGATGGTGCGACTCTTGTTACGATGGCCTGACTTAAATTGCAGGTCAAAGGTTTAGGTGGACTGGTAGCCTGTTTATCCTGCCTCTCGCCTACGTTAAGAATAGCACCAGGGAACTAGTGTTTTATGCCTTTTATATTCCGATCACGTAGTATATTTTCCTTTCGGCTGCTGTTGGTATTTCAACATCATTACCCCCGCAGGCCGTGGCTGACACACAACCTCGACCAAGCAGGGCAGGTGGGGGACGTCACAACCCGTCCTAACATACGACAGCGCACGTTCGTCCTCGCCCACACCGCCGCCTCCGAGCCATAAACGCTGACACATGCATGCGCACGCGCACTGACTAAGGTCGGGAGAAATCCACCTTACCAACCTACGCTACGGTGATTTGCAGACTTTAGCTCCCTCCTTTTGGAAGGGTGAAACACAATGAGCTTCGGTGCGGAGGAGGAAGAGAGGTCATATACACACGCCTGTCTTACCTAAATATGGTTGTGTGTGTGTGTGTGTGTGTGTGTATGTGTGTGTAGGCGGGTGAAAGGGAAGCTGACTCGAGGTTTTAAACAGATTAGATGATGACTTCCATGCTAGAGGGTGATGTGTTTGTGTTCCCAATACTCCTACGTTGTAATGGTTAGTCCCTTCTTACGTGAACAGGAGGACACGCCATTTACCCCCCATGAGCACGATGGTACGACCTCACATCGCGACAGAACGACCCCCTGAACACGACAGATCTACCCTTTGAGCTTGACGTGACTAACATTGAGCAAGACAGAACTACCACTGAGTACGATGTGACGACCATAAGGTATGACTGTCTACCCAAAGACATGACCATTTAGGGTGAGGTCAAAGCCAACGCCACAACACCGACTGGGATGTGCTGGTGTGCACAAAACCCTCATATTTACGAAGCGTTGCCCAAGAATCTATTGATGAAAGAACCCCTTGCCTGTATGAAAGTGGTGCGTATGTGGATGTCTACATGCATATGTATTTGTGTATTTCTAGGAGTTATGGAGTTAAAACGTGTTACACCGAAGGCATGTAACAAACGTCTTCATTATCGGATGGGCGATTATCTGACGAAACGGAGAAGGATGGAGTGGAGTGGAGGAACGCGACGCTGGGAAATAGAAAACGGAGATATGGAAAAAAAAAAAAAGTGTGCATAACTGCCGCTGCGGCGTTTGTATAACATTGACTTGATCTGTGCCGGTGTTCCCTCGGCAGATTCATTGTGCACCTCATGCTCATCCTGTGAGCGGTAGCGCAAAAGGATTACAGGGGGGTCAGAAAAGGGGTCTTAGTCAGACCCCAGTGGAACAGGAGGCGTCCTGACCTGCTTACATAGTGGTGTCCTTGAATTACTCACCTTGAACGTGACACCGTTTCCTCTCTGAGCACGACGACTTAACCTCCCCTTGATTGCGACAACATCACCCGTTGAGTGCAACGACTTTACCGCATGAGTACGACTTTAACCTCAATGAAGTACAGCTACTTTTACTACCACCTATTGAGCACGATGATTGAACTATTGAGCTCCAAGACGACGATGGAAGATATTGTTCATGAGGGAGAGTTCTTCGTGCTGTCGTGTTTTGTTTACCGTCGAAAATACCACGGCCGTAGCGACCATTGGAGACATCGAAGTCCGCTTCGCCGGGAAGAGCCAGCGCGTTGTGAAACCACGGCGACCGGCCAGTCACGAGGGTCGGAAGGAGGTCAAGTCCGGGAGCGAATGCGGACGGAAACGACCCGTGTTATTCCGTGTGGGTACACCTGGTCAGATTACACGGGACGACCTGGCGTGAGTCATGTTTCATCATCAGTCCTTACCTGGTGAGTGGGTGATACCTGTCGAGGTTACTTTCCACTTGAAGCTTTGATTTGTTTATTTTCATTTCAGCTGCACCGTCCCTCTGAGCACGGCGGTACAGCCCTTGAGCTCGAGGGTACAGCCCTTGAACACGAAGATACAGTCCCTTGGACACGACGGTACAGCCCTTGGGCACGAAGGCACAGTTCCTTGAACACGACGGTACAACCCTTGAGCACGAAGGTACAAGGTCAAAAGGCCTGGCCGTCTTACCCAAAGTTCGTACCGCCATGTTCATCAAGAGTCGAACTGACATGCTCAAGGGTCGAACTGTCGTGCTCAAGGATCGAACTGTCGTGCTCAAGGGTCGAACTGCTGTATTCAAGGGTCGTAATGCTTATGAATACAAGTTGTTTAAAAAAAAAAGGAATTACATGAATCTTTTAGTAATAAAGGCGACGAGGAGGATCTTAGAGTTGTGTCAGGTTTAAGGTGTAGAAACGAAGTGGGTTTCATGGGCCAGAGTAGAACTCCAGTTGGGGTTGTGGAAGGACGTGAAGGCTGCTGGAGTGGAGGTGCTGAAGTAACAAGGGAAAGGTAGAAGAGGTAGGAAATAGAATTGAGGTGGCAGGAGAATGGAACGCCGAACCATATCAGCAGTGAGAGATAAGATAAGCCACTGAGCTAGGCAGGCAGCTCTCTTAACTTCTCATCAGCCAATCCACATGACTAATACTTAACCAAAAAATACATGACTTGGGAGGTTATTCTTTTTGATTATTCCATAAAAAAAGCTCGTACGAAGATTAACCACTTTTAAGAATCACGCGTATCATAGGGGATTGAGTCCCTCAACAACAAGGAATGAAGAAGATTATGGTAGACAACCACGGGAAATGAAGATTGTGGTAGAATTATTGTCGTTCGTGTAAGACGGAAATCAGATCAATACAGAGTTGTCTTGTACTTAGCCAAGCAGTGGAAAGACATTCAGTAGACATGAGTTAAAGTGTCAAGTGCTGCAGGATTTAGTCAAGGCATTGTGAACTGAGGTGGTAGGGAACTGAGGAAATTCTAACGCATTGGTGTGATTGAAAGGCTTGACTGATACACTTAATTAGGTTTTGTAGGGCGAAAATAGTTTTTCTGTGAGAGTAAACTGTGGTTTGATGGTTTACGAGGTTTTGTGGTGAGTTAAAGTTTCTGTGAAAGTGAACTGTATTTCTAGAGTGGTTTCGTTTTTTCTTTTTTCTTTGTGGAGGTAAAGCTTGTGTGAGAGTAAACCTTACTTTGATAATGGTTAACTGGAGGTTTGGAAGTACGTCAGGGTGACATGATGTCTCCGTGACAGTTTGATGTGAAGACGCGGATCACCATAAACTCGGCTGGGTCGCAATCCTGCAATTTTTTGTAACGGCTCAGGGCTGGGGAACAATAGCAGTAATCTAAGTTCCTAACCTAAATAGACGGAGACAGGAGAATAAAGCAGAAGGCTCCTCCCCACCCGCAACAATAGACGGAGACAGAATGGCGCAGAAGGCTCCTCCCCACCCACCCCAATAGATGAAGACAGGAGGATGAAGCAGAAGGCTTCTCTTCCACCCGCCTCCCCTCCTGCGCATCAACCGCCAGGGAAAAATACCGCGTACCCTTTGTGTATACTAACACGGAAATTTTTTTGGGAAGGGTTGAACGGAAAAACAAAGTTTGATCTAATTTCAGCCGCGCTAAACACAGAGGGATGGAAAATTTCCAATAAAGTCTTTAATCAGAAGAGGAGTTGAAATACTGTCGAGTGTATAAGTGTATGTAGTTTAGTGTCTGTCCTTGAACAGGTTCGTTCACGGGTGAGTAATGTCGTTCAAGTATTTGTTCCTGTGTTTTAGTTCAGCTGATATTCATTCCTTGGCGGTACCTGTCGGTGGTTTACTCCAGCGGTTTATAACATCACTGACGTGGAAACTTACGCCCACGTTTGTGATGACGTCATCTGTTCGTATTTCATGTATGTTATTTCCGTGTGTGTGTGTGTGTGTGCGTTGTATCTCTTTGGCAACCGGGGGGTCCCATCGTTTGCGCTCAAGGATCGTGCCTTCGCTATCACGGATCGTGCCCCCGTAACATTGGTCGTACCGTCGCGCTCAACTGAACGTACCGTCGCTCTCTGGGGAAGTAACGTCGTGCTCAACTGATCGTACCGTCGCTCTCTGGGGGACGTAACGTCGTGCTCAACTGATCGTACCGTCACTCTCGGGGGGTGGTAACGTCGTGCTCAACTGATCGTACCGTCGCTCTCTGGGGGACGTAACGTCGTGCTCAACTGATCGTACCGTCACTCTCGGGGGGTAGTAACGCCGTGCTCAACTGATCGTACCGTCGCTCTCTGGGGGTAGTAACGTTGTGCTCAACTGATCGTACCGTCGCGATCAAGGGATCGTGACGTCGAGTTCAATTGATGTACCGTCTGGCTCAGGGAGGGTTGCTAACTTCTTGTTCAACGGATTGTACCGTTTTCTACAAGAATTGGGGGAGGGAGGGGGGAGGGACTCTACCATCCTGTTAATGATATCTACCGTCGTGATCGCTGGTCGTGCCCGTCGTGCCCAAGGGGGTCGTACCGTCGTGGTCTAGGGACGGATAGATGGTTGGATATACACATGATTCACAAACCTCAGATGCTTGTGCCTGCCTGCCTGACCCAAGAGAGGGGTAAATATAGGCATGACCCAGCCACCACGTGGGTCCAAGATAACCCATCCACGGCTCTGGTGTGTGTGTGTGTGTGTGTGTGTGTGTGTGTGTGTGTGTGTGTGTGTGCCGGACGCTTGCAGCGTGAGCGCGTCCTCTCACGGTACTGGCGACGATAAGATAACAGCCATCAGTGGTCTTATCTTGATTACCCGCCCAAGATAACCAGGCGACTGCGACCCACACACTGGGTGTGTAGTGTATAGTACCTGCTATCCATTCTACCATCTACCGTCTACCACCTACCCTGTAGGACTTCCTAGGTACGCCCTTCCCACCCCTCCTGAAGGATTTCACAGGTACCCGTCCCTCTCCCACCTCCCCAATGGTGCGCAGATAAACCCCCTCCTTCCCCCTCTTTTTCTACCCTTCCTTACCGCTGCCTTGCCGTGCATACTCGCTCCTAAGAGTGCATACTACGAGAGGTGGTTAGCGTTGTTGCCACCTACCAGTCCGACGAGCCTGGGTTCGAGATCCGGATGGGGCTCCCAGCTGGGTTACAGTCAGGCAACCCAGCTGTTCGCCTTCCCCTTTTGGGGCCGGTCCATGAATGGGTCCTTGGCGTAAGCTGGCCTGTATAAATGTATATATATATATATATATATATATATATATATATATATATATATATATATATATATATATATATACACATGAGGTTGGGAATATATATATATATATATATATATATATATATATATATATATGTGTGTGTGTGTGTGTGTGTGTGTGTATTTACAAGGTTAAGAGACGGGGCAACACGAGTGCAAAACTCTCTCCCTATAACACAGATAGTAACCACACATGAACATTTGCCTCCACACATGGTAACACGACGTTCGTTTATACAGAACACGTAACTCATGTATCCTCATTAACGCCCTCAGACGAAGGTACAGACGGTAAGTATGCTCTTGCGTGTGTTGGTCGTCAGGTAGAGTCCGCTGGTGAAGTATGAATGATAAGATAACCTGCCATCTCAACGGTCGATCAGGTGAGTGACTGTTTCTTGATTAGTGAAGGGGCAGGTGTTGAGGAGTAACCCCCATCACCCACCCCCCACACACACACGCACCTCACTGTCATAAGCCCGAATCCGTCGCTATAATGCTTGAGTCTTGTCTCATTATGAAGCTTGGGCTTGTCACTGTCATGCTTGGGGGTTGCTTGTTCCCGTTTGACAATTAAGTAAACGAAGGTTCAAGGTCTCCTCAGAGGGAGACTTCAGTATTTCGTCGCATTGTCCATGAGTCCCTCACTACTGCGAGAGGTGGTCAATTAGGCATTTAGAAAGAAGGTTGGTTAGTCTCGGGAAGGTTAAAATGCGTCTCGGTGTACTTGGAGTAATAGGTGTGTCTTCCATTCTTTTATAAGTCCTTCACTTCAGTCAAAGGTTAAAGTGTGCATTTTGGTCTGCTTGTGGTAATGGCGTGTGGCTTCCATACTTTTACAAGTCCTTCACTTCATATCATCCAAAATAACTTCGAGGTCTCAAGGGCGCCACAAGGAAGAGAGCTGTCAAGTGGGTTATTAGCTGAAGGTCTTTGGCAAGTGATGAGACCATGATGTCTGCAAGGTCTTGGGTGAGATGACAATAACGAATACGGAAGTGTGAAGGGGAAGAGAACCCTGCAGTATCTCCTCAGGTCTTGCACATACTTTATATCATACCATTTCATATGTGACTTTACCTATTGATGTAACTCTGGTCAGTGGCGCATGGACAGTAGATTATGTACCCAGCGAGCAGTGCGGGTGAAGGCGAATACAACATTAAGCCTTACTCTAGTGGTGGACTCCATGTGTTTTCGGCCTTAGTGTAGTGGGGGACTCCATGTGTTTTCGGCCTTAGTTAGTGGTGGATCCATGTGTTTTCGGCCATAGTCTAGTGGTGGACTCCATGTGTTTTCCTGACCGAACGAAAATCCATAATGTAACTCATGGATGTCCGCCCCAGCACCCCTCTGATACCACTGTTACACGTGATAACGGCGATAAGAACCTGGGCTGATGTTGGGCCTCATTTTTTCCCTCTAAGAGGAAGATGGGTGATTGAAGCCTCAGGTCCTCTAAGCGAGGCTCCAGCCAGCCGTCGATGGACATGGTGGACAGTGCTTAATTTTTCTTTCAAGGTCAGTGAGAAGCAACATCACTAAATACACATTGTGGAAAACTACACACACACACACACACACACACACACACACACACACACACACACACACATATACACATCACAAAACCTACACCATACAGCCTGTGCATTTTTCGCCCCTCTCTTCCATTTCAAACTGTTTCTTCCCCTGTCCCACCTCTTCTTTACCTCAAACCACCCCTTTTTTAAGAAAAAATGAGAGAGAGAGAGAGAGAGAGAGAGAGAGAGAGAGAGAGAGAGAGAGAGAGAGAGAGAGAGAGAGAGAGAGAGAGATTCCAGGCCAAAAGCTTCATGGGACAGAGAAACATTGAACCGCCATTAATTTCATTTACCATTTCTTTCCACTGCAAGATTCTGATCACAGCTGGTTACCAGCAGTGAAGATGTGGAGCTCAGCCGCCGCCACCATCCAATGTCAGTTGTGTGTGTAGGAAAGTTTTCCCATTGTGTTCACGCATGGCTCGAGTGTACATGACGTAGTGCATTGTATCCTACGCACGACGTGAGTGTACATGACCTAGTGCGTTGTATTCCACGCACGGCTTGAGTGTACATGGCCTAGTGCATTGTATTCCACGCACGGCTTGAGTGTACATGACCTAGTGCGTTGTATTCCACGCACGGCTTGAGTGTACATGACCTAGTGCGTTGTATCCTACGCACGGCTTGAGTGTACATGACCTAGTGCGTTGTATTCCATGCATGGCTTGAGTTTACATGACCTAGTGCGTTGTATTCCACGCACGGCTTGAGTGTACATGACCTAGTGCGTTGTATTCCACGCACGGCTTGAGTGAACATGACCTAGTGCGTTGTATTCCACGCACGGCTTGAGTGTACATGACCTAGTGCGTGAGATTCTAGATAAGGTCTGTTGTATCATTTGTCATTTTCTTTTTCGACCAAGATATCTTGCTCGTCTTACTTTCTACCACAAGTACATTGAAGTACCCAGTGATTCACGGGTACCATAGCAAGCACTTTACCAAAGCTATAATTGGCAAAAGCCTGAAAAGTTAGGTAAGGTAAGGAGAGTGTTCCACCTTCCCGGATCCTAGCCTTCGACTCAGAGGAAATATTTCTAAGCTACAAACGCCATGATAATGATGATAATTATAATGATACTAATGATAAAAGGTATAATGATAACCATCACTTTAATGGTGTGGATGATGGTTTCATGATATTCACACGATCCAGAGACAGTATATACATCAAACTGATTTTTCTTTCTCTGAAAACCGAAGACGAGAGAGAGAGGATCCAACTTTCTGTTTCAGCGCTTCAGCATAGTCGTCCAACAAGGAATGCGAGTTTCATTATCAGCTCACGTCTCCTCTCCGAGGAATTAGGGTAGCTCAACAACATGTGAGTTAGACCGATTTTGTTATGAGGACTTTCTAATAACCTGTATCATTTGTTTGGTAAAGTAGATACAGAAAAATTAAGACAGCCTTTGAAGAATGACTCACTTTTTCTTGACATGTTTACGTTTTCCATAGACTTAACCCATGGGCTCCCACTGGTTCCTCAGTTATATGTGATGGGAGATTTGTTGAAGGAGAGGTTAGAAAAAAATATCTATTCAATAACAAAATAAAATTGCCAATTTACTTGAAATACCAGAATTACATCTGCAAATTAAACATTTACATGATTAGTGGATTTTTTGTCTTTAAACATAACAACTGATACTTAAAAAACAAAATAGTAATAGGTAAAATACACTTCTTACAAGGCATCACTGATAACAACCAAACCAAAACTACATAAAACAAAACACAAGAAGAACGCAGGCTGCCCGTGCCGGGTTGAGACGAAGCCTCCAGATGGTTCGAAGCTCCGGAACTCCCACACTGTGACCCTGGATGGTGATGTAGGGCCTCTCTTCAGGGCCTGTGAGACCCCGTGGAGGTCGGAGACCTGGGCGTGGGGCTGATGACGCGGGCAGTGCGGTCTGACAACACAAGTGACTTAGAACTGAACGTGCAGCGCGCAGAGGCTATAAGAGCTCAGCACACCGTCGTCATCGTGTCGAAAATATCCCGTGTCGTTCGTTCGTTCGATCGGTGAGTCGTGAAGGTTCTGCAGGTTTTGGCGAGGGAAAGGGTTGGGTCGGGCGAGATGGGGCTGTGATCTTGGGAGCGGGTGAAAAAAGAATAGAAGAGGGAGGGACGAGACCATGCGGACCTAGTGACCTTAGTTCTGGTCAACGCTCTCACCGCGACGCAGGCGGGCGAAGTCTTCGAACTCGAGGTCTTCGCCGCCGGCGTAGCCGGCGTCAGGGCGGGCCTTGATGGTGGCACCTGCAGGAGAAACCAAGCCAGCCACGTTAGGCTTGTAGGTACGGTCACCTCAAGGGAGTTTAAGACCACTGTTCAGCCGGGATAACCAAAATGTTCCGAAGCATTCGTGAATCGATTCAACCCAGAATTACGTACGTTTCCCTGATTATATTGGCCACTTAGAACATAGAATATTTCCAGTTTTAGGTATTGAAACTTTGGTATCGTGAAGATTCGGAAAATCGTAGTGATCCCGCTCAGCCTAGGGGGGGTCTTATTGGATTCTATATTCATCAGAAGTATTTTAAGGTTTCTAGTGTAACAGATAAGCGCTAGGAGTTACTACAGAATCCCAGATGATGTTAGAAGATGAAGAACATTTCTCATGTTTAGAGAAATGATGAGCAGATTTTAAACAACTATCGCACTGGGTAGTGTGAGGGTACTGCCAGTTATTATTACAGTTAGTTCAGTCACTCTATCCCACAGCTTGACATGTTCAGATAAGGTTATCTCCACCTAACCTGATCGGCTCCTGAGTCCACCTATGCAGCCTAACTAACCCTCCCGTCTTAAGAAAAAAGAAGAAAGAAATCAAGACCCATTAGGTTAGATATAAAGGCTACCACCCCCGGAAAGGGCTGAGCCTTACCAGGGTTGGGGGTGCAAGTAACTCGAAGGGCTTGAGCCTTGGCCTTACCAGGGGTTGGGTGCATGAGCTTGAAGGGCAGGTCGGCGACCAGCTCGCCGCCGATGGCACCGCAGCTCAGCTTGACGCGGAGGGAGTAGGTCACCACGATACCAAGGGCATCGTTGGCGTTCTTCCCGGCGGCGACTATGGTGGAGGAGGCCAAGTTGGCGTCGGTATCCTGCCGGAGAGATAGGTGGGTCCTCATCGGTTAACTCGGTGTGTGTGTGTGTGTGTGTGTGTGTGTGTGTAACTACCAGTCTGGACTATGCAGGAAGCTTTGCTTTCCTGTATGTGTTAACTAAGACCTTTTTTTTTTCTTGGCATGTGTTTCCCCGCTGTCATGTATTTCAGAATTATACATTATACATCATTGTGGTATTTCGTGATACAGTCTCAGAGACGGGCCATCTCTGCCCCGGTCATCTTACCTTGAGCTTTCCGTCCAGGGCGATGCCATACTTGTTCTTGTTGGATGAGGCAACTGGGGTGAGGTTGAAGGTCTTGTGGAGGTTGCTTCCTGGGGTGACGGGGCAACCCTCCTTGGACTCGAGACAGGCAACCTGCCGGTGGAGTCACCCTTCGTCAGACAGTAATATCCCACCGAAGTAAGAAAAATGTATACTTCATGTAAAATGATTTATGTACGGTACTTTATATAGGCATATTGTGTTTGTTCCTACCAGAGAAAAATAGTTCTTTTTTTCAAGCAGTTTTTGCTGGACGAGTGATTCAGGTTAGCCAGATGAGGAAGAGAGAGAGAGAGAGAGAGAGAGAGAGAGAGAGAGAGAGAGAGAGAGAGAGAGAGAGAGAGAGAGAGAGTAGAGACGCACCTCGCGGCTGAAGTGGTTGTTGGTCATGGTGAGCTCAACGTGCTGGATGACAGCGCACTTGACGTTCTTAACCGTCTTCTTGGAGGCGTTGTTGACGCTCAAGGTGGCCTTGACCTGCTCACCGTGGTAGTAGAGCTCCTTGTCAAGGGTCACCTCCATGTTCAGCTTGCCGGAGGAGAGAGCGAAGCCCTTGGACACCAGGGTGCTGGGCTGACGCTTGCTTCCGCCGGGGGGAGAGAATTGCACCTTCCTGACGGCGAGGGCAACGGAGTTACGCCTGTGGGGCTTCTCATCGGAGTTGTCCCCGACGAAGACCCTCAGATCGTAGATGACACCAAGGGGCTTGGTCTGTTCCAGGGAGACAAAAACGTTGGTAGAAATGTTAGGTTCCTCAAGGTCGAGGCAACATCATCGGAGCCTCGCCAGTAGCTTAGAAAGACACTTCTTCGCATTATGATTACACGCTTAGATGATTTTTGTGAAAGACTTTTTTTTTTGACAAATGCCATATTTTGTATCAATAATTGTGCTTGTACTTTGTTACTGCAACTTAGTGCATTGGTAGACATCATTTGCAATGACATGCCTTGGTACCTAAATGTAAATAAGTGCAGGAATGGTCATCACATGATCGGTGGTGCTCAGCTTAGATGAGATTAAGATATAAACACTCACGCTTTCATCCTCTCCGGAGTGCAGTTGAACGGAGCAGGGAGCGTGTTCAGGGAGGGTGACGGCGAATGGGTAGGCATTGGCGCCCAGCTTCTTTATAAGCCTATCCTGGACGCCATTGGGTTCGGACTGGATGGTGCTTGGGTAGATCTGCTGGCTAGCCAGCTGCATCTCCTTGCTGAAGGAGAGCCCCATGACCTCATCCTCCTCGCGACCGAAACGGTACGTGACCGTAACCTTGAAGGAGACAGACGGGGAGGTGGGTGAGTCGTCACAAGTTAGATGGGGGGGGGGGAAAGACAAATCTACTCGAGTTTATTAGGTACGAGAAAGGGGATGTGTTGGTTCGTGGTAGAGTAGTAACGGGTAATGAATGTAGTATTAAAGATCTAGTATTCATATTGTGTAAATATGTCTCTTGATACAGACACCAGCATAAATACATAAGCACAGGCTATGATATCCTAACCGCCATCACTAGTTAACCCATTGGTGGTGGCATTTAATCCCATGCGCGCCTCTGTACGATCCTTAACCACGACGTAACAACACTTGGGTATGATCATGTCAAAGACCAGGCTGTTTATCATACCTAAGGGTCGTCCCGTCATGCTAAAGGGTCGTACCGTCGTGCTCACGTCGTTAAGAGCCATGGAACTGCACTTTTGTTGGTTACTGCATCACCTTTCAGTTGTTTGGGTTATCTGTTAATATGTTTGGTGTGCTACCTAGGCCTTGCATTGGAAACTGTTGTGTTAGATTGGTCTGTTATTTGAACAAGCGCATTGTCAAGGTATAACCCACCAGTCGAAAAATTCGAACACTCCTTTGGGTGTTCAATATGTTAAGAACTGTGTATGAGGACAGAATAACTGGAATAATTGCAGTTATTAGTACTCCATTATGTCGGACACAGAGTTTGTGTGATGGGTAATGAGGATGCGGTGATAATGTAGGGATATTAGCCAAATTGATTTGACGATGAAATTGAAAATTTAGAATTTGGCTGAAATTAGAATATGTAACACAGCTATCTTTAGCGTTGTTGGAAAGGGTTTACGCTGATCTGGCACATGTATACAACCAATAGAATTAGACCTAGAAACATTGTCATCTTGCTAATTCAAGTAAACAAGTCCACAAAGATGCGCTGAGGTTGAGGAAGGTTGGGGTGTGTGGATTTTTCAGAGAAAACGAGTTTTGGTAAGGGGGTACTTACGGAAGCGTAGACCTTGCGGCCCCGGAGGTAGTCATTGTCAACGACTACGACGCCATCGACAGGTTCAGTTCCGGTGGTGTTATCAACAAAGTCTCTGCGACCTAGGTAGACAGTGATCTTACCTGCAGGAGGGAAAGACAGGTGATATGTGGCGGCCGTTGTCAGAACCATCATTAAGAACAGTATGCACCACGTAAAGTATGATTCACACAACTGTATGATGATTTGGTTGCATGACTGAAATAGTTTGAATATTTCAGTATTTGTAAAGAGAGATTTAACTTCTATCCATGACTGCAGACTTAATTCGAATTTTGTTATCTTTATGGTGTTAAGAAAAAATGTTTTTGATATATTGGAATTGTTTTTGAAGATATACATAATTTGGTGTTGGCCTCTGCTCGCTTTAACCTATAGAACATGACGAAACGACCCTCAGAGGCTGCACCATCAAAAGCAAGTGACTTATTGTCGTATTCAATGGTCGTATTGTCCTGCTCATGGGGGTTAAATAATGCGTGTTCTAAGATGAGCAGTAAAGAAGCACACATCAGAATTCACAGCCAAATAACATAGATGAAATATTGTAATCGAAAACAGGAAAAAAAAGAATATAGGCATTTTTCCTCTATTTTGGTGTTCATCGTAGTTGTAGACTACGAAGGAAAATCCGACAGTGTACGGAGATAACTTTACGGTATATGTGGGTTATGAGCAGAATATGGCAATGGATAGAAAGCGTAACTCATAACACTGAAAAAACCTAGCTTTGTTACCGTATGATACGGTATTTTGCTGCTAGATGTTAGATACTCATGATGAATTCAAGAACTACGAGAATGTTACAGCATTTTGAATACATGAAACACACGGAACCACATATCCTTCTGCGTTATATATATGAAAAAAGTTAGATCTTAAAGGACTAATAATGATGAATTATTTTTCTGCATACCTTCATTGCAAGTCACCACCCGAACAGATACGGTGCACATTCACATTGCACCTGTCAGTTTTTATGAATTGAGATAAAAAAAAGTGTTGATAGGTTGGAATATCCTGCGATATTATCTGTGCTCGTTGAACATTACCATGAAACAGTACGGAAATGCAACCATAGTTTACCAGACCTTTTTTTTTTGTCTACAATACTACTCACTCTCTCCCACACAGCGATTCACATACCATTAGGGGCGGTTTTCTTGAAGACCTTCACGGCGTTCACCATCGAAGTTGGTTGTTTTTTTCTCTTACGAGAAGTTGCGAGAGAGAGACGCTTTGAGTTTGCTCAACGAAGAACAACAGCGGGATGGCGTCCCCACCCCAACTCTGCCTCTATATACTCCCTGTAATCCATTTACTGCTAATTGGAGAGTCTCCCTCCGACTGGTTCACATGACTACACTCACGCACACCGGTAAGCTGTTTTATTCTATATTTAGCCACATTCCGAGCTGAGTCTGTCTTGGGCTTCCATTACCAGCACTAACATTGGGTTTCGGCAGGGACGCGCGCGCCAGGGGGAGAAGCTAAGATGGCCGCTTCTTGTTTTTGGTCTCGGCTCCGGAAGAATCACGCCGTCATCGCTCTTGATTAACGTTGTTCTTTTAGTTCAACATATGGCAACTTTGTGTAGTATTATCGTAAATAAGTGGGTACGTATGTAGTGTTAGGGTAACTGTGGTTAAACAGAACTGCTGTAACTGCTTAAACACTGTCGTATTTCAATCGTACTCAATGGCGTCTGTTTATAGGCATTTGCTCTTCAGGAAAATGAGAGATTTCCATTGTAGGAGTTGGACTTTTGGCGGGTAGATGCTATACTACAGATGGGTGTACGATTAGGTAGGTATGATGGTAGTTGACTGAGGATAACGTATGGCACCTTAGCGTATGGTACTCGTGGGTGGGTAAATATTATGAATTGTGGTTGTTGGTGACCCGTTGTAAACTGGAGTCTGTGAGTAGGTATTACCATTGATGATTGGGTTAGTAGGTATTGCATTAGGTATCATTTAATACAGTGGAAGTCAAACATTGTCAGATCAGTGAGTCCTAACAAAGCTGTTTGTGATTAAAACGTGAGTGGTTGTAGAAGGACTGGTGCTGTAGTTGGCCACTGATTCAACTGGCTCGTTTAATCTTCTTCCAACCCTTTCAGTTCACTGACTTGGGGTCTCATCTGCAAAGCATCTGATCATCTGGGAGATGGAAATAATGCAACACACATTTAGGGCATAGATTTATTATGACATCAACGGGAGATTGGTAGTTCCCGTCCTTAATTTTGTTGCTAACAACGTAAAAGTTTGCAGGTGGCGGGTGATGATCATCAGGACGCGGGTGTTGAACTATCAGGTACCAACGTGAGAGTTTCTGTAGCAGGGTTCGTACGGGTCAGCGACAGAGTGATTTTTTTTTTAGATTAAAATTCAGGCTTGATAAGTCCGATGTGGTATGAGTTTCGACCTCAGGTCCTGGAGAAACATGTCTTAAAGATAAATGTTGCTTTGAACTTTACCATCTTTACCTCACCTCCAAGGCATTTATTTAATTCTACTTCGAAATTGATAGTGTGAATGTAAGATAATGTTTCTTCAGTTCAATAAATGAATCTAAATGGGCCCGAAGAAAGGGGTCTAAATTTTCGAGTCTTCAGCGAGTGTACGAACCCTGTAGATCTTGAAGACCCCATCTGGGTCTGAGTCTCGGTGGCGGACCTTCGAAGCTGATTGTAGGCCCCCCATTTGTAGGGTTTGTCTTCAGGAGTTCACTGAGGTTCACTAGCAGTTCGACGAAAGTGGCGAGGTCTTAAGCTACTGGAGCTCTATATAGGGGTCTGCCTTCACCGCTGGAGCTCTCTCGAGAGGTCCTCTTATTGCGAGCTCTCTGGAGAGATCCTTCGCCGCTGGAGCTTTCTAGGGAACCCTGTCGCTACTAGAGCCCTCTGGGAGGTCATTCGCTGCTGGAACTCCTTGGGAAAGTCCTGCTGATGGAGCTGTTTGGGGAGGTCTTTCCATACCGGAGCTCTAGAGGAGGTCCTTAGCTGCTGGATCTCTAGGGAGATCATTCGCTAATGGAGCCCCTAGGATGCACGCTCCAGCAGAGGCGATGTATTGTGTGTTGAAGACGGAGCCTCGAGGGTTTTTCCTCTTATGGTTACTGATTGTAAGCTGATTAGCAAATACTTGTTAGTCGTCATTATCGTTTTCGTTCGTTCGAGGTCAGTTGACGACGATGGTTAGATAAACGTTGCTGGTAAAGCGCCGTGGGGTCGCTCTTACGAGGACAGGGTGGGCCACTGCTGCTGCTGGCTGATGATGCAGAGGTCGGCGTGCGATGCACGGAGGGAGGAAGGAGCGAGGAGATGATTCTGTAGGAGACCTCGGCCGTGCTGGGCGAGGTGTTTACAGCTGGTTGTCGAGGCTCACCCCGCGACGTAGACGGGCGAAGTCCTCGAACTCAATGTCCTCGCTCTGGGATTTCACGCAGTCTGTAGACGAGAGAAAATGGTCAGTACAGTTTACCTATATCTACGTTACTTTGGGATAACTGTTGCCCTGTAAGGGTTTAAACACATTAAGTTCAAGAAATTGGCTTCGTTCTCATTCGTCATTCATATAACTCTCTCCTGCTCTCGGTGAAACGAGGAACTACCTGAGGTTTTATTACTAGTCATTATGTGAGTGAAAGAGTTCTCATCATTTCAAGGATATTCTGAGAACATCAAAGACTGTCGGAAAAGTGTTTGTTTTACTACCATCACTTAAGACCGGTGATACACATCGTCAGAATTAATTACGATACGCTTTTAGTAACTGGATGTCGTACTTTTTGGGGGCAGGTCGGTCACCGGTGGCAGTGTTACTTACCAGGGGCGGGATGCATGAGCTTGAAGGGCAGGTCGGCCACCAGCTCCCCACCAAGGGCGCCGCAGTTAATGCGGACGCGGACGCTGTAGGAGACCACGATACCCAGGGCGTCGTTGGGGTTGGTTCCTTCCTTCATCACCGTGGATGAGGCCAAGTTGGCGTCGGTATCCTGTAGGAGGAGGGCAGGAGCTATGGTGATATTTTCCTACTAGTAAATTAGGCATGGATCTCAGCGTATTTTCCAGTTTTACAAGTGCTTAACATCTCATCTTGCCCCTTACTAGCAGGGGTAGTTTACCCTCGTATCATACGGCAATTGATCGAGCGATCTTGTCTTTACCTTCATCTTCCCGTCGAGGGCGATGCCGAACTTGTTCCTGTTGGCAGCCAGGGGCATGATGTGGAAGGTCTTCTGGAAGCGGCCGCCTGGCATGATTGGGCAGCCCTCCCGGGTCTCCAGCGACGCTACCTGAGGCAGTCAACAACACCGGGCTAGTGTGGTATCAAGACCATGACTCACAAATAGTGTGCATCGCTTGCAGGCATGATAAATACTCGTAGAACATAAGTATGGCTTTTACAATTGGCTCATTCTCATAATGGAATGTATGAGGCAGGTGAGAAAATATGAGAAAGTGAATGACCAGAAGTAGGTGTTGCCGGAAAGAGGACAGACTCACCTCACGATTGAACTGGGCGTTGGTCATAGTGACCTCCACATGCTGGATTATACAGCATTTCATCCCCTTCACAGTTTTCTTGCTGTTGTTGGATATGGTGACGGCGGGCTTGACCTGCTCCCCGTGGTAGTACAGCTCCTTCTCCAGGCTCAGCTCCATGGTGAGCTTTCCCGATGTAAAGGTGAATCCCTTGGTGGCGAGGGTGCTAGGCTGCCGGTTGAAGCGTTCCTGTGGGGAGAACTGGACCTTCCTGACGGCAAGAGTCACGGAGTTCCGCCGGTGGGGCCTCTCCTCCGTGTTGTCGGCGACATAGACCTTCAGCTCGTAGATCACTCCGAGGGGCTTGGCCTGAGTGGATAGGTTGCATGTTAGGAACAAACATTAGTAAGTTTCCTTTCGCGAAAGCAGGTTCTTTTCTATCTCAGCTGTATATCGATCCACGTCTTGGTGGACTGTATAAAGGTACTTTTCAATCATTGTAATTAATAAATACTTTGCTTAATGCAGGTAAATTTGTACCAAGTTGCGTATCAATATACAGCTTAGATAGAATAGGATCGTATTGGTACACATTCTATGGTCTTTCTTCAAGCACGTATTTGAAGCTTTAATTCTACTTTGTTCTGTTCAACGTTATATTGACGAGACCACAAGGAAGACCACAGTGTGCCACTGGGAAATAACTTCAGACCGTAGAAAGCATCCACGATTTAGAGTAGCATGAGTCGCATCCTTACTTGAGGACTCTGCCGTGCGGTATGTAATTTTAAAAGGCAAGACTTCGTACCGTTCCTTCCGACCCAGGGTGGAGCTGGACGGAGCACGGGGCGTTCTCAGGGATGATGACGGCGAAGGGGTGGGAAGCGCTGCCCAACTTCTTGAGAAGCTTCTCCTGTACCTCGGTCGTTTTTATCTTCTCCTCCTTCGGGTAGATCTCCTGGCAGGTGAGCTGCAACTCCTTGCTGAAGTGCAGCCCCATGATCTCATCCTCCTCGCGGCCGAAACGGTACGTGACCGTAACCTGACGGAGACAAGACGGCAGTTGTAAGGGAAGACGGGGTGTTCCTTAGATCACAACAGACAGCGACGGAGGCTTTGTGAGATGAGGATCCTTAATGTCTCTCTCAGAAATTAGTTTTGGGAAAATGTAGAGACGAAGGAAATACTTGGTCTGAAGGCAGCTGTTTGTTTCGTGGAAGCTGGACCATTTTTTATTTGGGGATGTTACACGAGAGAAGAAAACGTTTAGTATTGATTCAATAAAGACAAAATCTGCGAGGCACTTGAATTACACACGTAAGTTGAGGCAGTCTACTGCTTAGTGACAAAACTGACAAAGACAAACTGTGAAAGGATCTTCAGTCTCCTGTAACTCCATCAGTTATCAATTCCCTAATTTCCTGGTAATGAGTTCAAAGATGAAATATATTGTCTTCTGATCGTATGTACTTCCTCCTCCTTTCTATATCATCCCTTTATTGAAAATGTGAGTGTGTTGGTCAGAGGGGAAAAAAAAAAAGAATATCGTGAGAATTATCTAAAGGACTATAATTCCATACTGAATCTCTGAAACTCCTGAGTAGAGTGGAATTATGGTCAGTCGCTTCCATGTATGAGCATCGGTCTGTCGTTCGTATATCATTAAGTCAAATCACCCGGCATATCTGCTGTGTTTTTTTTTTTCCATTACCAATACAAAGTCGTTTGGGCACTTACGGCAGCGTAGACCTTGCGGCCCCGGAGGTAGTCATGGTCAACGACTACGACGCCATCGACAGGTTCAGTACTGGTGGTGTTATCAACGAAGTCTCTGCGACCTAGGTAGACAGTGATCTTACCTGCAGGAGGGAAAGAATAACACTCATCATCAAGTCATAAACAAGAAACACATTTGTTAAAAAAAAAAGATAAACTAAATATCTACGATACGATTTGCTTTTGTCATATTTGTGTTCTGACGAGCGAAACTAGTGGGATAGGCTGTCGGTTTTCGCCATGGCCTGCTTGTCTGTAGTTGTAAAACGATTGGATTAAGGTAAGACCGGTGAGCACCCAGACACACTTGGCACCTGTAAGAGGATCGGGACACTTTTACATTCTCATCGAGCTCACATCGCCAGATGCAAAACAGAAATTAATGTAAAAAATTTTTCCCACAGGATGCATGGAGAACGCTGCGGTGCATTGAAATGATGTTTTCAGCTTCCGTTACTGGGGCACTAGGTCAATTGAGAAATTCTCTGTTATCACGGCTGTCTTGTACATCACTTGACTTGTATAGTAACTCCAGAGCTCGCTTTATACTTTATCGCACGATCATCGAATAAAATAACCAGCTGCAAATGAGCGTCAGCTCGCACAATTACTTTCGAATTACATAAGCGGACAGAGATTCATATTTGTCACTATTTCGCATTTTCTTATGTGCAAGCAAAACACTGAATCTCCTCAGAGGTATGACCTTCAGAAGTCTATGCAGCTCTTTAATAATTGGGTTCAAATCAGTGGAAGCGTGATCGATTTCCTTTTCCAAGAACTACGTTGCTGTCTCTAAATTACAGTATCATCATTTCACAGCCTCTCACTTTCTCAGTATCAACACTTTATCTCGGGAGATAGCCTGCTTCATACAGAAAGTGAGACGGAACCAATCAGTAACAGTTCAGATGGGTTGGAGAGCTAAGTTACTTACACTTACACTTTAGTTACGAAAGAATTTCGTCAAAATGTACAGCTGGGGTGAATGAATTTAAATCCCCGTTGTTTCCTGCTCTCACTTTCAAGATTGAAGGAAAAAACGAGTATCTTTCGCTATTATTATTATTATTATTATTATTATTATTATTATTATTATTATTATCATTATACCTTAGGACCCCTCTTATAGAGCTCCTGCAACTTCAAAGGGCGCACTTTATGTAGGTTTGACTTGATACCACTTGTCTGCTGTTACAGTAGCCAATACCATATGCGTATCAGTTTGATTATATATATATATATATATATATATATATATATATATATATATATATATATATATATATATATATATATATATATATATATATTAGAATATGTGGATTGAGTAGAGTTTGAATCCTACCTTATTCCGCCAACAGTGTATTTAGCACAAATTGCCATCTTGCTCAGGTAAGAGCTGTGAGACTTATCGTAGCCTGAAATAATCGTTATTTACAAGCACCTTTGCTAAACACACTGTAGGTGAAGGCTTTAAACACAGTCTTCGACACCCGCTGGGTGTCAACGGCTAACGGATCCAACGTACCATTGGGAGCGTTCTTTTTGAAAACTTTCACGGCGTTCACCATCGAAAAGTTGGCGGTGTTTATCTCTGGAGATAAAAAAGAATGAAAGGAGCTGGAGTAGCTGTTCTGACGGCGTGACACCAGGGCAGAATAGCTGACTATTCGCCTTGCGGAAGTTTATATACCCAGAGGACGATCCTGTTAGCGCGCGCGAACCTGTGTACATGCCTGTATTAGCAATGTGACTGCAAGCAGTAATGGGATTACGTTGGCAAGCAGTCTTCATGCAACGGCCCTGGAATACTTTCCTGCCACTCTGGTGACTTCTGGTATTAGGGATTCTCTGCTGGGTCAGACCTGTTGATATCTGTCCCACCTCTTCAGCACGGATGGGCTGGAATCCCCATATTTCCATTCGTCGATTTTTTTTTTCCAGTATTTCAGTTTATATTATTTATGACCCCCATCTGCAGCGGACGCAAGTGGAAGGCATATTGCGCAGCACTAGCCCAGTCTTATGTATTTGTCACGATTGAGGATGTATGCATGTTGTACAATCAACTTCTCTTTCGATTATCATTATTGAGCTGAACTGAATCTCTGCAGATTTGTGCCCAATGCATCGAAGACACGTATATGTTATCAGGGTGGCAATATATGAATTATAATCATAATTGTGTTATATGTAGTCACCCATACCATTCTTTTATCATCACAAATAAGGAAATTATAAATAAGTTTTGAGACATAGATTTGAACTGAAATTTCAATAACTGTGTTCACTTGTATTGGCCTGGTGTTTTGTTTGTTTTTTTGTTTGTTTCAAGCTATATATCTCTGGCCGCTGGCTAGTAAAGAGGAGTCAGGTTAGGGGAATATCAAAGAATCCGAATCACCCGTATGAATATTTATGTAATAGATTCAGTATAATGTCTAACAGATTTGATGATAATCGAAACCCCTCTGCTGATTCATCAAGGAGATGCTTTTGATAACCCTCAGGGAATATATATATATATATATATATATATATATATATATATATGTGTGTGTGTGTGTTGTGTGTGTGTATATGCCGTACCTTTAGCCAATACACCGTATGTGGGAATGGATTTTTTAAGAACTAGACTTTTTTTTTTTTTTTTTAAGTCGCAAGACCCAACTTCGTAGAAGGGACAAGGTTAGACAGGGGAAGGAGTCTCCGAGTCATCCAGAACCCACGGTTGAGTTGGGGGGAGGTAGGAGTAAGGGTCAAAGGTCATGACCGTGAGGGGATTCGACGCAGAGCTTCAGCGAGAGCTCTCCAGTGCTAAAGTCTTCACTTCCCTGTCGCCAAGGATAAGCACGAGAGAGGAGGAGAGAATTGAACTCGTGCGTCATTCCTTGTATTGTGTTAGTGTTAACACAGGAGTTGTTGGCTTGTAATACAGGAGGTGGTGCATATAGTATCATAGTTCGAGTGTAATCGAGACAAATGTCTCGTTTTCAGTGTTTGCTCAAGAATCTTACAAATGAAACAGATAGACAGACATACATCTGACGAAAACCGTATATTTAAGATGTGGTTTAGTAGTAGTGAATGGTTAAGAGATGGGGCCCCATGAGTATAACCCCTCTTGTTCTAGTACAAATGAGTAGAGTAAGTAATTACCATAGGTGTGTGTGTGTGTGTGTGTGTGTGTGTGTGTGTGTGTGTGTAAGTACCTATTTGTGCTATACGGGGAGGGAGTTTTACACTCATGGGGGCCCCATCTCTTGAAAATTCTCTGCTATCATTCAACTTCTTATTACTATAAAAGTAATTCTTTATTTTTTTTTAACAAGTTTCTTGTTTAATTTTATGTTATGTCCTCTGGTTGCTGTATCTTTACTACATCTCTCGAAGAACTGTCCCCTGCCCATATCACTGATCTGTTTCAGCAACTTAAAAGGTTATGATAAGGTCACTTCTCGCTCTTGTATCTCCCAGGGCAGGCAAAATTAAAAGCCTGTACCCTTTCCTTGCAACTTAGATATCTTAATTCTGGTACCATTATTGTTGTCATCCTCTGGTCTCTCTCTGTTTGGCTCTTTGTGCTTCTTTAGGTGTGGAGACCTGATTTGAGAAGCATATTCTAGTTTTGTCCTTATGTAGGATATGCACGGCTTCGTTAATATATACTTATCCACATAGTTGAAAGCTATCTTGATTTTTTTCAGCAGACAGTTTGTATTCTTAATTGTTCTCCTAATGTGGGACTCTAGCGACGGGTTAGGGACGATGTCGACTCCCAAGTCCTTCTTACACACAGAATCATCTACCAAGTATCAGACCAACTTTGATGTTTGTTCAGTTCTTGTAAGCTGATGCAGGCTTTCCTCGCTATTCAGTTACCTAAAGACTTTCGCATCATCTGCAAACATATTCAGGTAGGAGTGCATTCCATTAGGCATGCCATTTAAATAGATCAAGAAGGATAATGGTCTCAGAACAGAACCCTGCAGCACTGCGTTGTTTACATCGAACTATTCGGGGTAGGCTCCAGTAGCATGCGTCCTCTGTTCCCTCCCACTGTGGTAATCATCCGTCCATTGAAGGAATTCTTCTCTTCTTCCTCCCTGGTGATCCTGCCTCTTAATCAGCCACTTATACTGCAAAGTGTCAAATGCCTTTTAGCGGTCCAGATACAAGCAGTCCACCCGGTCATCCCTTTTGTCTAGGACTGAACTCTCTCTTAGAACTCTTAGGTGGAAAGTTACTAATGACTTTCTTTCCCTAAAACGGTGCTGTACCTCATGTGGGTAACTTCTCCTCAGTAGAGAGTCATCCACTTGCTTTCTAATGATCTTTTCGAGAACCGTAACATACCTCACTCGTTAATGAGACCGGTCTGCAGTTCGACGCCTGTTCCTGGTCTCTTTTCTTACAAATGGATATGACGTTTGCACTCGCCCATTTCCAGACACTTTGCCTCTCTCTCTCCAGTGACATCTGAAACAGTACTAGTTCAACTGGTGGTGTCCCTGGCATGTCTGTATATGTCCTAAGGACGTGTGGTGAAATTAGTTCTTCTTCACATATCCTTACATCATTCTGTGCAGTTATTCCCTCGGAATCCCTCACTCCGATTCGCTACCCTTAACAGACAACTGACTCCTGGTGAATTTATGGACAAAGTTTTGAATTTTCACCTGCCTTGTCCACAGTATTCTTTTCACAGTTTCCTTGTTCCCCCTTTGTTATCCTATGTGTGTGTGTGTGTGTGTGTGTCTGTACACGTAGGACGAGAGACATGGTACATGTGTATAAAGTTAAAAGACGGGGCAAAACGAGCGTAAAACTCTCCCCGTAACACTCAGATAGTAATCACACACACACACACACACACACACACACACACACACATACACACACAGGACTCCACGAGCGTGGAACTCCCCTTCCCCGTACCCCACATAATCATAGACACACACACATATACACATACATAAACTTAGACACACACTCCTCTGTATTCAGCTGTATAAAGATTGCCCGTGTAACATCCTTTTTATTGATAGGTTTCGTCTGTCTTTATAGCTAGCCGTTTACAATGCTTTTAGTCTCTGGCAGCAATTAGTTATGTTAACCCAGGATTATTAAACTCATTCTTGATATCTTCATTATCATCATCATCATTATTTATTGTTATTATTATTATTATCTGGGGATAGGGGATTAAGAATACTTCCCACGTATTCCCTGCGTGTCGTAGAAGGCGACTAAAAGGGGAGGGAGCGGGGGCTGGAAATCCTCCCCTCTCGTTTTTTTTTTTTAATTTTCCAAAAGAAGGCACAGAGGGGGCCAGGTGAGGATATTCCAAAAAAGGCCCAGTCCTTTGTTCTTAACGCTACCTCGCTAATGCGGGAAATAGCGAATAGTTTAAAAGAAAAAAAAAGATTATTATTATTATCATTATTATCATTATTATTATTATTATTATTATTATTATTATTAATTATTATTATTATTATTATTATTATTATTATTATTATTATTATTATCATACGATCGCATAAACACGCACACACACACACACGTTTAGGGTAATAACTTTGTATTCGATTTCTTTGGTTCGTGTCGTGGGCTTCAGTCCCTCCCGCAGTTTTTGTATTGTTTGCATTCGATGAATGTATTTCTATCGTTCGTATCACCAATATTATATTGTTTGCAGTAGTTGAATGTATTTCTATTATTCGTATCACCAATATTGTATTAAAATAGTTTCATTTACGTTTCATGGGTGACACTGAGATCGGAAACGTCTTACTTGCGTATAGATCGTCGTAATTAGGCCTTTTAAATTGCCCTCCCCCCCTCTTGTAACCCTCTTGCCCAGGTTCCCTTTAAGAACGCGAGGGCCAGCCCCTGGTCATAATTCAGGCGAACCTGCTGTAAACGTGCCGAGAGAAGAATGAAACACACATGTTGGTATCTTAAATTTATGATGGTATAAACATCGAAGCCAATATAGTTCCAGGTAGATAATATGACAGACTAATTAGACTAGTTTTTCTTTGGCATCATGCCACAGGGAAATGTAGAAGGTTAGTATATTCAACAGGGATCCAAAATGGAAGGGGATCGGTTGTTTTTTTTCTTCTCTCTCTCTCTAATCACGGTCAGTGTTGCGTTGGTGGGAGGGAGGCTCCTCCCCGCCCCCTAGGGATTTATGGGTAGGTGCGACCGTATCGTCCTTCCCTGCTGTCAGTAGTGCTGCCACCCTGCGATGGCGTCGGGTGCGGCGCGTCGAAGAGGTCGATCATGTTCAAACGTTGGAAGTTCGCTGATCCTGCGGTGAAGCAGGAGGGAGGACTGAGTGTTCATTCATTCTTGTATTTATGCGAAGCTCATGGCCAAGGTCTGGCCAATGGCTCTGGATCAAGGCCAGGCCCTCATTCCAAGGGCTGGAGAAAGGGTCTGTCTTCCGGGAAGAGGTTGGGGTTGGGGCGGGGATTACTAACGTATGGGTGGAAGCTTCTTCCTAAGAGACACACATAAGTAAGAGTCAGTAAGTATTCGTCTTCGTTCGTTCGATGCGAGGTTAACAACGATGGTGAACCAGGTCCGGGGAAAGTGCACCAGGAGGGATGGCCGGGGGTACTGGACGGTGCACAGGAGGTAAGGGAAGGTACACGAGAGGTACAGGGAATGCGGCTTCTCGAAGCGCCGAGAGCGAGTGGTAGTGAAGACCCCTCGATGTTTTTTTTTTTTTTTCCACTGCTTTCTTACAGGTGCTGGTCAACGCTCACTCCCCGACGCAGCCGAGCGAAGTCCTCGAACACCAAGTCCTCACCCGAATCCGACTTCCCTGAGCCTGTGGGAAGGAAAGGGAAACGGGGCCTTAACACTACATCATTCTTTTGCAAAGACGATGTAAATATATTAACAGTGAGACTCTGGGAAGGTGAAATGATTTTATCACTGTTAGAGGGAGATACTCATTACTTTTTAGACTAAGGTGACCTTAAATACTTCATATTTCAGTTTCCGCTATAGCAGAAAAAGAGAAAAAGCTTCTTTTAAAGGGAAGTCTGCTTGGTCCTTAATCTTTAGTGATATGTGAAAGAAAAGCTTTGAGTTATATAGCATTTAGCCACCGCTGTCAACACAGGAAGGTTAGCCAGCCACAGATGCCAACATGAGCTGGCCAATCAGCCACTAATAGCAACATACACACCAGGAGCGGGATGCATCAGCTTGAAGGGCAGGTCGGCCACCAGCTCCCCGCCAAGGGTGCCACAGTTCAGGCGGACGCGGACGCTGTAGGAGACCACGATACCCAGGGCGTCGTTGGGATCGGAGCCTTCTTGAAGCAGCGTGGAGGAGGCCAAGTTAGCGTCGGTATCCTGCAGAAGGAGAATGCGAGAGAGAGAGAAAAAAAAGATAAATTAAATCTTGAGTGTCAAGTTTCGTCAAGCGATTAAACTTCTCGTCCATGGAAATAACATTACTATTACATTTCCTCATCGTCTTTCAAAACGGTGTTTCAAGTCTCATTTTTCGGGGTTTCAGATAGACACTATACCCAGAATTACCAGCTGTTGAGAGGGATAAGCGATCCTTACCTTAATCTTGCCGTCGAGGGCGATGCCGAACTTGCTCTTGTTGGCCAAGAGGGGCGTGATGTAGAAGGTCTTCTGGAAGTGACCCCCGGACTGGATGGGACAACCCTCGTTCGATTCCAGCGACGCCACCTGCGGAAGTGGACGACGACGTGTTAAGATTTTTACGAGACGTTTTGAATACTGGATGATATCGGTCCTAAATATTCCCAGAATTTGTCTCCTCGCTTCAGAGATTAATTAACGAGAACTTACTTTATATTATATCATATTGACTGAACCAACAGTCAATTATAGATTGGATGAAAGGAATATATATCATTACAACAACTACTTGTCATCTGGATGACAGCTACGTATTGCAGATACAGCAACCACGTCAATACAGCACGAAGTGCGGTCATTAATGATAGCCACGGGTCAGTGACACCACCTCGTGCTGTGAAGGAGGGTAAAGGTCTTTACCTCTCTAGTGATCTGGGCGTTGGTCATGGTGACTTCGACGTGCTGGACGATGGCACACTTCATACCCTTGACGGACTTCCTGCTGCTGTTGCTGATGACGAGGCTCGGGGTGATCTGTTCCCCGTGGTAGTACACTTCCTTGTCTAGGGTCACCTCCATGTTCACCGTGCCCGAGGACATGGTGAACTTCTTGGAGACGAGGGTGCTGGGCTGGCGGTTGCTGCGGTCCAGAGGGTAGTACTGGACCTTCCTGACGGCAAGGGTCACGGAGTTTCGACGGTGGGGCTTCTCGTCGACGTTGTCGGCGACGTAGACCTTTAGCTCGTAGATGACTCCCAAGGGTTTGGCCTGGAGGGTTAAGGACGGGGGTTGAGAGGTCGCAGGTTCTCGGATTTGTCAGAGGGTTAGAGACGAACTCCTAAGCAAGCCAGAGCTTTACTACAACAATAGACTTTATGATGTTACTTAATGATCCCTTGAGCACGACGGTACGAGCCTTAAGTTTGATGCCCTGGCCTCTGAACTGACCCCCTTTGAAGTTCAGGTCAAATGCCAGGCCATCATAGTCGAGAATTGTATCGTCTTGATCAAAGCTTCAAAAAGTTACCCTCAAATCAAATTCGTCAAGCGTCACAACAAGCACTTTGAAAGAAAAGCGGGTTATTGTCATTGCTAATTTCATATTAGACATTACTTTCATAGTGGTCGGTAACATCGTACATCACCCCCCTATCCCAGAAGGAACTCACTGACTCCTGAAGCAAGTAGTCCTCCTGGGGAAATCATCAGCACGTCTTACCGTTTCTTCGGACCCAGGGTGGAGCTGGACGGAGCAGGGGGCATTGTCTGGGATGATGATGGCGAAGGGGTAGGAGTTGTTTCCCAGCTTCTTGAGCAACCTCTCCTGCACCTCGGTCGTTTTCAACTTTTCCATGCTCGGGTAGATCTCCTGGCAGGTGAGCAGCATCTCCTTGCTGAAGTGCAGCCCCATGACCTCATCCTCCTCGCGACCGAAACGGTACGTGACCGTAACCTGATGGAGACAAATGTTTGAAAGCATTTTCATTGAAATATTTAACTGGCAGATGTGAGAACAGCACATAAGTGACAGTTGCAATGGGTTTGAAATAACCCAGCGAATAAGTGAAGGGATGTCGGTCATCATAGTGTGAAAATAAATCCGAGTTACAAAGTAGAGAATTATATAATGGAAAAAAATAATACTTTCATAAATTTGTTACTTTAAATACTTCAAACTCAACTTAATCGGCATAATGTATCCACGGAAATTATTTTTTAGCGACCTGTCGTAGCATTTTTCTAGTGTAGGGAAAGTTTGTTTTGAATACGTACAGCGGCGTAGACCTTGCGGCCGCGGAGGTAGTCATTGTCAACGACGACGACGCCATCGACGGGCTCAGTGGTGGTGGCGTTGTTCACAAAGTCTCGGCGACCGAGGTATACTGTGATCTTACCTGCGGGAGAAGGAGGAGGAGACGTGGGATTAATCTACGGGTAAATCATCAGGTTGGTCAGTCTTTCACATGAGTAAGAGAAATGCACAGCGAGGGAAGGTCAGAGACCTGCGTTTTATCATAAGGGAAGCCTACCCCAAGAGAATATATACTTTGAATTAGAATAAATATGATGTGTTGAGTAGTGTGGCTTGTACTGACGAAAAACTGTGCAGACGAAATCAATGATTATTCTCTGATGATACCCGTGTAATCACTTACTAGTGCTAATACTATACAATATGGTGTTAGCTTAGATGTTGTATCACTAACTGTAGCATGATTTTCTTGTGTTTATGGGTTCGGCCACACTGCTATGCATCAGCTTAAAGGGCTTGATCTTAAGCGCCTACATAGGATTTATGTTTTGGCATAAAATTTTTAACCCCAACAACACATGATGAATCTGAATTTACTACAGGACTAAAGAAACATAATTGTATTATTGAATGATACATATTGAGAGTAAATATTCATAATGTCAGTGCATGTAAGAGTACCCCGAGAAGCGAGTTTCTAAGATATAATTGCCTTAACGCATAGAAGCAATCCATAATATCATTCGCATCTGGTATACGTACAAATGAAAAGTAATATTATGTATACTAATGAAAAGTGATACTGGTTCTGATTTTTTTAACGTTTGTGATTTTTTTAAGTTATATGCACTGAAATAGCTGATTTGGTGGGTGATTTCAAATGTGGTGGGAACCATGTAACTGCGTATGTGGTCATGCGAATTGTGGTGTATTCACCTTTTCACTCATGCCAGTAACTATATATATGTGCTTGTGCGAATTGTGGTCTAGCTACGCTTGTGGCCTTTTCATCTGACAATTAAAAAAAATCCAAGTTCCTGGATTTCATGTTTATGGGTAGCTTTTGCAGTGCAGAGACCTAAAAGTTCCCTTTGCTGTGAGTAAAAGAAAAAAAAAGAACCGATCCAAACGGTTAATATCTTCGTTATACTGTAGATATTTAGTTATAGTGTGGGTAGTCAGAACGTTAATGTACGTTCCTTAGAGAGCAGTCTGAATCAACTTACCATTGGGGGCGGTTTTCTTGAAGACTTTCACGGCGTTCACCATCGAAGAAGATTTGTGTTGCTATTTGGCTTAAGGAGAGTAAGTCACAAAAGCAGATGCTCTTGGGGCGAAAAGTGAAGGCGGTATTACTGGAAATTCGCGAAGTGGAGACTATATACTCCGAGCATAATCCCATTTGGGCGAGAACCCGTGTTTGTCGCTATTAGCACAGCTTCTGCAGGTGGTAATTAGATTACACAAGCAAGTATTTCCTAGTGCATCTTTGAAACATTATTCACCACGGGTACAGGCGAGCCAGTGGTATGCTCACCAGGATTTTTTTTCCTGTTAAACTGCGTTTGGTATTACTACATGTTGTTGAGAGGCACCAGGGTTAGTTTATTGATATTTTTTTTTTTATAGATGTCTTGGCATATGCTCAGAAATATGAGGATCTGAGTCATGCATCTGTTATATGAATTAATTTTGCGCCAACCCCCATTTTTTTTTCCCAGTGAAAAGAGTTGACGGTGTCAAACTTACGATATATATATTTTATTTCTATCGCAAGATCTTCAGCGGTGAGTTCGACGATAATTTTCGTTTTCTATACCATGATCGTCAACGGTGTTGTTCACTATTCAGTACTGGTCTTGCCGATGCTTTTCACCGTGATACCTTCTGGATGTACATGCTGATTATCTCACGCTAAGTCACCTTTGCTAATGTCGGGTAGATTAGATACAGTGATGGACGCCCCCCAAATTGAGTTGTTTATGATGTGTGTGGTCGATAAGCTATCGCTGACTGTCCTAAATGTTTAGCGGAAATGTAGGGGAAAAAGATAATGTTGTGACCCATTCAAATTCGTTTACTTATGACAGATATTCAACAGCTTTGCATCATTAAGAATCCTATGGATAATGCTTATAGAATAGACTTAGTTACCGTCAGTATAGAATTAAACTTTCCAAAAGATAATGGGGTCATTCTAATAATCTTTAACGAAGTGCACCATTGAATATTTTGAAAATTAATTGAATACTCTGTTAGATAACGAGACAATGGGATTATCGGAGCCCGACCCCTCAGGCGGGCGAGAACTAGAATTATGTGGTATATGTAGGGTTAATTAACAGCTAATGGGCTGAACCAAGGCATGTAATATAATGGTCATGATGGATTTGAAAATGAGCGTTCCTGACACTCCTTCGCGAACGCGGAATTATATGAGGGAAGGAGAGCTCAGGATAAAGAGCTGGTTCAGTGAGTGTTTACCTGGAATTGGGAATGTGTGTCAAGCCGAAGTAGGTGTTTTTGGCGCCTGTGTTCGCTTAGGAAGCCATACTGAAGGGGTTCCGGACGACACCGGTGTGAATCTTCACGTCTTTGTTTATACTTGTGTGCGAAGGTAGGGAAACGATACCATGCTGGGAAATGCCGTACTGTTGGGTAATACTTGTGGACGTAGGGTAATGCTATTGTATTATTGGTTGATGAGTGTGGATGTAGGGTAAGTCTGCCGTATCATTGGTTAGTATGTGTGAAATGGTGTGCCGCATGGGTCAGTCCTGGATATGATTCTCTTTGTTTTATGCATTAATGACACTAGCAATGGGCTGTGCTGTAATATAGAATTAGCAGGCGAAACTAAGTTGGGATATTAGAACTTCCACAGCAAATCAAAGCCTGCACCTGCAAACCTAACAGCCTGCTAAGACTGAAAAACAGGTGGCATATAAATTTTGGTACCGATAGACGCACAATCTTACAGTCAGCAGTAGAATCAAAAAAATAGGATGTCTTTTCAGTTTTGTTGAGCTTAGCGTAAACAAGGTCAAAAACCAAGGTGAAATAGTGCATAGAAGCAGTAAAATGACACCAACAAAAAAAGAAGTAAGACCGTGGTTTTGGGCATTCGAATTTAAGTTCATTAACCTATTCTTACTATTTACAGTTCACGTAAAGCGTCTCCATCATCAAGACTGCTCTCAAAACAAACAAAAGCAAAAAAGCTGCGAGCTATCATAGATAATTACCAAGCTGAGAAAAAAGTCTTGCTAGGGCCATTTAAACGACCTAAACCTATTTCGCTTCGAAAATAGAATGCTAAGAAGTGATTTGATAGATGTATTCAAAATTATCGAAAGGTCTGTCCTGATTCAAGCAGCTGTTTAGTTTACATTAGCCAGATTTCACTCGTTTTATTGCGATTGAGGCTAAGTACCTTTTCCTCAGCAGGGTTGTTAACGTACAGAATTATTTACCTACAAGAGAAGTCGCAAGAAACACCATAGATACGTTGAAAAAATAAACGACAAAGCACTTCGCTTAAAGTCCACAACGGAATTACTTGCGCCTCCATAGACAGGTATATCTCATTAGTATATTTTTGCTTTATACTCCTGTAGTCTCCTCTGGCATCGCAAGCACCTTGAAAAGACCTATTGATCAGTGGCTGTTTGTTGTCCTTTATATTCATTTTTTGTATTATAGGTTTAACAAGTATCATGTAGGAATATGGTGCCATGTTATTGTTTAGTTCACGTGAATGTATAGGAAGGCTGCCATATTGATGATAAGTGTAAATGCGGAGAGATGCTGCCGGGTTAATGTTTGATACGTGTGATTGTTGGAAAATGCTGGCGTATAATTGATTGATACATGTCATTGTCGGGATATGGCGTATTATTAAATGATGATATGTGACTAGGGACATACTGGCATGTTGTTAGATATGTATTCCAAGTTCTGAAGCCTAATTGTGACAAGTGGTATGTTTATTTTTCATGTGAATCTTGGGAATGTTGCTCCATCATAGTTTCGTGTCCGGAAGCCTACTCTTGTAACGACAGGCGTGGAATACAGCTGATTTTGTTTGTGTATGTTACAGCGGTGACGAGTTGGTTGTTTTGGCATTTAGGCCTATCAGCTGCCAGGGTCATTAAGGCCGTCAACGTAAGCTACGTCTACCAAGCGAAAAATCTTTTTAACACCTTCTTCGGGTGTTGAAGATAATTCTAAGATCACATACATTCTCACTGTGCATGTGGCCCAGCGTGACTGTCGTACTTTTCTGTATAAACGATATCATTGAAGACGTTAACAGTGCTCAGATTTTAGATTAAAGGATATTCAGAAATGGTTTGCTACGTTTGGAATTCAAGTGGGTAACTAAAAAGAAAAAAGATCATAATCATTAGCATCTTGCTAATGGTGAGGTTGATTTCACCGTCCTTGGCTCTTAATGCGTTTGATTCAGATTTATTTATTATATTTTGTATGGATATTTCATACTGTTCAGGGGTGATGGCCTGGCTTTTAACCTAACCCTTAAGTGTCAGATTAAAGGACACGGCACCATCCCAAAGGGTTTTACATTCGTGTTCCAGAGGTCTTATTTATGTATTTGAGTTTGATTATAAATTGTTGTAAGTTTTGATCGAACTTGTACGCACTTAAGGCTCTGCAACATTGGTTGATGGCTGGACTCTCCCGAGGAGAACAAGAGAACCTTATTTTCCAGATGTTAGGTGTTTTGGGAGGCGTGAATGTATGTGGACGTACGACAGGTGGGGAGCAACAAGCTTATATGGATGTGTGACATTTGGAGCGTGACAGGCCTTGGTGGATGTCCGACGCGTCGGGCCTAGCAGTTCCCGGTGGACGTTATGACAGGGGCATGACATGTCATGGGGTACGTATGACAGATGGGACGTGACACGCTTTTGTTGACATATGACAGGTGGGACGTGACATGAGAGGTCTTTTGGCGGACGCGTGTGTCAGTCTCCTGATGCAGCGTGACACGTCACAGGGGATTACCCCGCCCTGACCCCAATCTTTCAACTGCGTCACAATCCCGTTACCTGTTGCCGTCTTCAAGTCGCTAGACGTCACATTACCGGTAGCACACCATCGCTAGCTAACATTAAGTGCGATTGCAAGAAACAGGGGTATCATATCAAACTAGCATTTGCTATGGCAGTGGGGAAGTCTTGTAAAAATTTGTGGTCTGTTATTGATAGTGTTACTGGCAGCAGCAGCAACAACAGCAACAACAGCTGCAGCAGCAGTAGTGCCAGTCCACCAGGGGCTTCAGTAAGCGGGCTTCAGTACCCCCCCCTCCCTCCCTCCCTCCCCTGCCGGCCGCTGCTTAACCGTCCGCCGTCCCGATCCCCCTCCCCCCTCCACCAGCCGTGGAACCAACGGTCATCTGATGATCACCTCCTCCTCGAGGACACGCCACCACACCGTTCTCCTCGGGATACCGTAGATATCCCCGCAGTTCGTCACAGTATCCTGGGCAGATGATGATTAAATTGGGGTTAACAACGGTTGTGGCCGCACAACCCAGCGCGAGTGCTTATGAAATATACCCCAGGCTCGTTGTGGCACAAGAACGGTCAAGGGAAGAAGACCTTGTCGGAACAGCGGCTTTCCGTACAAGATATCCGATAAGATTGGCGGGGGGAAAAAAGCCACAACGCTTCCCTGTACAACTCTCACGTAGAGAGAAAAAAATATGTGGGGGCCACAGGGGCAGGAAGGTGGATACTTTCATATGACTGGCAATATTTCCTTTCTTGTAATATGGAATTATAAATTCGTAGACAGATGATGAATGAAATAATAGAAGAGAAGAGCTTACACAACTTTCCACACGCGCCTCATCCGACAGTAGGAGATTTAAGCTTCTGCACTAACATCGTCACCGTCATCTCTTGCCACCAGAAATCCCTCGTCCCCGGGTTGCATTTCGGCACATGCGAACTAGTATGCATTGTAAGCATTACTGACCTCAGGCTTTATATCTGTATAAAGGATCTTGAACAACTCTAAAAAATGAACAACCCCATTTTTTTAGTTTCCGGTTATTGTATGTATTTATTATATGTATATTTCAGCTCTTGACTGCAGTTGCTAAACATTTTGGATAACAATATTAATGATAATAATTTATTATTATTATTATTATTATTATTATTATTATTATTATTTTTTTTTTTTTTTTTTTTTTTTTTTTTTTTATACTTTGTCGCTGTCTCCCGCGTTTGCGAGGTAGCGCAAGGAAACAGACGAAAGAAATGGCCCAACCCCCCCATACACATGTACATACACACGTCCACACACGCAAATATACATACCTACACAGCTTTCCATGGTTTACCCCAGACGCTTCACATGCCTTGATTCAATCCACTGACAGCACGTCAACCCCTGTATACCACATCGCTCCAATTCACTCTATTCCTTGCCCTCCTTTCACCCTCCTGCATGTTCAGGCCCCGATCACACAAAATCTTTTTCACTCCATCTTTCCACCTCCAATTTGGTCTCCCTCTTCTCCTCGTTCCCTCCACCTCCGACACATATATCCTCTTGGTCAATCTTTCCTCACTCATTCTCTCCATGTGCCCAAACCATTTCAAAACACCCTCTTCTGCTCTCTCAACCACGCTCTTTTTATTTCCACACATCTCTCTTACCCTTACGTTACTTACTCGATCAAACCACCTCACACCACACATTTTCCTCAAACATCTCATTTCCAGCACATCCATCCTCCTGCGCACATCTCTATCCATAGCCCACGCCTCGCAACCATACAACATTGTTGGTACCACTATTCCTTCAAACATACCCATTTTTGCTTTCCGAGATAATTATTATTATTATTATTATTATTATTATTATCATCATTATTATGATGTATATTTCAGCTCTTGACTGCAATTGTTAAACATTTTGGATACTAATATTATTGATAATCATAATGATAATAATGATACTAGATAATATCATTATTATTCCTCCTTCTCCTCCCCCTCCTCCTCCTCCTCCTCCTCCTCCTCCTACTACTACTACTACTACTACTACTACTACTACTACTACTACTATTACCACTCGCAGAAATACCTGATTCTGACGTTCAGAAAAATATGTAGTTATAATTACAATATCCTTCCCCAATTAGTAGAACGTGAAGCACAGTACGAGCCAGATCTTTTCATTTTCATGTAGGGTGAAGTACACCAATTTTAACTTATCTATGCTGTTTGGTGTGTGTTACTGCATATATTTCAGTGGCCTTTGGAATCGTCTTTTAAGACATAAATTCCCATCAGTATTACTGTAGATAGTACCAGTAATATTTACCAGGCAGTAGGTAGGTAGGGAATAATGTTTTAGTGGAGATCCTGAATTCGTTATACAACGGCCGGTACACTGGCTGAACAGAAACGATTGTGATCATAACATACTCATCTGTTATATCGGGTTATGCCGGGCTTCATGTGGATATAGATAGATATTCTGATTTTTGTTTGACAATGCGGTGATTTCTTTGACAAGTTACCATATCTTCTCTATCTTTAGTAAAGAATAAGGTTCCTTATTCTTTTAAGAATGCTTCGGAATATTGTATATTCCTTTCAGAGTGCTTTAAATACTTAAACAGGTGAGCTGCTATAGTATTTAAAAGTGTAATGGCGGCAACGTATGGCTTCTCCAGGTAGGTCCGTGGTCTCCTGCACCCTGGCTAGCATAGGCTTCCCTCCTGTATGTATGTGTGGGTGTTCATGAACTCTGTGCATATTGTATTTGATGTCTGTCGATATCAGAACCCGTCACATTCACATCAAACTGCAATTACAACGAGTACTTCTTCGTGGTCCATGCAACAGCTTACCCTTTGAAATTCAGGTCAAGCGTGCCCATGCAGCAGCTACCCTATTATAACTTCCGTACACTCACTGACTCCTTTGTTAGCATTTCTTACGACCATAATATTTTATTTACCATTTAGTTCTCTTATCTCTGGTGATATTAGTCTGACTTTATAAGGGTACTTTTCTTGTTACTATATATTTTTTTTAGTTTTTGTATCATAAGCCAACCTTGTTGCTTGTGAATTATGTGGAAGTAGCAAACACTCTTGTGGCTTTTAACTCAGTGTTTACGTCGAATTCCTCACTTGAAAATTTTGATTTTTACACAAATTAACCTCAATTTCTTTTTTTTTTTTTTTTTTTTTTTTAAGAATTGTGTCCAGTCGAGATCATAAGCTCCGTTCTTAACAGAAAAGTATGGAATATGATGAAGTAAGTTTAACGGTATATATTTAATCGACCGCTACATCTTCCTCCATTTGTTACATAATTTGGATGTTCTTTGTCTTCACTTACTACCTATACACATTGCCTTTGACCTTTGTTTGCCTTCAGCACAGTAAACAGCGTAGGATGATGTCGGCACATTCAGTCTTGCCATAAAGATCAACCTTGACCTACTTTAGTCATACATCGCTCTACAGGCCTGATGGACCAAGGTCACGGAATCAGTTGGGAATGCGCCTGTTTAAATACTTGAACGAGTTTGCAAGTACTAACGATTCGCTTGATGCAAGCAGCCATGATGAAAACAATAATGTCTATTATAGAAGTAGACAAACCTTACTTTATAAGAGAGCCTGGTGTATAGTCTTGTGTTCGTCTTGTTTCCAGGTTCTGCTTGGTACATTAAACAATAATATCATTTATGTCTAGATTGTATAATGACAGTTATTTACTTTTACAGAATATCTTTAGAATGAAAGCCTCTCTGTGTAGTCTTGCTTTTTAGAAGTGTAACTAAAAGTGAATTCGTTAAACGATTATCATAAAAACAAGATAGAATACCATAGTGAAGAGCCAGGACAACAGTGGTAAAATGAAAATCCCATGTGTATTTATGAAAACTCATCGTAAATCCACTTGTGAAATGGGTGTGCGTGACCTTTTCCAACCTGGCCCTGCCATCATCAGAGTTGCGAAGCCCCACAAAGCCGGCCAACGGCTCCGGGTGGGGAGGTAAGCCTCGTTCGTACCATCTGACGCGCACAAAACCCGCGCGGTGAGTCTGTTGTCAGGTTAAGGCTTTGTCTGGAACGCCATTTAATAAATAGTCTTGGACTTTTTGTATGACCGAGTCTTCGAATTCGTGTTTTTGAGCGTTACATCACAGTGCATACTGATTGATTAGGTAGATGAATAAAAGGATGTTCTTCATTTTAATGAAAAGAAGCGTTTTAGGCTATGTAGAACGAAAGGTTTATTGTCTGGTATAATGTAGCAGAAAAGCCGATGGCTTTATTGTTTGTTGCATAAGACTAACATGATACATTATTTACAAGATAGAGATAGACACGCGTTGTGAAAGGAGGGGGAACCCCTCCGCTACTATTTTTTTTTTCTTTTATGCAGTCTTATTGTAAATCTCAGCTCAGCTGACATGCTTTTCGAGGTTAAGAGGGAGAACTTTACTGTTTCTTTAAAATTAGTGGAGAACTTTGCATGTGCTTTTTTTTTTTATTAAGTACTGGACCTATAGAGGGTCGGTTGGTTCTTTCCGTTTTAAGCCTTGCGACAGCTAAGGTCGGTAAGGCCGTCAACTTAATTTTGTAATTATCAGGGGAAGAAAAGAAAACTTAGATGTTCGAGGTAAATATCAAAACCATACACGCTTACTACATAATAAGGACCTTCCTTATGTACTTGTAAATGCTAAATCTGTCTCTGAATAGTAAGTGGAAACTCTTATTGGCATTGCATAAAGATTTCTTCGTGAATGTGTCAAAGAAGAGAACGCTGGCATTTTAAAGGTACAGTTCAAAGTTTCACTGTTGCATGTTGTTAGGCAGACTCCCTCCATTCTTTTGCCGTAGACAGGAGTTTGAGTGGCCTAATAGACAGCTCTCATTGATTCGTGGGTGAAATTTCGGTAATAAACGCCAGAGTTGGCATTAGTTTGCATATGCAGATTTTATTATCGCATTTAAAAGATGGATTGACATACGATGCTCAGAGGTTCGACGAGGATTTTTTTTTTTTTTTTGGCTTAATGACATAGTAGTCCTTTGCTCTTACATTTACTTTTATACATTTACAGCGAGGTAGAAGTTAACAGAGAACATCAAATACATCAGGTTTTGTTGTATGTGGAAAGTGGATTCACTGGAGATTTGGCGTATAATTGTATTGTCTTTATGGTTTTCTTTCTTAGTATTTCGTCTCTCACTTTATACGCAAGCAATAGGTTTCTGTTATTATATTTATCTGATAAAGAAAAACGAGGAATATTGTGGCCTTGAATACTGCGGTTTGTAATTTGGTCATCAGCCGTATTATCAAATTCACTTTGTGATGGGTTTGTGCGCTCGCCTGCTGGTGGTGCCGGGGCACTTCCCTCTACATAACGTAGGTGGATATCCCAGTAGTCTTGGATCTTCCCGGTATTGCTGCTGTTTTAGGTGTATGCATTGGCCGGCAGTGAATAGTTTTTATCATGAGATTTCTGCCACAGTTAGCAACAGCAGTATGTTCCATGGGCAGAAAAGTTACACGAAAGTATAGTTTGGTGCTTTGCTGATGACACTAGGGTAAGCAGAATGATAGGATCAGGTGATGGGGAAAAAAAAAGATACAAAAAGACTTGAAGTCAATCTGCATATGTCCAGTGAAGCAGGTGGAATTCAACGAATATATAGATCATAGATCAACGATACATTGATGACACCGTATAAAGGCTCAACAAGGGAAAGTTGACCAAATTTTGAGAAGGTGGCCTTCGATTATTGTCACTGATCGGCCCTTGCCGACTGGCAGGCGGCAGGTGGTTGGTAGAAAGGAGATCCACACTTGGTATGACGTAAGAACACAAGGATTAGTTGTGTAAGACGTAGGGGGGAAAACCTCTAACAGCCCCTCCGGCTTCTTTATCCCCCTCGCAAATCTTTCCAATAAGTGGATCCCCTAGATATATAAAGCCTGTCTTGCCCATAGCCCGGTCATCTAGTCTCCGTTTTTCGTCGAACACAGTCATTTTTGCGCGACTTCTCCTCTTGCAGGATATAACGAACGAAATTTCGATGGTGAACGCCGTAAAAGTCTTCAAGAAAACTGCCCCTAATGGTACGTGGTTGGCATTCAGCGTAACATATCCCTAAGATTCAGTAGGTTGTTGTTGACCTGAGCGTGACTTCGAAGATCTTCGGAGACCGAAGCTACTTGGTGGGTTCCATATGGAGGTAGTGAATCGATGACGAGGAGTACGAAGGCTTGATCTCACGGGGACTGTGTTGCTCTTTCGCAAATGTAATTCAAAAGAAAACTTTAAGCTTTTGTGACGTTGCCTCGACGATGGACTTTGAAGGGTAGAAGAACCATGTACGACTTTTGCAGACTCTGTCGAAACAGCTTTACTTCTGACATTTATTGGTTTGTTCCCTTGGATGTTTATGGTGTTGGGAACGAGAGCATCAGATTTATCTCATTGGTGATGACGAGGAGTGCCAGAAATACGACGTCGATGGTCCTTTTGTCCCTGCTGCTCCAAGTATTCCTCCACCCCTTTCCGTGAAGTTAAGCACCGTGTCCTCACAGGGATACAACAGATGAAACTCTGTGTGCTTGAGACCTGAGGAGCTGATGGAAGCCAGCTGAACAAAGGCTACAATAGCCCCTGATGCTTATGAATGAAAGCCTACGTGAACTCTGCGCTGTCGCCCCCTAATATTGTTATGTTATACATCCAGTTTTTGTGTATATTCCCTCGTAAGGACCATATTGTTTTACGGCAAGAAACATAGCTTACGTTATATTTTATTTATCTCAGACTTCGTATAACTTATGCTGACATTTGTGTATCATTCAGTTCATATAGATGTAGGCAGCGGGAGTTTGTTAGAAATAACTAATATAATTCTTCAGGTTTTGTTTCTGACAATGCCTCCATCCTCTTCCGCAGGGAAGATCACTGTCTACCTCGGCCGCCGGGACTTCGTGGACAACACCAGCACCACCGAGCCTGTCGATGGCGTTGTAGTATGCGACAATGATTACCTCCGCGGCCGCAACGTCTACGCCACAGTCAGTACTCAGCCTCCTCCTCCCACTAAGCACATTTCCTCACATGGCCTCTCCTCCTTCCTCAGTAATCTTGCTACGTCCCCAGTTGTATTTCCTCTAAAGGACAAAAGATCTGAGCTAAGGTTCTTGGTAAGGGTAAATGCAGTGTGATACTGGTTGGTTTGTGACCCAAGACGTTCAGTTCAGTTGCATTCGCTGCTCAGAGCTTGCTCATCTTGTATAAAAGCCGACTATTTAATTTCCCTTCTTATGTTTAAAGTAGGCCAGCATAATTGATGAATACTTAGATTAGTGTCTAGCACCTTTAAACGTTCTACAGTTCCTTTACATATTTATAACCCACCTACAAGGGCTCTGGCCCATGTGGTTTCCACCCATTGCTTGGTGTCCATGAGATCTACAGAAGCTCTCTTTGGTGTCTTGATAGTGTAGACTGGGACAAGGAGATAATGAACCAGGCTCCGTCTGGGCTTTGGAGACTTCAGCTTGCTACGTTGTAGTTTGGAATTTACATAAAAAAAAGTAGTTCGTTTGTTACAGACCAAACTTTGCCATGTGCGTGATAAAACTTGGTCAAGAAGCACCTCCATGAAGATCATTAGCAGTTCGCTGATTTGGCTAAATGAATCATGTTCAGTTGTGTGTAGATACTAGTTTTTCTTTCTGTAGATCTCCCAATCACCCATCTTCAAGTAGAGAAATTGTTTACCAGCTGAAGAAAAAAATGCAGTGGTGTTAAGATTGTTATTTTGTTAATGATGCTGTTCCTTTGTATACATTACAAATTTACGTGCCTAGTTTTAGGTAAGAATTCTGACAGTTTACCCTATGTGTCTCTACGGAAGATATTTATATTATCTTTTCGCCCTGCCTCTCCGTCAGGTTACGGTCACGTACCGTTTCGGCCGGGAGGAGGATGAGGTCATGGGGCTGCACTTCAGCAAGGAGATGCAGCTGGCCACCCACCAGATTTACCCCAGCGTTGACCAGCTGGAACCAACTGGAGTGCAGGAGAGGCTCATCAAAAAGCTAGGGGGTAATGCCTGCCCCTTCGCGGTCACCCTCCCTGACAACGCACCTGCTTCTGTCCAGCTCTCCTCAGGAACAGAAGAAACTGTAAGCAGCTTAAGTTAACAATTGTTTTATTTGGCATAATACTTCAGAACTTCCTAACAGTTAATGACAGGATTTAACATACTGCCAATGACACAGAAATGTCCAAGAAACGACTATGTTATGAGTTTGGTTAAAAGGACTACTGTAGAAAAGAAAAAAAGTATATCTATATTCAGTTACTGTTCCACCAATGCTACTCATTAAAAAAAAAATTATTAGTTTGTATTTAAAAATTGATTCGTAGAATGAGATAGTTTTAGAAAATAAATCTTACATATTTTCAGCAGATAGTAAATATAACCACATTGTTCAGCGTTGAAATATTGCTATATTTCAGGATTAAACCTTTTGGGGTGATGAATAATTGTAGAAATAATGAATAACATAAGATTAAGTCTTGTGTTATTATAAGCTTTCTGACTTTAATGTTAAGAATTAGAAATTACTTAAATTGGGTAGACGAGGAACCCCTTTACTTGATGCGGAAATACTGCTTTGCTTCTTCAAGAGCAAGCCACTTGGTGTGATCTACGAGTTACGGGTGTTCGTGGGTGACAACAGTGAGGAAAAGCCCCACCGTCGTAACTCCGTGACCCTGGCCGTCAGGAAGGTCCAGTATAGCCCCCTAGACCGCAACAAGAGGCAGCCCAGTACCCTGGTCAGCAAGGGTTTCACTTTATCTTCCGGCAAGCTGAACCTGGAGGTTACCTTGGACAAGGACATCTACTACCACGGGGAGCAGGTGCAGGCCAACCTGAACATCAAGAATGCCAGCAGGAAGACGGTGAAAAACATCAAGTGTGCCGTCATCCAGCACGTGGAGGTCACCATGACCAATAACCACTTCAGCCGTGAGGTACCACACACGCCCCTCACTACTGTTTATCTAACATTAGTTCTTACATGCTTCCTAACCTTTAAAAATGTCAGACTTATGTAAGATTTTTCACTTTATTTTGACAGAGGCTAAACCTCCCAAAAGATTCATGCTATAATGTATTTTCCTTTTGTATTCCCATCTGATATAAACGACATTTCTTGGTGTAATTCTTTGATCAAAGGAATTGTGTGTCAAATAATGATGACATCCAGTATGAGTTTTCTAAGATTATCTAGTCTTCTCCCCTTCTCAAAAACCAGACGAATTATCATTATTGTATGCTTGCCTTATGTCTGCGGTATATAAGACTTTAATAAAGTTGGTCTTTTCCACAGGTGGCCAGTTTGGAGTCCAAGGAAGGGTGCCCTATCACCCCAGGCACCAACCTGCAGAAGTCCTTCTGTCTCAGCCCTTTGGCCAGCAGCAACAAGAACAAATCTGGTATTGCTATGGATGGCAAGACTAAGGTACTCATCCTTAGAAATGAACTCTTTGAGGCATTCTCGGAAAAAAAACTTGAAAGCAAGCACATTTCTTTTTTTTGACATTTATTGGAGTAGTGATTGGGAATTAGGCTGGAAATCATTTACTGAAATCGCATATATCGATCGAATATTTGCTAATGTATATACCTGGTCAGAATATAATTGTAACAAATTATTTTGGAACATACAAGAAATGTAAACACATTATACACACCAACGCTGCTGCCCATATAGTTGCAAACACAAACACAGATAAATATATACCACACTGTGGCATCCTTACATATAATTTATTCTTGCAGGACACAGATTCAAACCTGGCCTCCTCTACGGTCATTGGGGAAGGCAAAAACCCCAACGATGCCCTTGGCATTGTTGTGTCGTACGCTGTTCGTGTCCGTCTTAACTGTGGTGCTCTTGGTGGTGAGCTGTTGGCCGACCTGCCTTTCAAATTGATGCACCCCATCCCTGGTGACTTAGGTGAGGCTTTCTAGAAAGGTATGTCTTAGACATTACATAAACAAAAATGCATTTATATATATATATATATATATGGATGTGGATAGGGAGTTGTGGTTTCGGTGCATTACACAGGACAGCTAGAGACTGAGTGTGAAAGAATTTGGCCTTTTTGTCTGTTTTCCTGGTGCTACCTTGATGAAATGGGGTAACAATGCTGTTTCTTGTGGAGTAGGGTAGTGCCAGGAATGGATTCAAGCAAGCATGAATATGGACATGTGTATATATGTATATGTTGATGTTTTTGTATATGTGTATGCATATGTGTGTGTATGGGCATTTATGTATATGTATGTATATATGAGTGGATGGGCCATTCTTCGTCTGTTTCCTGGCGCTACCTCGCTGATGCAGGAAAATGTTGACGGGAATGAATAAGGGCAGACAGTATGAATTATGTACTTGTGTATATATGTATATGTCTGTGTGTGTATATATATATATGTATACGTTGAGGTGTATAGGTATGTATATGTGCGCGTGTGGACGTGTATGTATATACATGTGTATGTGGGTGAGTTTGGCCATTCTTTCGTCTGTTTCCTTGCACTACCTTGCTAATGTGGGAGACAGCAACAAAGTATACTATATATATATATATATATATATATATATATATATATATATATATATATATATATATATATATATATTTTATTTATTTTGCTTTGTTGCTGTCTCCCGCGTTTGCGAGGTAGCGCAAGGAAACAGACGAAAGAAATGGCCCAACCCACCCCCATACACAATGTATATACATACACGTCCACACACGCAAATATACATACCTATACATCTCAATGTACACATATATACACACACAGACACATACATATATACCCATGCACACAATTCACACTGTCTGCCTTTATTCATTCCCATCGCCACCTCGCCACACACACACACATATATATATATATATATATATATATATATATATATAATAGTATGTGTCTGCGTTTGTGTATAAGAAACTTGTTTGTCTAGTAAAGAATGGGATTTTTATATTGGTGTGTGTCCATGAGTGTATGTGAGACTTGAAGAAGTCAGTGTTCCAGAATATTAGGTACTAGTGTATCTCACTTGCCTGTTCATGTAAACTGTGTATGAATACTGAGGTGAACTTTTGCTGACACCATAGGTGGAGTGTCGAAAACGCAGATGGAGAATGAGAACATCGAGTTTGAAGACTTTGCTCGTCTGCGCCGTGGCATGAGTGTTGACCAGCCCTAGGGTTGTGTGACACCTCTTCCCACCACTAGTGTGACACGTCAGACACCAGTGCTGTGTTACACATCTGCCACCAGTTTTGCATTACACATTTTTTCTTCACTTTTGGTTAACTAAACCTTTCTCTTGTGCTTTTATGTCCTGCCTCATGAATTCTGTCATCCATGATGCTGTCTTTTTCTTTCCTCTGAACATGTGCTGTTTCACTTGTTAGTGTAGCCAGTTCCATCTGTATCTGGGAAGTTTCCATCAGGCTAGATATATGCATGCCTAATTATAGCTGGGAGTAAACATGAGCTGCTTTATATGTGCTAGTATTGCCGCCAGCAGTCTAATGTCCCTATATATATACAGTAATGCATATGAATCATCTTCCAAATTATGCAAAACCATCTTTGCCATCTACAGTGATTGCCCACAAGTATGTGCATTTCTACACCATTCTTTTTCCCTTTTGCACATGCAGTTCTGCCAGTTTTACTGTGATGTACTCTTCTGCTAGCTTTGAGATTCTCATTGCACATGCAGTTCCACCAATCTTGCTATGCTTACACCTCGCGCTGGTATTAAAGATTTCGATGTAGTTAGTTAACCTCACGAACGAACGAAAAGTATGATCTTTAGAAATGCTATCAGTACTGCAAGAATGGCTCTGTTTGCAGTCAATAAATTAATGAAATGATCAACTTAGGCTTTTTTTCATCTGTGATTTATTTACGAGAAGAAATTTGAATAGTTAGAATTATCTTGGAATATGAATTTCTGAATTTATCTTCAGCAATTATTAATTCAACAGATTAGATTGATGTATTACTCTATTGGTATCGAATTCATTGTTCAATAAAATTTAGTGTATTGTCATTTTTCCTTACTTATGTCATACACTTAATTCTAGGGACATCAGAATTTATTTTCCAGCCATGTTGAGGATTCATGACTCCCTACATTATAAGTTTTTCAAAAACTTCAAGTTTCGTTTGGTATCACTTCAGGATTTTCCTAGAGCAAGGAAGGTTTTTGTTTTCATAACCCTGCTGTTTTTGGGCCTGAGGAATAATTAGTTTTAGTTGACAAGTCAAATATTATTTCCTTTGCCACCTCAGGGTTTCTTTGAAGGACAGGATTATATTAAAATAAGTTAGGGCTTAGGCAATGGAGTGAAGCTCCCAGTTTGGGGCTTGTTATTTATACGGACTTTTAATCCAACACTTGGTTGTTACTTAAAGATGGTAATGGGTTTGAGCTCTTTTGAATGCTATTAGAGACAATGAAACCAAATTGATCTTTTCATGCATCAGGATTGATATTTGTATGAATCTTGATATATGCAAAAAATTATCTTCTGTAGGAGATAAATAAATCAATTAATGATGTGAAAATGAATGAAAATAAGCTAGTCAGCAGAATACTTTTGATCCCTGGTATTATTGGGTTGCCAGAACAACTATTGCAAAAACAGTATCATCATACTGCATTACTGAAACAAAGAAAGGAAGTGGTGAGGAGTACTGATTAAGGCGAAGGTAGAAGGGTGTATCTGAATAGCGGTATTGCCTAGTACCATGTCCATTTTGATTGTTGATTTTTGATGGCCCTGAAAAAATGAAAGTTCTTGGATAATTTTTGCATTCCTGAATTGCATCATAATTCAGCTTTCGTAATTATGTTTAAGGTAACTGCCTCACACTGTTAAAACTGCCTCATAGGATTAGATGTAACATACATCTCTATATTTGCTTCAGAGCACAGCTTTTGGGCATTTGTGGCACCTCGAAAGTACCTACAGACAGTTAGATGGCTTTGACTTAAATAATGAAGAGGGCATAACAGGTTCACATGCAATTTTGGATTTTTCATATCCTGTATATATCCTAAGAATGTGCTTCTCTTTGAGACTTGAAACCTCCATCACCTGGACTTCCCATTTCCTTCACTCTTATCAGTGTGCACTTGCTAAGGATTGTTGCAAAGTCTTGGAGGGATGTAAATTTACAGCATATACACTCATTTGTTATCATCATTCTGCATTTTACAGATGCAAGTGGCTACAAGACATTTTTGCCACCCATAATGCTTTGTGCCAGAATAGTACTGTAACTACAGGCATTAGATCATTGGACTTGAGTAATCTGATGGAGTAGCACAAAAGCAAGTTTTTGCCAAGTATTGGCAGGTTTTGATTACATGGCATTTCCTTTATGTAATCTATGTAGAAGCATGTTAAAAATATTGGGCATTGCATGGGTGTGCTGCTACTATGTCACTTTGACTTGCTATTAAGTCCAATATTTAAGATGGACAGTTTCCTTTAAAGCATCTTCAGCTTTCTTCCAGGCTTTGAGAAAATTTTTAATAAGTTTTGAGATTTTTCATACTGTTCACCATTTCCCGCATTAGCGAGGTAGCATTAAGAAGAGAGGACTGAGCCTTTGAGGGAAATCCTCACTTGGCCCCCTTCTCTGTTCCTCTTTTGGAAAATTAAAAAATGAGAGGGAAGGATTTTCAGCCTCCCGCTCCCTCCCCTTTTAGATATAATCATTATTTATTTGAAATGTAGCTGATATGCCATTTCCTAAATCTAATTCTTGGTTTTAAATTCAACAGCTGCTTCGTATCTTAACCAATCCAAGATCCCCTAACAGCTCTGAAAGCTTATTTTACTCTCTTTTTGAACTAGGGATGGATCGTGTGTATAGAGCATAACTTCACTTGAACAAATTCATTAACCATGTCTAGTGTGTTAAAGTGAGACATGAACATCAATAATTAGGTTCATAATTTTTCATTTTGACTACTGAGCTGATTTGTCTTGTGAGATCAGTCTCCTCTCACCACACTGTCTTAACACAAAATATTTCTTAACATGTTCAGAAATCATTCTTTGGGCATCTTTATAAGAAATATCTCTAAACTAGTTTTTTTTTACTGAAACTTTCCATTTTTTCTGTGGTCTGCCACCTGACCTTTTGCCTTCAACTATTTCACTATATTTCTTTGACCAGACCATCATTAGTATATTCTAAATTACTTTCATCCATATTCCTTTTCCACGATTTCTTTGTACGAGTCATTTTTCTTACTTTCCTCTTCTGATTACAACTGTGTAAAAGGTTAAGGATGTTAAGAGTGTCTGTAATAGTTGTATATGTGCCACTCGGTGATAATAGAGGGGGTTGAGGTTGCCTAGATAAAAATGATATAGACCAGTGGAGAAAGCATATGTTTGGTGCCTTGAATGGATGTGTTGGTACAAATCTGAGAGGAGAGTGATGAGTTGGTTAAGGTAGTGCTGGATGCAGTGACATTTTGAAAGAATATGGATTGACAAAGGCAAGTATGAGTGATGCAGATACATTCTTTAAACATAAAGATGTTCAAAAAAAAAAAACACATGGGGACAGACAGGAAAGTAAGAATATGTTAGTGTACATGATGTGAAGTCTAAGGGTAGGCTGGAAGAGGGTTTGCTGATCATATGATATTAATATATTAACTTCTTCAAATACAAAGTGCCACAAACTACAGCTGCTTAATATTCATAAGGACATCACACTATGACATATATTTCAAAATCTAAGAAGCCTTTTACTGGCATTAACTTAAAGCATCCACTTATGACACACAGTCCTCTTTTTCTTTGTTGCACCACTTACATGCCACCTCACTTAAGATGACATAAAACATTGGCACTTCCATAGTTATTCCATACCACTTGCTCATAACATTTATCCATACACATCCATTTTTTTGTATAAAAGCTATAAACAGCATTCATAAATCTTTCATGCATACCACATAAAGCAACTTAAAGAGCTTCATTATTACTTTAATATTGTATATGCCTTCTCTGAATCCATAAAAACTCCCTACTCGTCTTTTAACTTTCTCCACTTCTTGTTTTGGTAAAAATGTGGTTACATACCCTCTTTTCTATGTAACATCTCAAAGTATTTGGTATTTGGTAAATAATTTAGGATGAAATAACTTTGAGGTTATTTGAAATATATTTAATAACTAAACGTAACTGTGTACATGTCTTGAGACTATCACACTAGATATTTCATAATTTGGTGTCATGTAGTTTTAATGAGTTGGAGAAAAAGGAACTCCCTGTAGTCATAACAAGCTAATTTATTTACAGCAGATACAAGCTTAAATACAGTCAGTGAAAACGCATCCAGCTTGGGGATTCTATAATGCCACACAGTAGCTTCTCATGCTTGCTTATAAAGGTGCACCAGCATTGCTTTGCCAACCTGCAACATGCTGTACACCTTACAACACATTTAAAAAGTGACTCGAATATACATCTGGTAAAAGATGAAAGTCTCACAGAAAGGTAATATAAATAATATTAAGATATTAGAGACAGATGTGAAAAAAATCTTAATACCCAATCTCTCCGATCTTAAGTAAAAGGCTAACTGACTGGTGACCACAAAGGAGATAAACTAAGCCAGTACCAAGCACAGCTTGGTATGGCATCCCTGCACAGCAAAGGATATGCTTATTAAAATGCTCCCAAGTAGGCCATCAATCCAGCAGGCACATGGTAATAGTTTTAGCCACAATGATATCAGCAGTATTCTGTAATCAAGAACTCTAATGCAGTATGAGCTGAATAATGTGAATAAATTTTCGTCCTCAGTATTATAAAACTTCAGATTCTATAAGGTGGTGGTAACTCAGTACAATATGCTTTCAAGTTATTGTACTGAAACAAATTTTGTTTTCATTGGGCAACTTTGCACTGAAACTGCCTTAACATCTTTTCAATGGATACACATTACTAGTACAGTAAACTGAAGCCCATGTGTTATACAAATTGGCTGTGTGTGTGTATTTTACCACTTTTACCACGTTCATCTTGAATATAGATACTCTGATATAATGTGGATGGAGATCTATTTATTAGTGGTAACGGCAGATGTAAATTCAACCTAGAGCGTGTTCTGTGACGGAGAGACAGAGTGATTCCAAGCGATCTGTGATATCATTATCTGCAGGATCAGGTGATGATGGAGGAGCTCCTAAGTGTGAATATGATGTTGCAGGAGAAAAGTGAGGTTCCAGCACTGTTCCTGAAGCTCCTGAGCCCCCAGATATCCGCAGTTCCCCACAGCCACTGCTTCCTGGGGCAAGGGATGAAGATGTAGTAGGAGGGGGAACAGGACGAGCATGACCAGTCAGTGGCAACTGGTGGGGACGGGATGGTGCTGATCTTGTTCGCTGTAAAGTGATGTGTGGCCGCAACTGCAAAGTGAATGAAATTACTTAAAGAAATTTTCTTGTGACAAAATTAAACACAAAAGTTAATACCAAAGTATGTAAAACTTTCATTACTAACTACCCACAGAACAAAATCTACAATATGTTCTATCACACAACCTGAGAAACCATATACACAGTAGTCTTTAATTTGTGCCTGTTAAGTCAAAGATGAGTTATGTTAGAAGGGATAGTAGTCCCAATAGTGCTGTACAGATGTGTCTTAGGTCTTGGATGCAAGTGAAAATGAGAGGGGGGATATGTTGGAGATGAAATGTCTGAAGATATATATGGTGTGATGCAGATTGACTGTAAGGAAGTACAATGTAAGAGGAGTGAGAGAAAGGACAGGAGAGCTGGATATCAAAAATGAGATATAAGGATGGAATGGATGAGGGGCTGAATTTTCAGAGTGTTACAGGCATGAATGGTATAAAATAAGCTGGATAGATGTAAAATATGGGGTAGGTTTTGTACTGTCAGTGAGCTGAACCATGATGATATGAAGTAGTTGAGGTAAACCAAAGAATACTCTATGGTGCTTGGTTGTGGATTCTGGTTTTAAGTATCCACATTTTATGACAGAGTAGGTTTGTTTAACTAGTTCGCTGCTCACTTATTCTTGATGCTTACTTGCAACCATGGGAAAACTAATTATGTATTAGAGCATACTTATCATACCAACTATTACTATGTATAGCATGTATTTCTTTCACTTTTAACAAACATTTTCAAGATCAGAATCCATTCAACATTTATTATATCTTTTTTTTATTATTTGCTTTGTCGCTGTCTCCCGCGTTAGCGAGGTAGTGCAAGGAAACAGACGAAAGAATGGCCCAACCCACCCACATACACATGTATATACATACAAGTCCACACACGCAAACATACATACCTATACATCTCAACATGTATATATACACACACAGACATATACATATATACCCATGTACATAATTCATAGTCTGCCTTTATTCATTCCCATCGCCACCTCGCCACACATAAAATAACAACCCCCTCCCCCCTCATGTGTGCGAGGTAGCGCTAGGAAAAGATAACAAAGGCCCCATTCGTTCACACTCAGTCTCTAGCTGCCATGTAATAATGCACTGAAACCACAGCTCTTTATTATGTCTTATTACCAATTTCCAGCTATGGCTGTTGTTCTTTCCATATGCTGTATATCATTACAAGACTCATCAAATATTCCTTTTCAGATTTTGCATTTCTTAAGTACATTCATTCAGCAGGTCCTTCAGTAAGTATTGTACATGTATTCTGAGCACCAACTAGATATTGCATGAGCATGCATAACATTCCTCTTTCTGGGAGTATTTTCACATGTATATTACTCTCATTACTGACTATTTCACTTGATACAACTTTTGCTCTTATCACAAATGCTATTTCCCTTTTTTTTTTTTTTTTTTTTTTTTTTTTTTTTTTTTATACTTTGTCGCTGTCTCCCGCGTTTGCGAGGTAGCGCAAGGAAACAGACGAAAGAAATGGCCCAACCCCCCCCCCCATACACATGTACATACACACGTCCACACACGCAAATATACATACCTACACAGCTTTCCATGGTTTACCCCAGACGCTTCACATGCCTTGATTCAATCCACTGACAGCACGTCAACCCCTGTATACCACATCGCTCCAATTCACTCTATTCCTTGCCCTCCTTTCACCCTCCTGCATGTTCAGGCCCCGATCACACAAAATCTTTTTCACTCCATCTTTCCACCTCCAATTTGGTCTCCCTCTTCTCCTCGTTCCCTCCACCTCCGACACATATATCCTCTTGGTCAATCTTTCCTCACTCATTCTCTCCATGTGCCCAAACCATTTCAAAACACCCTCTTCTGCTCTCTCAACCACGCTCTTTTTATTTCCACACATCTCTCTTACCCTTACGTTACTTACTCGATCAAACCACCTCACACCACACATTTTCCTCAAACATCTCATTTCCAGCACATCCATCCTCCTGCGCACATCTCTATCCATAGCCCACGCCTCGCAACCATACAACATTGTTGGTACCACTATTCCTTCAAACATACCCATTTTTGCTTTCCGAGATAATGTTCTCGACTTCCACACATTTTTCAAGGCTCCCAAAATTTTCGCCCCCTCCCCCACCCTATGATCCACTTCCGCTTCCATGGTTCCATCCGCTGACAGATCCACTCCCAGATATCTAAAACACTTCACTTCCTCCAGTTTTTCTCCATTCAAACTCACCTCCCAATTGACTTGACCCTCACCCCTTTATATATGTTAATTATCTCTGACTTCTTCATCACTATATTCCCTTACAGCTTATTGTATGTCACACAAGTTCTAACCAAAATGGTAAATGAAGAAAAGGAATCTTCAAATTTCCATATTTGTAACTTCAGTTTCTGGTGTTTTAAATATATGGGAATGACTTTACTTGTAGCAATAACCACCTGGAAATTTTAAAAAAGAATTACTCTGGACAACGCTTAATATCTTGAGGAAGAAGAAGAAAAAATAATTTTAAGGGCAGGGATGTGGTGACAGGTCTCGAGGTCAAACATTTTCAAAACATTCATTATTTAGACTTGCTTATGAAATTAACATTAAATAGTTAATTTCATAAATTCATACCTCAGAAGGAGTCTCTTGCAAAGAGGGTCGTTTGGCAAGGAACTGTTGCGGAGAAAGCAGCCCCCCTACACCAAGTGAGGGAAGACCAGGTAAACTATTTCGTGGACTCATTAGCCCACCCAGACTGGCAGCCGCAGCAGCAGCAGCAGGCGGTAAGGCGAAGAGTGGATGTGGCTGAGGTGCAGGAAAACCTTTACCCCCTACAAGAAGTCCTGCTGGGATGTGGGTATGACGCTGGCCACCAACCCGAGGAACCCTGAAGGATCCACCAAGAAATCCATCACCACCGTACTGCTGACTCCATCTTATGGGAGGAAAGATGACATACTCTAAATTTAAAAGAAAATTTTTCCCCACACAAATGGTTACCGCACTGTTCCCCTCAGACCACATTATAAACAAGGGAGAGAAGCTTGTTTTTAATCCAGGCATGTGATAATCAACTGAGAAGGTATTGTCCATCTTAAGAAGATACTCTCGCCACGACCACTTTCATCATGACTTGGTGAACAAAGTCCACAACAAATACTTAAATCTGTTTATCTCTGATGAAAATATATGGCAGGTCCAATTCTGTTTAATTTATAATTTGTTTTTCCACCTTTATTATGGAATTTTTTTTGTTCTACTTATAGAAATACAGTATTTTAGAACAATAATATGGAATCGAAAAACTTTCAGGTAAAATATCTTCTGGAAATATTCTTGTAACTGACACATTCTTGTATTCAGAATTGTGTAAATCCAGCAGATGCTGAATAATAAAGCATTGCTAGTAATTCATACTTGTTTTGGGTTTATGAAATGGGTCCTTCATTACAGCGGTGTTGAACAAAGTGAGAATCATACCATGTGCTGCTCAAGCACGTATGTGTTTGATGAACTTCATTATGTACAAATATGTATGGAACATTAACTAGATAGTGTGCTTTAAAATAAATTTTCTGTGCAACACCACATCAAAGAGTAATTTCAAAGGAATGTTCATTACAATGTGCTTTTTCAGAAGTACAAAATCTTTAGAAAATACAATTATGTCTATTGACTACATTTCCTTTCAAATTAACAATGTCAAAGCAGTGTTTCCAGAAGCAGAAGTGAAAGTGGCTAAGCAAGGATTCCTCATAACCAAAACAGACCAACACTGCCTACCAAATTTCTGTTTAATCACTTCAGGTGAATCCAGCCTAAAAGCCGAAGTGATGACTGTGTTGTGGACACAATAATTGTGCGTTTGGCAGACACCAGGTCACCATGAGAGGGAATGAGGAGCTGTATCAACACTTCTGCTATTAATAAGCACCCAAGATTGAAGGGATGTTGCTACTCTCTTGCTGGTAATGAACACCTGTGATTTGCTGTTTTGATGATTACATTAACTTGCATGTTATCATTATGGTGGGTGAAATTATCCATCAGTCTGTCACTAGGGATGAAGAAAAATTTCAATTTGCCCACACAGAATTAGGCAATCAATTATTAGATATCACAACAGTCAAGATGGAAAATAAATATTGCATGAGATACACACTAACCTGCGATTATGACGACTATCTTTAGTCTTAGGTGGGAGTGGATGCCAAACACGGATAATTTGCTGTTTCCATGACTGAAGCCTCCGTGCTTGTGTTGGGGTAAATGCCTCATGGTTGACACATTTTTCTACTAACCCTAGGAAAGCACTAACACACTCATCTTCTGGTCTCACACTTACTAACAACTGCGTACATACTGAAAAAAATGTTTCATGAATCACTATGTTGTATATTGTTTATCTTAAATTCCATTGCCATTTACATGGAGTAGATCATGTGCATGCTGTATGGGTACTCATAATTCATGGGAATTAATTTTGCAAAACTTAGGTTCCTAACCCAAGTCCTGCAGGCTGGGACATCACATTCCATATCATAGACTTCCTGCCCTGCTATCATCATAATATTTACCCAGTGAAAATTAAATTATAATTCAAAGATTCAAAGGATGTGTACAATTAAACCAATGAACCAGTGAAATACAAAAAGGGCCCAGAGCATTTCTCCTGAGCATATACAGGTTCCATGAGATGCTTTATAAAAAGAATGGCTGATGTGGTTAATGAGTATGAAGTTTTGTCCAATCCATTTAGTTCACAGAAACTTGAGAATATTTTATGCTCCTTATACATCTGCAATTAAAATGTAAACAGCTGGAGATCCAGCTTTGACAGGATGACAAGAGTAATATGAATGTCTTTCATCAATCCTTATAGAGTGGACGAAGGTCGCTGGCAGGATATGCATGCCTCAAAAATACATTTAACTCCATACACTCAGATTTTATGAAATCCTAAACCTTACTGGGCCCTTTGCAGAAATTACCTGTCTGACATTTGACTGTAAGATGTTATGGGAGGCTCTGACATTTCTAGTGCTTGCATGGGCTGGTAACAAGTCCATGACATAGCTCTGATTGTTGTCCTACTTCTGACTCAAGACAGTCATTAAGGTATGAAGCTTTTGAATTTTTTCCTAAAGGGTCAAACTCTGTTTGGAGATTTTTGCTTGATGGTGTCCATGCATGCAACATGGATAATGATATCAGTTGATATCTGGATTTGATCTACTCTGTACAGAACTTGCTCTACTTAATATATGGAGATGACATCATCTAAGATGATCAAAGGCATTTTGGCAAAATGCTTGTGTTCAACTGGGCAAGTACCAAATGCTTATGCAGGCAGGAATCAGTGATATTAATCAGGTGGCTTTATGTTGGATATGAAAGGAATATGTGGAACTGATGTAAAAGTGTTACTCATCTAATCTAGGAATGCTAAGAGCAATACTATAGGCATGTGGTCAGACTTTCATTTAAGAGCAGATTTTACTAAGCAGTTTCAGGAATTAATAACTCTGGGATAAGGGTCACCCATAAAATTCTTAGTTTCAAAATATTCTAATTGGAAAGGTGTCTTCCCAGGAGCTCAGTAAAGGAATCCCCAAACAAGTTAGAAAACAAATGCTGCAAAAACACACAACATTTTAACAGAACTTCAACACAGCTATGAGTTCTTCACTATAAAATATCAAATATGAAAAAACAACTGCAAGAAGCAGGGGAAACTTTCAAAGAAACGGTAAATGTCAGGTCTTCAACTGACTTTCATTCATATTTCTTGTGTGACTATAAAATCATTGTATGGCTATTCAAAAATAGCCATATAAAGAATGCCTTGATTTATTTATAAGTACAGGCACTAATTACATACATGAGCAAAGTTTTTCCCACAGAGATGTGTTGTTTACATGCTGCACTTTTTTTTAATACCACAGTAACAAATTCTTCATAATTACTTCTGCTAAATTTATAAAGCATCCCAAAACACTCACCTTTACCCATAACCCGTGTAAACTGAGAAGGCAGATCATTTTCAGGGATGGAGTTGCCACTCTCTGCCTCTAATGTAGGTCTGGATACTTCAACATTTTCTTCTTTCAGAAGTTCTCTATCATCACTTCTCAATGAACTAGCAGATGAGGAAGTGGAAGTTGACAATGAGGAAGCTGAGGAGGCAGTGGTGGTGGTTGTAACAGAAGCAGTGGTAAAAGATGGAGAGAATGTAGTGTGAGTGGAAGAAGACACTGTGGAAGATGGAGGCGTTGCAGTAAGGTCAGAAGTAGATGAGGTGTGAGAGGGATTATTTAAGTGTTGGGAAGATTGAGTAGATTCACTCGGAGGACTGTAAGGTGGGAATGGAGTAAGGATTATTGATTTGAGTTCATTGAGGCATGATAATAAGTTACCACCATTCATCACTTCCTGGAGGTTAGAAACATATATTGAATTTATTAGTTACACCATACAAAACAGAACACTCAGAACAGTCATTGGCTGCTTCCTAACTACAAACATTCAACTTATACACAATAAAGCAAAAACACTCCTAATACTGTCTCTCCTCAATATGCTTCACACTCAGCTCTTGCAAGAGCACTAGACCTTTCCCAACCAAACCACTTTAGAACCAACCACCAAATACCAAGCAGAAATAAATAGCTTATCCTGCTTCACACTTCAGCTACTTACACCCTCCCAACAAACATGACTGACAAAACATATGCACACCAAACTGACCCACCAAGCACTTAACCTCTCCCAATCCAATCTTAAACACAATTCTACCATACATGCACCTATCTGAAATTATGCTTTCTCTGCATGTATGAGTTATCTGCATTCTGGACAAAATCCATCCCTCCAACATTACAAACACTATTCAATATATCACAAGATGCCTTATGTCCAAGCTGCAACTTCCATACTGAAGAAACTGAACAATTAAACCTCATAGTCCTGAACCCAACCCAAAAAGGTTTATACAAAACATCACCATATTTCCTGACCTGACCTCTGTGTTATTTCAGTTCATCACAAATATCAATGAATGATGATTTACCTTTTCAATTTGGACTAGTTGCTTGTGACGTTCCTTTAGCTTGTTTATAGACAAGACAATTTTGTGCCGTGCTCCTTTGGTAACGCCCTGACTTTCCAACGTTGCTTCATCTAGTGCCAACAGCTCTTCATAGCTTAAACTGCAGAGCAATGGTGAGTATTTGTGCAAGCGCAGAGACTTGAGCCACACACCAACATCTGTAATACAGGACATTTTAAAATTTTTGTCCATGCTATCAAGGTTTAAGATGAGTTCTGAAGTCTTCAACTTACACCTGTGTGTAAGCTTGCCAAAAAAAATGAACTGACTAGGATCATAAACATCAGGTACAACAAGTGATGTAATGATGGAGTGCATTACTGCCAAAACATATTTAATTAAATCACAAGCTGAATTACGAAGGACAGTGCAAAAATATCTTTGCAAACAGGAAATAATGCTAAGTAATACTACATTCATGTCACCAAAGTTTTTGCTTCTTCCCCTTAAAGTAAACAAGGACCCCATATTTGTAGCAAGTTTGGCGGTAATGTTTGTGATTGTGGTAGTAAACACATAAATATCATTATGAAAGAAGATAATGCTATTGAATCCACTGTGTAACATCAGTTGTTACCTCTCATGCCAGGATGTGGCTGGCACTGTTCTTCTGGGTTGGAATCACAGCCAGAAGAGCGTGAGGATGTGGCAGAGTTGTTTGGTGATTGTGGGGCATCACCAGGAGCTCCAGCTACTGCAGTTGCTCCACCACACCAACCAACATCATCCTGGTAATGAAGACAAATTATCATGCTAATGTACATATTTCATTTACATGTCAACAATTCTAGGTTTGCATAATGCATCTTTAGAAGACTTTAATTGATTTACTATTAGTGTTTTCCACTATACCTTCATTTTACCTATTACTTTGTGTTGGGCTGTCCATGCACAACTTTCTTACACTTTTATCTGTATTTCTCTTCTCTACATCAATATAATTTTGAAATACCATTACCATGGCATCTATATGTCTATATGTTGTGACCCTTTTAATAAGGAACCAAAGAGTTCTGGCACCAATATTGTATTCATTCACATACATGGCACTGGAGTTGAGAGTGTGAGGCATCTTAAAGCCACTTTTTTGTAAAATTTACTTTACCTTTGATAAACTCTGAGTATGTATCATGTCATTGTTTATCTATTTATCAATTATTTACTAAAATGAAAACATGTACTTAGTTTCTTGAAATGTCCAGCTTTAATAAATTACTAACTTGGAACCTATTTTGGAATCCTTTTCTGCAAACTTTGCCAAGTAGTCGTAACTGACTGTATATATATATATATATATATATATATATATATGTAATTTTGTTACATAAAAATGTCCCAGCTATCAAAGAATTCGTGACATTTAGATATGGTGGAAAACCTCTTGAAAGAAACTTGCATGGACCACCATATACACAAGGAAATAGTGACAATTATTTGATTAAAAAACTTGTAAACTACTGAGCACTAACAGGAGAGATAGGCAAATATAAGAAATGGCAAATGTACTGGAACTGGTTTGTATTTATGAACATTATGCCAGCACTGTACGACTAAAAAGTCATTAGTGATCCAGTATGTGAAAAAAGAAAAAAGATATTTGAAAAATAACAAAATATAACTAACCCAGGCAGCCAGTGCAGGAGAGGTCAGCGTCCTAGCCTGAAAGCGGAAGCATAGGTTGTTAGCTGGATATGACTATAAGAGAGAGTGTAACTACATGATTCAGGTGTTCATGTTACAGAGCTGATAGTCCTCATACAATGGTAAAGCAAAAATGGTTTTGATTTTAAAGCAATAATTTTTTTGACCAGGCAAAGTAGACTGAACACGATTGCTCAAAACTTTTCCAGGACTTGCTTGGATAAAGGATTCAATGGAAAACTTTCTATACAGTGCAAACCTCATCATATGGAGAGAAGAGGGTGGATGAGCTGGATATGAAATGTTTGAGGACAAAATATTGTGTGAAGGGGGCTGACTTAATGAGGTATGATAGGGTAAGAGAGAGGTGTGGTAGTATGAGGAATATGCATGAGAGAACTGAAAATTGTGTGCTGAAATGGTTTGGACATAAGGAGAGGATGACCAATATTTAACGTGTTAGGTGTCGAGGGAACAAGGAAGTGAGGGAAACCAAGGAGGTGGAAGGATGGAGTGAAAGATGCTTTGAGGGTTTGGTGCCTGAACATACAGGAGGGGTAAAGTCATGTATGGGACAGTGAAATGGAACAATGTTGTATACAGGGGGTGATGTGCTATCTAAGGACCAAAACTGGACATATGAAGCTGCTGGGGAACTATGGAAAGGTTTGTGGGGCTTGGTTGTGGTTAGGGGGCTGTGGTTTTGGTGCATTGCACATGACAGCAAGAAAGTGGATGAGCGAATGAGGTCTTTTCTTTATTACTGGCACTATCTTGCTACCACAGAAAACTGCAAACATATATAATATGAGTGTGTGAGTTAAGATTTTTGCAAATGAATACTAGAAAATGGCTTAGAGTACTAGTGTCTTTGGCTTAGAAAAAAAAAAAAGACTACATAGAAAACCAAACAAGGGATAAGGGATATAATAAACATATTTAAAAGAAAAATTGTAATTAGAAAACCTCAATTCTCTAATGCAAGGTCATTAATAAGAAATTACATGAAATTACAAAGATTTTACTAAAGATACTGTAAAAGAATATGATGCTTCATCTATGGCGTCTGACAGACACACAGCAAATCTGCACCAAAAATGACAATCAAATCAATATTACCAGTTTGTTAAAACTTCAGTCTAAGTATCATTCTACTCATTTGTCTATCAATGCCTTGCTCTATTTCTACTGCCAATGGATGAAATATTTTCACAAAATCTACTAAGAAATTTCATGAATAGAACATCCCTAACATATGTATAGGGCAGTCCAACAAGATTCTTGGTATGTACCACTGTGGATCAAAAACCAAATCTTCAGCAATCAACATATTCTTTGTTCACCTAAGACTTTTGGACTCCCTGTATCTGAAATCAGAGACATCTATACAACTTTCATTGTTCCCAAACTTACCTATTCATTCACTGTGTGATCTTTCTTACCCACCACATTACTGGAACATTGAGAAACAGGCATAAAAGATCATTCTCAGTTCCTCCTACATCACCCATCAAGATGTGCTTGAAAAACTGACATTTGTGACTCAAACCATCAACAGGACCTCATTCAACAGTTCAGGATTAGGCTTCCACAATATTTCTGTCAATGATCTCCAGCCATAATAGATCATTTAGCTCTTGGTCTGCATTTTGGGAACATAAATGTATTGAACTCGTACGAGCTCATACAGACTGCCACAAGAACAGCCTAATCCCAATCACATCCGACACTCTTTTTGCATGATGAATAATTATATTAAAATATGTTCAGTTAAGCCTCTCATGGCACTATTTCAACAGATAGTTAACTTAAGTCAACATCAGTTTGGAGCTTGAACTATTATAAGTCATACTTTCTTAATCTTAGTCATAACAATTTTTTTCTTGGGATGCTCTTTTATGCCTCTTACTTAATCTCAATCTTATCTACCGGAACTGCTTCTCCTATAAGGAATACTATTTTGGCATTCATACAGTATTCACTAAATTGTAAAGTGCAAGTCCATACCTGGCCAGTATCTGGAGGTGGCACATGAGGTGGGTCATTCCATTTTGTCTTGCCAACAGTTGGGCCATTACTTGAATTTGCATTGTTGTTACTGTTGTATCCTGTGGTCATGGGTCATCAAAAAGTTACTATAAAAACTGCAAAATTAATAAAATTCTGAATGTTTAGGAAGTATTCACTACATTCATCTTCATGAAATGAGTGCTGCATATTACTATATACATCCTGTATAGAGAAATGATTGCACCATATTACTATGATTATCATAATACATGTCAAATTAATTTTCAAAATAATTACCATAAAATTCTTATCATGTTACAATACCATAATACAATATCTAAGTATACTGTTTATATATATATCTTTTCTTTTCATACTATTCACCATTTCCCACGTTAGCGAGGTAGCGTTATATATATATATATATATATATATATATATATATATATATATATATATATATATATATATATATATATATATATATCCCTGGGGATAGGGGAGAAAGAATACTTCCCACGTATTCCCTGCATGTCGTAGAAGGCGACTAAAAGGGAAGGGAGCGGGGGGAAATATATATATATATATATATATATTTTTTTTTTTTATACTTTGTCGCTGTCTCCCGCGTTTGTGAGGTAGCGCAAGGAAACAGACGAAAGAAATGGCCCAACCCCCCCCCATACACATGTATATACATACGTCCACACACGCAAATATACATACCACAGCTTTCCATGGTTTACCCCAGACGCTTCACATGCCTTGATTCAATCCACTGACAGCACGTCAACCCCGGTACACCACATCGCTCCAATTCACTCTATTCCTTGCCCTCCTTTCACCCTCCTGCATGTTCAGGCCCCGATCACACAAAATCGCCTTCTACGACATGCAGGGAAAACGTGGGAAGTATTCTTTCTCCCCTATCCCCAGGGATAAATATATATATATATATATATATATATATATATATATATATATATATATATATATATATATATATGTATTAACTATTTACTTATACTTGATTGCCATTTCCCATGTCAGTGAGGTGGCACCAGGAAACAGACAAAGAACAACCTAACCACTCTTATACACATATATACATAAATGCCCATACACGTACATATACATACACATACATATTAACATACACATAAACATACATTTACATATACATACACAGACATACACATACATACACATGTACATATTTATATATATAAACTTGGTGCAACAACAGTGAGCCCATATCTGGATAACTTTCTTTCTCAGTGATGTATGGAACCATAAAAGCTTTTTCTATTTAGATTGTCCCTTGGTATCTTCCCATCTTTAATAAAAAAAGGAATTGCTTTGTTACCCATCCGCTCCGCCTAAATATATCAGTGATGTACATAGAGCAATAAGCTTTTCCTCTTACCTTCTCTTTGTTGGTTGGGAGGTCGTCTTCGGAGTTCTGCCAATCTTTCTTCAAGTGCCCGTAGCCAATGTGTGAGTGCACGCCGTTCTTCTGCCGTAATGGCTGGGTGAATGAGAGAATAACTAAGGAGTTGGCGAGCATTTTCCAATGCAGCTGGCTGGGTTCCAGCTGATGTAACTGCATGTGCCAAAACCTGAGAACAAAGATAATGCTTTACCTAAAAGTTCATTATAGCATCCCTAAGGGTATGGGAAAATAAAAAATATCTTGATCAATTAAAGTTTTCTTAATTATCTAAGGGAAAGTCATGCAGCTTCTAACCTCCCCCCATCACAGTTGCACCTTCAGTAACAAATACTGCAAATCCTAATTCATAATTGATAATAAATATGACTAAATATAACTTTCATTTTCTGTATATTCATCACTTACAAACTATGAAATCAATGAACATTTGAATTGCTGCAAATGGACAAGTTTGAGATCTTATATAGATTTTATGAACATGGGGGTGATTACCTAATGGTGATTATACAGGTTAAAATTGCAAGATATAAATGAGGATGACCAGCCAATAGGTTTAAATAATGGTTAATGGCTGCATCACTAACACATTATTGCAAGACATCATATTTTAATCTTAGTAAGATTCTCTATATTTTCTCTGATGTCCTTTCTCTTATACTTCCCAGATCTATCCCAGCATGGAATATGTTTCATGTTTCCCCCACTTTTCATACGTATGAGTACCACGTCTTACCCTGTTGCCAGTGACAAGGTGGGGGGTGGGGAGTGTGCATGAATCAATTATTTATGTCTTATAGGGCTTTTGGTTTACACATGCTGCCCCGTGTATATACATCTTGTATATACATCTTAAGTATACGTACACTTGTAGGCACCCTATTCTTTGACCAGCCCAAACAAGATGGGTGGACAGTTGGGTTGGTCGAGAGCTGGGTGCTGTCTGGGATTAATATCATGATCCTTTAGAATATTGGATTTGAATGCTATGTACTGCACCACAGTGGCTTATAGTGTGTGTCTATGTAATTACTTAAGATTATTTATGTAAGTGTAATAACTGAAAACAGAGGCCTAAAATACTGACAATGCACACATTAAATACTGAAACTTTAAATATGTGTGTGTGTGTGTGTGTGCGTGTGTGTTATCTATCTATGGAGTAAGGGGGAGTTCTACTCTCATAGGGCCCCATCTCGCAAACTTAATATTCATACTACTGTTTAAACTATACGTCTGTATTCACAGTCTCATTACTTAACTTATTCTATTCACCATAAACTTCACTATCTTAGAAATATACTTCATATCTTTTGTAACATTTCTTGCCCAGTTTCTAACTCGGGACCCATCATATTTGCACGTACATACATGTATATGAGGGTGTGTTTGAGCGTCCGCGCATGCTCCTGGAAGGAGAACGTGGATGAGTCACCGGGAATCCCCTTACCTAACCCTTCTCGGTTAACTTCCACTCTGCCTGCACCACAGGAGCGCCTATCTCCCTACAACCACTGCGGTAAAGTTTTACGTTTCGCTCGTAACAGTATCCCATTCTTGGCATTCGCCTCTACCTGTCTTACCCATTGCAATACCACCACTCCATTTATAAAATCAGCATCCCAGTGAGCGGCTCATAACAATACCATTCTATTTAGTCTCGATGAGTCTTGCCCATTACCATCTCATTTATAAGATTAGCCTCTGAGTATCTGAGCACTAAGATAACAACTCACTTATGTCAGACTCATTATAATATAACCTTTTAAAATTACCCTCTACGTGTCAGGTCATTTACACTCTCGAGATTGTCTTCCATACAGGCAAATGTCTCTGCACAAGTCTGCGGCTTTCGCCAACCGGGTTTCACTAATAATAACCTCGCCAAAAAAGTAAATATTTTTAATCGTTAAAAAAAAAAAAAATGGGTTAGATAATTTGTCCTTTTGCAAACACTTACTTTCACCACATTCTTTTCCTTTTTTTAGGAATATATAAATAGATTAATAAATATATACATATTTTTGTCCATTTTCACCGGTTTTTATTTTTTTTTTTTTTTTTTTTTTTTTTTAGATTCTACTGCTGTGCGAATGCGCACCTTCACTTACTTTCTCCAATGTTCTTCCTGTGAATACACACTTCTCTCCCACGATCATACTATGAATATACACTGTGTGGGCTCAGGTTTGTGGTGTGTGGGTTTCGACAACACTTCGTACCTCTGGGGGATGATAAAGGCAGGATGTCTTCCAGTCTGGTCAATGCAACTCTTCATCTGTTTTTGCGAACCTCCACTGTCTACCATTTTTTTTTTATCACTGTGTTTTGGCATTAACCTGCCCATAGTGATGTAGAGGCTCCAACTCAGGCATGATGGCGAGGTAGACCCTACAAAACTAACTAATTTGGTCACAAACTTACGGATGATGATGACCAGGTACATAATCGAGCATTGGGTAACTTGGAAATAAGAGAATGTGCAAGCATTAGGGAATGTAACCTTGGCGAGATAAGTAAGTGTGGTAAGAGAACTGGGTCCCTTGTGGTACTAGTAGTAATATAGCTTTGGAGGTATTGCTAGTCTACTACTCGCTATCGTGAGCGATGATGGCAAGGTAGATGCCAGGAAACTGGGTAACGTGAAGGATAAGTAACGTATACTAGAAGGTGGAAATATTACATAATGTGAGATTACGATACGGTTCTCTAACCTCAATGATGGTAGTAACGTAGGTAATAGGGAACTTGGTAACTTGAGGGGGGGTTTGTAAACTCCACACCCAAGCTAGTAATGTTGCACTGGCTAACCTTGGGGATGATGGAGAGGTACTGGAGCTTGGCCTCGGTGTTGGAAGGTCGGAGGAGAGGCAGGTGGTGCAGCAGGTCGGAAGCGCCGCCATCTTTGGCCTCGGGGATCTGGCTCACCCACGCTGTAAAGAATGGAATAAAAAGTAAATCGAGGAGAAAATGCTACGAATTAAATGAAAGCTGATACACGCCTCAAAAGAACACACTGAAAACTACCTTAAAAGTAAGCGAAGAAGGTAGTCAAGCAAAGGCCTAATTACTGAATGGAAACTAGTTCTAATAAATGAGCATTTACCATGAGTGCAATGTGACACAATTTTTCTACCCATGCATTTTCAGTCCGTAAAATTAATTATCAAAGTAAACACGTACTATTCATCTACACAGAAACTTTGGTATCATACAGTACCATAATCACCTAACAGGTATAGCTATTATCCCCTTGTGCATGATGATACGACCCTTGGGTACGATGGTTGGGAATCAAACCGACCCGTCACAAGAGTTAGGGAAAATGCCAGTTCATCAAACCCAGAGGTCGCGTTCACAGTTTGGATGCAGCTCCCGTCAAAACCACCGGCGTATCGCGCTAACAATAAGCTTCGCTATCTTGCATGTTAAAACTCTAGTGCTACGCTATCTCGGGTGATTATCTGGTGTCCATGGCAAATGATGAAAACTGGAAACTTTTTCTCGGGTAACTGAGGGCCTACTCTACTCTTTAAATTCCATAAAAATATCATAACAAAGGAATATCACACACACACACACACACACACACACACACACACACACACACACACACACACACACACACAAAATGCGTTCTAACCTACAATGGTTACCACAGCGCTGGTAATGATATGCGTTCTAACCTAGAAACATACCAGAGCAGCACCAGTAGAGAATTGAGTTATAACCTAAATATAAAGAATACCTGCTCCACTGACCCCCCTCGTCATTCTTCTCCCGCATAACATAAAACGAGAGCGGGGTCGAAGGAAGAGAAAAGAGAAGATATCAGCTCGGCAAGGACAGACCTGACGACGCAGGAGGGGGAGGGGACTGGGGGGTAATACATAAGGACTTGACAAGGACGAACCTGACGATGTTGGCGAGCACGAAAACTACGAGAAAGCAGCGAAGCAAGGACAGCCGTGACTGTGTTGGTGAGAGGGCTGCTCCCAAGAGGGATGGAGGAGCTAGATCGTAAGTACCGATTACCCCTAACAGCTTTATCAGAGCGTGTGGGGCCCCTTCGGATATCTACGCCTCCCACAGTAAGAAGCTTCCGCTACATAACTCACCATAAAACCTTCCCCGAACGAGAATAATATACGAGATGATACCCGGCCCTCGAGCTGCATCGGCGTTTGTCATCTTTTCCTCCCCCCCCCCCCCCTCAACCAACTTGGCATGCTAACGACTCCTGGCTACGATGCAGTCCTTTTACGCTACGCTTATCGTCTCTCAGCTACATGTTTACTATCTCGCTGCATTATCGTCTCGATGCGGCCTTATCACCCGAGCCGTCTGGACGTCCCCGTTATCAAGTGGCCTCGATGCGACACTCCCACATCGTGTCACTGACCACGGTATCTCAAGAGCCGGAGGCTATAGCCTACCGTCTGCCGCGTCGAGGGGACGACGGCCATCATCATAAATCACGGCAACGCTCCCCGACCGCCACAACACAACACACAACGGTCTCACCGCTGTCAGGGCGTTTCCCTCCTTGTCTGGCTTCATCCCGCACTTCAACATGGGCTCTGGGAGGATGGGTCTTCGTGGTCTCATAACCCAGGCTGGCACATCTTTGGAGAGAGGACTTACAGCGGCTCAGGAAACGCCTGGTCCCACATCAGCGTTCAAGACGCTACAACACAGTTTGTTATATATATATATATATATATATATATATATATATATATATATATATATATATATATATATATATATTAGAGGATGAACAGTAAAGATAGGAGAATGATACTAGGATAGCTAATAATCACGACAGGAAGTTTAAAGAAAATGAACGCCCACATGATGGTTGGCTGGTTATTTGGGCTCTCAGCTTAATGAACGCTTGGGGTCATTAAGGACATTAACGTCAAGGTATAACCCCATGAGCCATGGCTTAAAAAAAAAAAAGAGGTAATATACATGAATGCTGCTCAACCTAATTCCGAAACTTTCTGTACATTAATTCTCAACTAGCAGCGTTATGCCCAGCCTTCGAGCCCAAGTACTTTGTGGAATGACGGGGCGAGTAATATGGTCACCCAAGGAGACGGGGGTGGGTAACACCGGGTACCCAAGGTAACGGGGTGGGGTCGCAATGGATACCCTGGGTTATGGGGCGGGTAACAAGGGTGCCCAGGATGAAGGCGCCAGGGGGCCGAGGGAGACAATCAATAGTATGGCCGCACTGCGTAGTGTACTGGCCGACATTATAACTCCCTTATCAATGCCCAGCCCAATCTGCTATGTCCTTGTGGAGAGGTATAACCTCCCTCAACCTCCCTCCTGCATACGCCTGCCTTTCCTACTCTACCCCAAGTCCTCATTATCCTACTTCCAGCAGCCACCTTTCCACGAGACGTACCAGTCAGTCGCCACGGCTATGCGCCGCAGCCTAGCATAGCCGGGTGATATTAGTAAAACAAAGTTAGCACAGCCGGGTGATATAAGTAAATCAAAGTTATCAAAGCACGAAACTCAAATACTTTCTTTTAAACACGGACAAACGGACCAACAAAGCCAACCATTCCTTTCCATCTGGCCTCAGCAACTCTTGCCGGGATGTCACATAAAATAGCGAAAGAACGACGAAAGTCCGCGAGAGGCGAAGGGAACGGAGCGCACACCAGTGGAGGTTGAGCCACCGCAACACGCTCACTTGACCTCGGATCCAGAGTGCGCTAAAAATAGCGGGGAACGGAGCGCACATCAGCGGAGGTTGAGACATCGCAACACGCTCACCGTTGACCTCTGGTCCAGAGTGCGCTAAAAATAGCCTAACCAGATCTAATACTTCCTACCCCCACAACCTCTCACTCCCCCGAACACCTTACTCCTCTCCTCTTCACCCTTCCTTTCCAGCTCCATTTGACAACCATCGTTATCGTTGTCAAGTGGAGATTCATCGCTACATGTAGATCCATCCTAGCAAGGCTAAATCCCTTCTAACCTTCGTCCAGCCTAAGGACATCCTGATTCCTTTCAATTTTCACACTCAAAACAAAGTGATTAAATAAGTGTAAATAAGTTATACATGTATGACTCAATCAGCTTTTAAGTATATGTTTTGAATATATCTAACATCATTAAACGCCAGTCTCTCTCTATGTACATCACCTTCCTCGGTTCAAACAAGACCTTTACCAAAGACCACGCTTGTATGATCTAACGTTCAGTAAACTACTCGATATAGGCTATGAATAACGCGAGCACCGGCGGGTGAGTTAAGCTTAGTCCAGCAAGCTTCAAGTCGGCCGGCTGACAACTTCTGAGAAGAGGGCCGTTGAGGTGTGAGGGACCCAGCCTGGGGACAGGGTCATGGCAACAGCTGAGGCAACCCAGTTTAAAAATTAATACTGCGGAGGAGGCGAGTGAACTGGACCGGTGGTGGCCAAGCAAGGTAACCCCCCCCCCCCTGAAGGCCTCCCACGCCCCTGATCCCACCACACCACCAAACTCGCTCCTTCGTCAACCGTTCCTTTCACTTCAAGTGACTGCTAATTCACAGATGTTTCTCTCACTTAAATAACTACTTGTCACTTGGAAGAAAAAACACTATAAAAAAAAATAAGAGTAAAAAGTTCGCGAGCATTCTCTTCTAACATGAAAACCCGGCTATAAAACGTTGATAATATGATTGGATACGAAAAAATGTTCTAAATAAGGCGTGACGCTTCTGGTTACAAACGACAGCTGTACATGTGAGAGAGAGAGCACAACAACATAAAACATGCTGGAAATCATTATACATATATATATATATATATATATATATATATATATATATATATATATATATATATATATATATATATATTACAGTTTAGAAATATATCCGTACAGGAGATGATAAACCAACAATAATAATAATATCAACATGTAACTATCAAGCGCCTAGCTCGCGTATGCACCTATTTAAGACCCCCTCCTAGCTGGACGGAGCGAGTGGTCTCCCTACCCCCTGCCACCACCAGTCCCCGGCAACTGCAGTCCGCAGCCTCCAAATTATGCCGAGGCTGGCCGGAGTTACCGCATCACCACCGCCATCATCCCCCGCATACCTCACCCCCACGGCCGTCCTACTATGGCCTCAGGACCACAGCCCGCCCAGGGTCTCACCTGACGCCAAAAACCAGGTGAGGAGCACCTCGGCGACCGGACATGGTAAGCGAACGTGGTATAACTAGGGTGAGACGAAGGGGAAAGAGGGGTAAGAGCAAGAGGAAAATGGGAGTTTGGAAGCGAGGAAAGACGATGAATATAAACGAAGAGGAAAGGGTAGAGATAATGGTGAAAAGATAACAACACAGTTGCCTCGTATGGAAACCCTTCCATGAACACATTAACAGATCACAATCATACATCACCTTACAGTGATAAAACACATGGGTTCATTATTTCCAAAAGAAGGAACAGAGAAGGGGGCCAGGTAAGGATATTCCCTCAAAGGCCCAGTCCTCTGTTCTTAACGCTACCTAGCTAATGCGGGAAATGGCGAATAGTATGAAAGAAAGAATATATATATATATATATATATATATATATATATATATATATATATATATATATATATATATATATATATATATATACTCGGTTTTAATCTTAATCCCCAGTATAAGGTCGTTTTCTTTGCCGATGCGCCAAGCATTAACAAGAGTAGAATTCAATTTCTGTTGAGTGTCGTATCCATGACTTGAACGCGGACACTGCCTCTATCATCCATTTTTCTAACATACAAGGATGCTTCTGCATCACAATAATCAATTCGCTTCCGTAGATTCGGCAACATACAACAGACTTTCATGAAGACATGCAGTGCACAAACACCCTTGCCCAACTAACACACACACTTTTTAATTACTGTTAATAATCACATGTGTCGAAGCTATAATTTGCACTATATCATATGAATGGTCATGTCTGTTGTTCAAGGATATAAAACACAGTGAAACACGCACGATGATAACTTTTACACCGCCAAATTATAAAAGACAAGAGATGTACAATGATTACCAAGTAGCTATCGGAAATTATCAACTCTACCCCATCCTACTGAAAAAAATAAAAAGAAAATGGTTAGAAGTCGAGCGTTGTCCTTGGGTTTCAAGTTACGCAAGGGGAAATATACTTAGTAGTTATCAACATAACACAGACGTATTCCCGTTTCAACATAAGAGACGCATTCCCGATTTCAACATAACACAGACGCGTTCCCGATTTCAACATTAAAGAGAAGCATTTCCGATTTCAGTGAATTACCAAGGGTCAGCCCAGAGTCTCAGGCATCCATCCTACCCTACCCCACACCGTGACAAAGAAAAGTGGTGATGGCAGAGGCCGTGACCATTGGAAACTAAACACCCCCAAACATGTACGTGTCACACTTTCTCGTCTGCGCGATGGACGCCGCCCGTCTTTTAAGACATTGCAAACACCGATTCAACATTTGCACTAGACGCCTCAAGCCCGGGGTGCACATCTTCCACACTGTGAAACACTTAGCACTTACTCCTAACTTGTCCTTGCACTCACACACCACATCAGGGTCCATGAGCTGTGGTCCCGCCCGGTGGAGGTGGCGGGACGTCCCACATACAGGGGGTGCCTGGACAGGAGGGTGAGGTGCGACGCACCGCCACAAGTGTGCCGTTATCTGCACATCATATCATGACGGCACCAGACACACACACACACACACTCGTTTCCACGCAGCCAGTCTAACTGCCAGAAGCCTTCTCATTCCGCAAATAAAAAAAAAAAGGAAATGATTACTTCCAGTCACCCATTTAATTACCAGAAGCTCTTTAATTCCAAGCAGCTTCTTAATTCCAATTTGCTTGTCAATTCCCCTCTCCTCCCTCCTCCCCACGCCATTTTTCAATTCCCAGTACCAACATCCTTTCCCATCATCAAACTACATTACTAAACTACCAACTTCCAGCAGACGCCTAGTCTCCATGGGACGGTGATGATGTCCTTGCAACTAATTACTTCCAGGAAGTGACGAAGTTCCCTAATGCAATATCCCCCCCTTCCCCCCACCACGATGTTGTCAGCATGGTTCTCTATGAATCCTAGTTATAAACACTTCCCTGAAGGGATCAACCCCAGATCAGATAATTCTGTGTTAAAGGTGTGTGTGTGTGTGTGTGTGTGTGTGTGTGTGTGTGTGTGTGTGTGTGTGTGTGTGTGTGTGTGTCAATACGTAACTTACCATATTTCCGACCGTGTAAATCAACTACTATCTAAAATGAATAAAAAAAAAAAAAGGTGTACAACACTACGATGCTCTCTCTTTTTTGTTCAAAATGGTCTGTCTCTCTTTTCAGATTTATCCCAGACGTGTTCTCAGGAACGCGTCAAAATACTGTGTGACTCGGGCGCAGCGGCGGCGGAGGAGGAGGAAAAAGACAGGACCAGTTTTTGCGCATCCGCGATGTGTCAGGGGAAGGGAAGGTGGGGAGAGGGGAAGCCGGATATGTAATCAGATCTAGGGATAAATGAATACATGTTTTCGTCTCACTGCGATCTGCCGTTTTCGTTTAGCCTGAGACACACACACACACACACACACACACACACACACACACACACACGATATGGGGGCCCTTCGAATACAAAACTCTTTCCCCGTAGAGTAAAAAGATAATCAAATACACACAAACGTATGCGCACATATCCTCAGTACATCTCGCTTTCCCGAAGACGTAGAGAATGCTAATCAACGAACAGCATTCAAGGTCACACAGCAATACATCATATATCAACAGCATTCAAGGTCACACAGCAATACATCATATATCAACAGCAAACTGCCATAATCTCACCCCCTGACATCAAGGCCACGATAACACACGGAATAATCCAAGACAATTGTCGAGAACAACCGTGGCCCGTAACCGAATATATATTACCGAGCCATATCCGGATACCAGACGTAATGGCGGAATGTACGAAGGTTAGACGAGGAAAATGGTACTTACAGACATTCTCTTCGATTGGAAAGGCCCCAAGAAAACGAAATGCCTGAAAGATATAATGTTCACGACTCGTATCGTCGGCCATATGGCCATAAGTCGTTAGGTATCGTTCTGTTTCATTACTTAACGACGTTGTCATATATCGCTAAGGATAGTTTACACCGTTAAATGAATCGCAGATGCTGTGTCCTTTTTTTTTTTTTTTTTGTTCTATCGTTAAATACAGTTTATATCGTTATTCTGATCTCTATCGCCACATACGATGATATAACTCAGTCACGTGTATATCGTTCCATCGTTAAATATCGCGGTTTACTGATATATCGTCCTCTATCGCCACTTGTAAGTCATACGACTATATCGTGTTCCGTATTCCCAACCCCCCCACCACACGTCTTGAGATCATTACAGTAATAATGGGTAATACAGAGTAATCGCTGCCTAATTAGAACGCTTGGGAGGAGAGAAAAAAAAAAAAAATTAAGCAGACGCCATGCTAGCTAGACCACTCCGAGTCCAGACACCCCACCACACTTCTCCCACCCTCCCTCCTCCGCCTCCTCTCCGCATGTTTACACCTTCTCACGTACTCCGTAACCACCCGCCGATTCCAAGACCTTCAGTGTTGACGTCATGCGCTCACGACGCGATGCCCTGCCCACAGCGGGTGGGGACACAAGGGAGGCTGAAGTCTACACAGTCCTTAAAAAAAGAAAGAAAAAAAAACCCACACACCATGAGCTTCGAGTTTCATACACTGGGCATACGCGGGGAGGTGAGTTATTCTTAAATGTATTAACATGTTAATTTTATCCCTGGGGATAGGGGATTAAGAATACTTCCCACGTATTCCCTGCGTGTCGTAGAAGGCGACAAAAAGGGGAGGGAGCGGGGGGCTGGAAATCCTCCCCTCTCGGTTTTTCTTTTTTTTTTTTAATTTTCCAAAAGAAGGAACAGAGGGGGCCAGGTGAGGATATTCCAAAAAAGGCCCAGTCCTCTGTTCTTAACGCTACCTCGCTAACGCGGGAAATGGCAAATAGTTTAAAAGAAAAAAAAAAGATGTTAATTCTGCATTTCTGACCTTGCAATAAGATACACGGACAGTCAATGCAGGCACATGCATCGTGTGCATGCAATGTTAGCAATGATCATGGCTTTCTTAAACTAATGACTTACACTCCCCTAAACTAAGCTAAGCTTAGGGACTTTTCTTACCTAAACTATACTTTGGGTTAAGGGCTATTCTTATCTACACTAACCTAAGGGATATTCTTACACTAACTTAAGGGCTTTCCATATCTAAACTAGACAATCCTAAGGCTTTCCCTAACTTAATCCGACCTAAACCCAACCTTAACTACCAGTTTACAATAGACTAACCAACGCCAAACCTCCCCCCAAAAAAAATATCATTTAGGAGAGAAAAAAAAAATAATCCACAGTTTGAAAAAAAAAAAAAAACACGACAGGATACAAGCGAATGCCACCAGCAGCTGTTTCCTGCCTGGCGTACGCATTGTTCCTCCATAACCGAAGCTTCGTCCGTAGACACCACGGGTGGTGTATATTCTCCATTATCCCACCAATCGATACGACCAGATATGACGGTGTTTACTGGTACTTTCACAGTCCCCTGCTGGTTACCATGACGACCACTCATTAGTCATGCAATGGTCGGGGGAGCCAGACCGACCACCACCACCACGACCACCACCACAGCTCACACCAACCACCCCCCACTACCGCTATCACCAACACAACGGTTCCCACCACCACCCACCCACCTCCTCAGCCTCCTGGGTGAACTCCAACCCCCCCGGGTCAAGGAAGCAGTTCCACACAGGAGCACACGTCAGCACCCCCCCACAACACACCCTCAGCCCTTCAAGGAACACCGACCGTCAGCAACAGCAACACAGACAGTCCTTGGACAAGGTGAATGCAGACAATGTACACAAATTCAAGAAGTTATAAAGACAGGAAGAGATGATCAAGAGATGGGGGCGGCCCCACGAGTTTAAAACTCCCTCCCTGTACAGTACAAATGGGTAATCACACACATGAGCCCATCCGGGGTCGGACCCGCACGGGTTCGAATCCAGGATGCGGCTCATGCGTATGTGTACTCACACACAGTAGTAAAGACATGGTACTCACACACAGTAGTAAAGACATGGTACATATAAACAAGGTTAAGAGACGGGGCAACACGAGTGTAAAACTCTCCCCCCCCCCCCGGAAAACACAAAGGTTAATAACACACACACACACACACACACACACACACACACACACACACACAGAGCAGCGGCGGGAAGTTCCTGAGTTAGGTGGAGGGGGAGGGAGGACACAGTCCTCCCCCACCGCTTCTGCGATCGTCAGAGCGGAGACAACGGTAGCGGAAACATGTCTGGAAAGACCACAATATACACTGGGCTACGACAGGAGGAGGGACACTACTTGAGAGAAAGACAGATAGATAGATAAATGTGTGAGTGAGTGAGTGAGTGCAACGACACAAGCGATCACAAAACTACGCCTGGACTAACAGGGTGGACACAGGCGAAGTGAGCTTATGGAGGAACCTGGTTATGAAGGCGTAGGGAAGCAACAGGTCTCTCCCCCCCCCCCCCCTCTCTCAGAACGGGGGAACATATGGAGGCGGGGGAGGGGGGGGGGTTGAAGAACCGTGGAACATGGAGGGGGAGGAAAAAAAAAAGAATAGTTTACCTGCCTGAGGACGGTAATCGCATCCTAATCTTTCAAGAGAGAGAGAGAGAGAGAGAGAGAGAGAGAGAGAGAGAGAGAGAGAGAGAGAGAGAGAGAGAGACAGAGGACGGTAGAGCCAGGATATCAACACGCCTTTAAGACACTTACAAGTAGAAGGCAGAACTCACCAGGATAAACGGAATGACCCTCACGGCTTTAGTTAGACGAGCGACTTTAAGAATACTCCAGCCACGGCAACTCACACTGTGGGGACCCGGTCCACCGCGGATGTTGCACACTGGTGCTGGCGGCGTCAACGAAGAAGCCACACTGACTTCCTTCTCCACTGACGAAGAAGTGGGTGGACGTTCATCCGTCTGGCGCAGACTATGCCCTACGGAGGTGACTGGCATCTTGAAAGAGGCCATAACTGTCTCCCAGAGTGAGAGAGACGAGGGAGGGACAAACTACCACCAACCACGCAAGAAATTCCCCCACCTGGCGATGGTGTGGAGGGTGGCTGGGTGGGGCGTTCCTCTTCCGTCAGGCTGTGTGGGGGGTGGGTGGCGGCCACGTCATATTCTGGGCTCGGGAGCTAACAATGCTCAGAGAGAGAGAGAGAGAGAGAGAGAGAGAGAGAGATAGAGAGAGAGAGAGAGAGAGAGAGAGAGAGAGAGAGAGAGAGAGAGAGAGAGAGAGAGAGAGAGAGAGAGAAGGGGGCAAGTCACCCGGATGGAAGCGCGCGCACGAGACGGGCGCAGATGGTCGGCAGCAGCGGTGGCGGTGGAAAGCCACCAGCTGGTGCACAGGCGGTGGTGGTGGAAGCATCAGAACCGTGAAGGAGGGAGGGAGGGAGGGAGGATGGTGTGGTGTGGTGTGTACAGATACACCACTGTTCTTGCAGCTGTCATCTGAGAGATTCGACATATTGCTCTCGGGGCTCGAAATATATATATATATACTTTCACCGTCATACGACGCACATTCCCGGACTGGCCACTAAAATTAACTTAAAAACACGAGGATGATGGAAAGTTATGAAACGCAAAACTCCAGTCATCTGACCGCAAGCGCAGGCGTGTGTGACAGCCCGAGTGACAGAAGTTACGTTACGTTACGTGCAAAACACACACACACACACACACACACACACACACACACACACACACACACACAGACGCCACTTGTGGAGCACGTTGTAAGGGGGCTGACGTCATTGCTAGCACCAAGATGAAAGTGAATTTCTGGGAATGTCCGTCATTACACACACACAC